>NC_143029.1:80862500-81177500 GCF_057628025.1 Oncorhynchus mykiss
AACACCGGAGTGACGGTTGCTGATAATGGGATATGTGTGTATATATATATATTTATATAGTTATATTATATCATTATATATATATATATATATATATATACACACACATATATGTATATGTATATAATGATATAATATAACTATATAAATATATATATATAATGATATAATATAACAATGTGCCATTGGAACACAGGAGTGATGGTTGCTGATAATGGGATATGTGTATATATATATATAATGATATAATATAACTATATAAATATATATATATAATGATATAATATAACAACATGCCATTGGAACACAGGAGTGATGGTTGCTGATAATGGGATATGTGTGTATATATATATATATATAATGATATAATATAACTATATAAATATATATATATAATGATATAATATAACAACATGCCATTGGAACACAGGAGTGATGGTTGCTGATAATGGGACTCTGTACCCCTACGTAGATATTCCATTTAAAATCAGCCGTTTCCAGCTACAATAGTCATTTTCAACATTAACAATATCAACACTGTATTTCTGATCAATTTTATGTTATTTTAATGGACAACAAATGTGCTTTTCTTTCATAAACAAGGACATTTCTAAGTGACTGTTGACTGTTGAACGGTAGTGCATATATACAGTGCCTTGCGAAAGTATTCGGCCCCCTTGAACTTTGCGACCTTTTGCCACATTTCAGGCTTCAAACATAAAGATATAAAACTGTATTTTTTTGTGAAGAATCAACAACAAGTGGGACACAATCATGAAGTGGAACGACATTTATTGGATATTTCAAACTTTTTTAACAAATCAAAAACTGAAAAATTGGGCGTGCAAAATTATTCAGCCCTCTTAAGTTAATACTTTGTAGCGCCACCTTTTGCTGCGATTACAGCTGTAAGTCGAGCTCAGTGAGGTTGGATGGAGAGCATTTGTGAACAGCAGTTTTCAGTTCTTTCCACAGATTCTCGATTGGATTCAGGTCTGGACTTTGACTTGGCCATTCTAACACCTGGATATGTTTATTTTTGAACCATTCCATTGTAGATTTTGCTTTATGTTTTGGATCATTGTCTTGTTGGAAGACAAATCTCCATCCCAGTCTCAGGTCTTTTGCAGACTCCATCAGGTTTTTTTCCAGAATGGTCCTGTATTTGGCTCCATCCATCTTCCCATCAATTTTAATCATCTTCCCTGTCCCTGCTGAAGAAAAGCAGGCCCAAACCATGATGCTGCCACCACCATGTTTGACAGTGGGGATGGTGTGTTCAGGGTGATGAGCTGTGTTGCTTTTACGCCAAACATAACGTTTTGCATTGTTGCCAAAAAGTTCAATTTTGGTTTCATCTGACCAGAGCACCTTCTTCCACATGTTTGGTGTGTCTCCCAGGTGGCTTGTGGCAAACTTTAAACGACAATCTTTATGGATATCTTTAAGAAATGGCTTTCTTCTTGCCACTCTTCCATAAAGGCCAGATTTGTGCAATATACTTTTAGGATTGTTGTCCTATGGACAGAGTCTCCCACCTCAGCTGTAGATCTCTGCAGTTCATCCAGAGTGATCATGGGCCTCTTGGCTGCATCTCTGATCAGTGTTCTCCTTGTATGAGCTGAAAGTTTAGAGGGACGGCCAGGTCTTGGTAGATTTGCAGTGGTCTGATACTCCTTCCATTTCAATATTATCGCTTGCACAGTGCTCCTTGGGATGTTTAAAGCTTGGGAAATCTTTTTGTATCCAAATCCGGCTTTAAACTTCTTCACAACAGTATCTCGGACCTGCCTGGTGTGTTCCTTGTTCTTCATGATGGTCTCTGCGCTTTTAACGGACCTCTGAGACTATCACAGTGCAGGTGCATTTATACGGAGACTTGATTACACACAGGTGGATTGTATTTATCATCATTAGTCATTTAGGTCAACATTGGATCATTCAGAGATCCTAACTGAACTTCTGGAGAGAGTTTGCTGCACTGAAAGTAAAGGGGCTGAATAATTTTGCACGCCCAATTTTTCAGTTTTTGATTTGTTAAAAAAGTTTGAAATATCCAATAAATGTCGTTCCACTTCATGATTGTGTCCCACTTGTTGTTGATTCTTCACAAAAAAATACAGTTTTATATCTTTATGTTTGAAGCCTGAAATGTGGCAAAAGGTCACAAAGTTCAAGGGGGCCGAATACTTTCGCAAGGCACTGTATATATATATATATATATATATATATATATAGCTTAGCCCAGAGAGAGAGATATGCTGTTGGCATGCTACAACACCAACATGCATTTCTTTATGTCATATGGTTGCTGTGGCTACAGATACAGACGTACAGAATTCATACTTTTTCTACCTGAATATTTGGTATAAAGATAAGCAATATATTGTTAGATTATAGGTGTAACTCTAGTGGGCCTAAAACAATCTTCTTCCAACTGTCGGAAACAGTTGGAGCACCAGGGCACGTTCCCTTCATATGATAGCCCTGCAGTAGCTGTAGCTTAATAATAGCCACACCATACCAAACCTTCACAAACATTTCTAAACTTTATTAGGGTAATATCAAAAGGAAGTTAAGACATTGTTTGACTACCCTCCCCTGTGCCCCCTCAAAAAACCAACAACCTTCCCCAAAGCAAAAAGAGAACTTTGACAACCCTCCACTATTTTGAACCATCCCTCCCCCAGTACATTTTGATCTGTCCCTAAATCTGACTAGTAAATGGACTGGACAAGAGTTTTTGGAGGGTTTCCAATCTGGCAGCAACACAACCTCGATGCAAATTAGGCACACACCTTAATCTTCCGGTGGTAGAAGCTCCCGGTAGAAAAAGGGGCAACGTTTGGAGCCAATTTACTTATCTTTCGATGGGGCCTGCTACTGTGATGAGCAAGCCACATCTCTCCCTCTCCCTCAATGTGCGCTCCGGGAGAGAGACAAAAGGCTTCTGATTTTATAACATTTCATAATCAAATCGCGCAAAAAGTAGGTCACATGTCAGTATATACACACAGCAAGTAGGTCACATGTCAGTATATACACACAGCAAGTAGGTCACATGTCAGTATATACACACAGCAAGTAGGTCACATGTCAGTATATACACACAGCAAGTAGGTCACATGTCAGTATATACACACAGCAAGTAGGTCACATGTCAGTATATACACACAGCAAGTAGGTCACATGTCAGTATATACACACACAAGTAGGTCACATGTCAGTACATACACACAGCAAGTAGGTCACATGTCAGTATATACACACAGCAAGTAGGTCACATGTCAGTATATACACACAGCAAGTAGGTCACATGTCAGTATATACACACACAAGTAGGTCACATGTCAGTATATACACACAGCAAGTAGGTCACATGTCAGTATATACACACATCAAGTAGGTCACATGTCAGTATATACACACAGCAAGTAGGTCACATGTCAGTATATACACACAGCAAGTAGGTCACATGTCAGTATATACACACAGCAAGTAGGTCACATGTCAGTATATACACACACAAGTAGGTCACATGTCAGTATATACACACAGCAAGTAGGTCACATGTCAGTATATACACACAGCAAGTAGGTCACATGTCAGTATATACACACAGCAAGTAGGTCACATGGGGGAGAGGCATTGTGCAGTGAGGTGTTGTTGTTTTTTTCATTTTTTGAAACCAGGTTTGCACTATATAAGATTGAAGGGAGTTCCATGCAATCATGGCTCTGTACAATACTGTAAGTTTCCTTGAACTTGTTCTGGAATGGGGACTGTGAAAAGGTGGCATGTCTGGTGTGGTACGTGTGTGTGTCAGTTCTGTGTGTAAGTTGACTGTGCAAACAATTTGGAATTTCCAACGCATGAATGTTTGTACTAAAAACAAGAAGCGATGCAGTCAGAGCGCATAGGGTAGCAGGCTACAACTGCAACACTTTTTAGGACATTCAATTTACTGTTTACGTGACTACTAGCAGTGAGTATTATGTTTAGTCTTACCGTTCTAGCTAATGTGTTTTGAGTTTTCACTTCTTCATGCTGTGAATTAGACCCAAAATAAATTAGCTTATGACAGTAAAGCACATAAAGATGCAGGTAATCCATCCCTACTGAACAACAAAATTCAGACAATATAAAAATATAAAAAAATATCCTATAGTCAATGAAACACTGAACATTCATTCTTGAATAGCCTACCTTCTCAGTAGCCTGTTACACAGTCTACAGCACTGTGAAGTATTTTATAAGGTGATTACACAGCACTGTGAAGTATTTTATAAGGTGATTACACAGCACTGTGAAGTATTTTATAAGGTGATTACACAGCACTGTGAAGTATTTTATAATGTGATTACACAGCACTGTGAAGTATTTTATAAGGTGATTACACAGCACTGTGAAGTATTTTATAAGGTGATTACACAGCACTGTGAAGTATTTTATAAGGTGATTACACAGCACTGTGAAGTATTTTATAAGGTGATTACACAGCACTGTGATGCTGAGGGGAAAACAAATTGTGCGACCAAATCATGGGCTGATGCCACCAACTGAAAAAGTTAGTCTGGAGACCTGTCAAGGGGTGGGATTTAATCTGCTGCTGAGTAATGTGCTCTTCTGCCCATTTGGCTGTTGGGAAGAGAATCATGCGATAGGATGTTATGTTTGTGCACATGGAAGTCAGTGATTTATGTTTAGTATAGGTTAATGAGGCAATACAAATATGTGACTCAAATGAAAGGGCATTTAGTTGACTAAAATGGCCCACTATTTTCGTCCTTTTGACAATAACTAAACAAATTATTCTTCAAATGACAAAGATGTGACTAAGACATAATTATATTTTAATAAAAATGACTAAGACTAGACTAAATCTAAAAAATGGTGCCAAGATTAACACTTCCTCAGGGCAAAGTGATCTAGTGAGTGCAGCTTTCTCCTCCCTTATTCCACTCGGGGGAATCATGCAATTGTAGGACTGTAGATTGTCCCTGAAATAATCAGAGATGTGTCTGTACTTGAGGAAACAGCAGAAGTCTAGTACACTTGCTGTGAGTGAAGCCTGCCACATCCGAGATGAGGACTGATGTGTCACAGCAGGTGAAAGTGAAATGATGTGATCCAGATCCTTGGACTAGGCCTAATTAAAGGCTTTGTCTAACTTTTTAATTATGACCGAAATAATGTAATGTTCCTCACTATAATATCCATATAATATCATGCTTTCTGGGCATCAGAAATATGGGCACGGCAACAAAAATAAAGTCAGTGGATATTCTAGCACATTCTTTTCTACATATGAAACATTTGAAATAACGTCACATCATGTCTCGTCATGCATTGAAGTAACCCCCCAGTTTCTTTCCCCTCTGATGATAACCGAAGCGCGCTCTCTCTCCTCGGGTTGGTGCTGAGACAGCGCTCATCTCAGCATCCTTTCTTCCGAGAAACCGCTGATCAAGGAAGTCGTTGCACATGCATGCACCATCTTATTTTTGACACACATCTTACAGTAAACAGCCAAGCGGTGTGAATTATTACCAAAATATAATATCGAATATATTTGACCATCATCGGCAATTATTGTTGCCTTTTATGTAACAAAAGTGCTTATTGTACTGCATAGGCTATGGCAAACTTCACAATCAGACGTGTGCTCTCCTCACATCGCTGTATCATTTTCATCGCAATGGTGTGGCGAGATTTATCAGCAATATGTTTGGTAAATTGTATTCTACAGTATGGATCGCTAATCCTATCCACATCACATCCCTTCCTACCCCAACTAGCCTACTAGATATATAGGACAGTGCTGGAATGACTACATGTCAACTGTATCAGAGTAGGCTACAATCTGTAGTGTGCACTATCCCTCCATTCTACTAGAATATATAATTAAATCATAAATCAAAGGCAACAGATGGATTAGCTGTATGTATAAAACCGAAAGCCCACTATGGAGACACACTTACCTTATTCTGGGTTACTTCATGTGGTCCATTTGACGCTGTCCATCACACGCAAATAGCGTCAGTCTTCTCGGCATAGTTTAATTTGGGCGTTAAATGCCGATCTTAGTTATGAATGAAACCGGACTGAATAAGACACACCCACAGCCCGATCCTGAAAACACCACGTGACGAAGACGGCGAAGACGTGAGATGGAACAGACACTGGTGGTCCGTGCAAGTTTACGCGAAGCGCGTGGGAATAATTTCTTCCATTTATATTTTGCATAATTCATAATAGCCCTAGCACTGAGATGTGAAACAAAGATTTTGATATTATTGTTTTATTGATTTACTGATATCATTGCTCTCCTATTGCTAAACGAAAAACACAGATCAACAAGCACAGTCGGTGAGCTTTGCAGGTGAAATATTTTTGATAGTTACTTTCATTACCTGTCTTGATGATTCATGACACACCTATAACGGAGGTAATTAATGCCCATGATAATATCATATCCATTATAGAAAGTTCCTGAACCAATTGAGATGCCAATATTCACCTCTTGCAGTTTCGTCTTATACCCACATGGTGGTAGTGTTACACCATAGCGCAATTGTGGACCGGCCAACAACACTCGAATTGAGGTCCAGTTTACTTGCTAAAAAAAAATAAGATGGGTTATTTGCTTACACAGAACATTACTATGTCTTTACCTCACAACAATTTCAGTATGAATGTGAACTGTAATTAACAAAAAATGAACATTTTCAGATGAATTTGAGACACTTCAACATCTGTGTTGACTAGTCAAGGGCCACCCTGGTTCCTGATAGGGTCGGTGCTATACGGCACCCTTGGGACGTCCACACCCCGTTGAAATGTAAATGTAAAATGCTCACTGTAATGGTTAAGGGTAGAATTTACAGTGGGGAGCATCATGCCTTGCACTTCAGATTAATGCTTTGTCATGGATTGACAATTTTATATAGGCTGAATGGAAATGAGGTTTCCAAGAGACTAGGCCAAGGTTTATTCAGATTGCACAGTGCTGACAGCACTTTCTTTAATGCATTTTTCTTGTATTATCTATTTTATTTTTGTATTTCATTTCACTTTTTTTTCACCCCTTTTTCATGGTATCCAATTGGTAGTTAGTCTTGTCTCCCGTATGGACTCGGGAGAGGTGAAGGTCGAGAGCCGTGTGTCCTCCGAAACACAACCCAACCAAGCCACTTCTTGACACAATGCCCACTTAACCCAGAAGCCAGCCACACCAATGTGTCGGGGGAAACACCGTACACCTGGCAACCGTGTTAGCGTGGACTGCGCCCGGCCCGCCACGGGAGTTGCTAGTGCGCGATGGGACAAGGACATCCCTGCCTGCCAAAACCTCCGCTAACCCAGACGAAGCCAAAGGATGTGTCTCTCCAAAACCTTTCCCTGAACAACTGTAACATATACTGAACAAAAATATCAACGCAGCATGTAAAGTGTTGGTCCCATGTTTCATGGGCTGAAATAAAAGATCCCAGAAATTTTCCATAAGCTACATTTCTTTAAATGTTGTGCACACATTTGTTTACATCCCTGTTAGTGAGCATTTCTACTTCGCAAAGATAATCCATGCACTTAACAGGTCTGGCATATCAAGAAGCTGATTAGAGAGCATGATCATTGTACAGGTGCACCTTGTGCTGGGGACAATAAAAACTACTCTAAAATGTGCAGTTTTGTCACACAACACAATGCCACAGATGACTCCAAGTTTTGAGGGAGCGTGCAATTGGCATGCTGACTGCAGGAATGTCCACCAGAGCTATTGCAGATAATTTAATGTTCATTTCTCTACCAAAAGCCGCCTCCCGTGTAACCATGCCAGCCCAGGACCTCCACATCCGGCTTCTTCACCTGCGGGATCATCTGAGACCAGCCAGCCGGACAGCTGATGAAACTGAGGAGTATTTCTGTATGTAATAAAGCCCTTTTGTGGGGGAAAACGCATTCTGATTGGCTGTGCCTGGCTCCCCAGTGGGTGGACCTGGCTCCCACGTGGAAGGGCCTATGCCCTCCCAGGCCCACCCATGTCTGCGCCCCCATCCAGTCATGTGAACTCCATAGATTAGGGCCTAATTAATGAATTGTAATTGACTGATTTCCTTATATGAACTGTAACTCAGTAAATTTGTTGACATTGTTGGATGTTGCATTTATATTTTTGTTCAGCATAAAACACTGGAAGAATAAAAATGTTCAATTTAGACTTTGTATGGAAATGCGTTTAAATACAGCAACAACTGTGAATCTCGATTCTGCAAATAGCAGATGTCTTCCAATAATAACCGTGGAATATTCACATGCTGCTCTGTCTCACTATAAATAGCTCATACTTTGTATTCAATCAAAGCTTCCTACGCTTCACACAGGTTGGATGAAAACATCCACAGTAGAACGGTTTTGCCTACACACTGGGTTTAAAGGGATAGTTCATCCCCAAATCAATGATCATGAGAGAGTTTTTAGACCACTTCTGAGGCATAAAAATGTCTGAGCGATTGTTTGTAACTAGTTTTTGATGTCATGCATGACAGTCTAAAAGGACATCTAAATGACACATATTACACATGAACTGTTTCATGAGTGACTAAAACCAGGGCATTATGTGGAAATATGAAGTAGGAGAGATAAAGAAAGGGCAGAGGACTGTTTAGTAAGAGTATTGGGAAAGAGCTTCCTCCCTCTCTCAGAATGGTGTCTTTGGGCACACGCAGTCACATCTCACTTCCTGTTGTTGATCAATCAGTAATGCATTCTGGGGAATTGGCTTCTGCCAGTCAGCCGAGTTTCCTGTTGATGTTTGCCTGTCAAGTCATCATCAGTCAGAAGTTACACATTCAGATACTGTGCAATAATCACGTTTTGTGTGTGTGTATATGTGTATGCGTGCATGTGTGTGTGTGTGTGTGTACGTGAGAGAGATCGCCTGTCTGGGTCGTATTTTTGGGCTTGCCGTCTGTTTCACCAGTAGATCATGTGACTCAGAACAGATGGTTGACCCAAAAGCGATGTATAAAAATATACCCAGCCGCCCCAAAAAAAACAAAGAAGAAAAAAAGGACTTTCATTCCAAAATAACTGGAACAACGATGTTATAACTCAACAAAGGTGCTGCCAAGCTTTTGAAACATTAGAAATTTCTCTTTCAGATCTAGCATAGGAAGAATGCCTTCCTTCACTCATATACTTTTCTCAACATGGCTTAAGAATTGGAATTTCAGGAGTTTACATTGCATTCGGAAAGTATTCACACCCCTTGACTGTTTCCACATTTTGTTATGTTACAGCCTTTTCTAAAATGGATTTAAAAAAATTATCCTCATCGATCTACACGCAATACCCCAAAGTGACAACAGGTTTTTAGACATTTTATCAAATGTATTAAAATTGAAAAAACAGAATTACCTTATACATAACTATTCAGACCCTTTGCTATGAGACTTGAAAATTGAGCTTAGTTGTATATTTTATTCCATCTTGTTTCCCTTCTTCCATTGGGGGAGAAGGGCCTTGGTCAAGGAGGTGATCAAGAAACCGATGGTCGCTCTGACAGAGCTTCAGAGTTCCTCTGTGGAGAATCTTCCAAAAGGACAACCATCTCTGCAGCACTCCACCAATCAGGTCATTATAGTAGAGTGGCCGGACAGAAGCCACTCCTCAATAAAAGGCACATGACAGCCCGGTTATAGTTTTCCAAAAGGCACCGGAAGGACGCAGACCATGAGAAACAAGATTATCTGGCCTTACGAAACCAAGATCGAACTCTTTGGCCTACATGCCAAGCATCACACCTGGAAGAAACCTGGCACTATCACTATGGTGAAGCATGGGGGTGGCAGCATCATGCTGTAGGGATGTTTATCAGCAGCAGGGACTTAGATATTGGTCAGGATCGAGAGAAAGCTGAACGGAGCAAAGTACAGAGAGATCCTTGATGAAAACCTGCATCCAGAGCGCTCAGGACCTCAGACTGGGGCGAAGGTTCACCTTCCAACAAGACAATGACCCTAAGCACACAGCCAAGACAACGCAGCAGTGGCTTCGGGACAAGTCTCTGAATGTCCTTGAGTGGCCCAGTCAGAGCCCAGACTTGAACCCGATCGAACATCTCTGGAGAGACCTGAAAATAGCTTTGCAGCGACCCTCCCCATCCAACCTGACAGACCTTGAGAAGATATGCAGAGAAGAATGGGAGAAACTCCCCAAATACAGGTGTGCCAAGCTTGCAGCGTCATACCCAAGAACTCTCGAGGCTGTAGTCGCTGCCAAAGATGCTTCAACAAAGTACTGAGTAAAGGGTCTGAATACTTAGGTAAATGTCATATTTCATTTTTAAAATGTTCATTAATTTGCAAAATTTCTAAAAACCTGTTTTTGCTTCATCATTATGGGGTATCATGTGTAGATTGATTGGGGGGAGGGGAAACAATGTCATCCATTTTAGAATAAGGCTGTAACGTAACAAAATGTAGAAAACAGTCAAGGGGTCTGAATACTATAGACAAACAATACTATCGAATGGCAGGTTACTACTTCTCTTTCTAGGAATTGCAGAATATACTAAAGAAAACAATAATTTAGCCTACATAAATGTTTATGTTAGAAATACTGTCTGTCTGACCACCCGCCTTATACAAACAAAATTCCTTGAAAAGTCAGCTCAGCATTCTGGAATTCCGAGGAGAGAGGTGTAACATTCCAGACTGGTGAGACGTTGGGAAAACTGTGCTGGGAGAGGCCACGAAGGGGGTAAGCCAGGAACGGCCACGGAGGAGGGAGGAGGAATGTGAGGACGTAGGGTAAATTTGGAGAGGAGGAATTTGTAGTGTGTTCCATGTCTTCTGACGTCAATGCAGCATCCCTGCTGACATGCTCCAGGGAACAGGACATCCTGCGGGTCAGGGTTCATCCAAACAGTCTAAACTGGCTTCCTCTCCTCGTCTCCTCGTCTTCTTTACTTCATCTGCACTGATCTGGAAACATTGGGTGGATGAAAGCAATACAATACAAGAGGGAAAATGTGTTGTTGGGGTCTACTTTCATCTATACTGGGTTGTTAGATTAGTACAGATGCAGGGAATGAGAGAAGGAGAGGAAGCTACTTTGGAGTATTGGGATTGTTCTTGTTGGTGTCTTGCTGGATGCCATGGAGGACATGGATTCCTGTACATGAGGCTGCACATAGAACCTTCAAAAATGGAACCTATTATCAGCTACTTATCTGTCTCAGGTTTTATCTCAACAGGGCTTTTTATTCAACCTTCAATGAAGAATACCCCAATCCACTGAAATGTATGTCAGTTATGCATCTATGAATTGTATTTTTTGTATTGTGTATTGCGTTGTGAAGCTTTAGGTAAGTTTTCCAATGTATTACAAATGTTCATAAAAACTTGAACTTGAACTGCAAATGCGTCATGCTTTTCCCTTGTTGATGTCTCTCTTACACCTCTCTGCAGGATGAGGTCCAAAGCTCAAGAGAACGATTGGTCAGGTTCTATACAGAAAGAGGCGTAGCAATGGCCGTCAAAGGACAATACAATCCTGAATAAGATCCAAGTTACACACAGGGAGGGAGGTTGAGATTCATGCTGAGATGGAGACTGTGGTGAGTGGGGGTTATTCTCTCTGCAACAACATTCAACAATAACACCCTCTCGCTTCTGCTCTGCTGTCTCTCTCAAACACTGGGATTTCCATTTGAGCATTTCAGAGATAGAGAGAGGTGGGGGAGAAAGGGAGAGAGAATACAATAGAGAGAGAGACAGAGAGAGAGAGAGAGAGAACAAAAGACAGAGAGCGAGAGAGAGAGAGAGAGAAAGAGAGAGAGAGAAAGAGAGAGAGAGAGAGAGAGAGAAAGAGAGAGAGAGAGAGAGAGAGAGAGAGAGAGAGAGAGCGAGAGAGAGGGAAGGAAACAAAAACAGACGAAGACAAAAAGAGAGACTCAGACAGAGAGCGTTGTCCCTATCCCCAAATATCGCTCTTGTTATTAGGAAGAGGGCAGAAGAAAGAGGATGACAGATGCTGAAAAGGAAGGGATAGAATGAGTGGGCGGAGGAAGGATAGTTGCACTTGCAGAGAACAGAGGATGGAGTGAGCGAGTGCATGAGTAGGTGGATGGAGGCAGGCAGGTGGGCCGGGAAAGGTCTGACGCAGTCTGGATGAAGCGGGGGCGGAGGGGGGCGGTGCTATATTTAGCACCCGATGGGAGAGGTTCTGGCTGCTTTTCTCTGCCTGTCTACGTCACAGAGTCTACGCTGGCCCTCTGGGCGTTATGTGACAGGTGACGGCACGCTGTTCTTTATCAATGAGGAGACTGGACTAGAATACTAAGCAGAGGAGCAGAGAAAGACCTGATGCCGTGGACTGTACAGGATACAATAACTTACAATAACGATTTGAATATACTGTCAAATAAAATACAACAGAAAATAATAGAATAGAATAGTGATTATTCGATTCATTTGCTTATTAAATTCCTAATATGTGAAATGCTTGGAAATGCACATTCTATTAAAGTCATAATGTGAATAGACAAAGCAGAAAGGAAATATCCTACACTCACAGCATTCTAAAGGGGTCCATTCTCAAATCAAATCAGTGTGCCAGCACTGAGCTCATAACTTCTTTTGTCAATATAAATTATAGTTTGTATCTGTCAAAACATTATTTTAAAAAAAAGGCAACATTGTTTTTTTTCTGATTACATCACCACCTTTATGAATGGCACAGTGCTTGGCGGTAGGCTACAAGAACGAGGGCGGGTCCTGTCTACACGTGGGTAGCAAGTAGAGCTGATAGGACCATGCGGTCCAACACTAGGCACTCACAATTGATTGGCTAGTGAGGACAGTGGGAGGATTTAACAGTCATCAAATAGAGACGCTTTTACGCATTGAACAGTTCAATGTGTAGGTTTGAGTCTGAGGAAGACAGGGTAGCCAAGAAGAGGCACTATATTGTGATTATCTATCTTCAGTTATCACTCAGTTACATATTTGGAACACACAGTTCAACTCATAGGCTACTGTACTTGGCTCCATTGATCAATAAAGACAAAGAACATCTAATTATTTATATTTCGTCTTCTGGAAAACGGCAGAAGAGTATCGGAGTTGTGTGGGTCAGTTCCAAATAACCTACATTTAGACAAGCGGATACCAGCTACTCTTTGATACTCCGACCCAAATAACGTGCCAAATAAAGCGCGGCCCAGCGAATGGACCATCATCAACCCGGCACACGTAGCTTTATTCCCCGTGCGGCTCTAGTCTGCGCGTCGGTACCTACTGAATCATTCATGCGCTTGTCCATCAGCTCGACCACAGGCAGCCGCTTCGAGCTCTCTGTCCATCGGGGAGAGACGGTGGAGGTGCTGAGGAGACGACTTTCCCAAAAGCTCAGAGTACCGAAAGAAAGATTCGTCTTGCTGCATAAGGAAACGTGAGTAGCCTAACCCCACTGGGCACATACGTCAATTCAAAGCCTATTTCACGTTGGTTCGACGTAATTTCATTGAAAGGACGTGGAAACGACGTTGATTCAGTACATTGGGTATGATTTCAAGGGGACCAAATAACAATTCTGATGTAGGCTTTTGTATTACATATTTGATGCAATATCATGTAATGGATTTTATGTCTGGTTCTGCATGAGCCTATAACTTCATTGTCAAACAGGCCTAACTCATAAATGAAATGCATTTATGTGCAGGTGTTCTTTTGTAAAATATCGTTTTAATCTCGTGTGAATAAAAGGCCAAGAATGAATTAATACAAATTGTTAAATGTTTCTATATACACATAGTAATGATCATGTCTTCTAATGTACCCACAGGCGGTTGAGTACAGGGAAACTACATGACCTGGGCATAGTTGATGGGAGTAAGCTGACACTGGTCCCAACTATTGAGGCAGGCTTGTTATCAGTAAGTCATATATTGTACAGTCCATAAATGGTTAACAAAGTTAACACCAGGTATTGAGTAAAGGAAACATGTCTGTAATGTTAAGTATAGTCTATAAAGCTTCAGCCAAGAGGTCTGGACCTTTATAGCAGAGGTGATATTACTAGGTGCTCTGGCAGTTCTCCCTGAACCACTTTTACAACAGAACCAAGTGTAAAAAAAAACCACCAGATTTACTGGGGATGTACTTGCCAGCTTCTGTGTGGCCCGATTCATAGGTCCTTCTATCGGCATTGATCTATCATATAGATCTATCATCATCTATCATATCATATCATATATATATATATATATAATATGCCTATTTTTGTTTTCTTTGCTTCCTTAGTCCCAACCATCCAGAAGAGAGCAGACCATCATGCAGGCTTTGGAGAGTTTAACTGAAACTCAGGTTGGTCTCTGATCTTTCACTGGACTTCTGTGTCATAAGATGGCTGTAACACTGTTGTCTCAATGTGGTAGGATTAAAGGCCTATGTAAATAAATAAGCAGCATTTTCTTTCTGTCCTCGTTCATACCAGCTCAGTACGGCTGGGTTGTTTCATGAAACAGCAAGGTTGTGCATTTGTGGTTGTTTCTGCATATGTATGTGTGTGTGGTTGAGATGGGAAGGAGTGACTCAACTTGACAAAGAACAGTTTTCTAAGAAATGGCTAGGTAGTTCTCATTATGGTCTGACTGCCCCCGCCCCAGACTGCACCTCACATGCACACATGCACGCGCACGCGCAGTGACCTAGCCTCCACCACAAGATTAAAATATCACCACTATATAGAGTATATTGGTTATATTTACACTAAATATCAGAAGCCATTTTGTACCAGAATGCAAACCCTCACATCAGATATTACAATGGAGGGGTGAGCAGTTCAACGAGACTGTTGTCGTGACTGCCGTCTTTAGGCCTGATAGCCTCTTTGTTACTGAAGTGTTCTGCTTCGTGACTGGGCTGGGCTAAATAGAGACACCAGACTGATAATAACAAAACACATCTAAATTGTAATGCCTCTGTGTCCATAGAAAGCAGTTAGCTCTCAGTAAATAGCTCTGAATGTCTGGGGCCAGAACACTAGTGAGAGGGTACCAATATGACTTGTCTGTTGAAGCTTATTACATCTTGGATCATTAAGGACCCTTGTAATGGAGTCAGGCAGCAAACAAATAAGTGCTGTAAATATATTAATCAAGTTATTCATCCTTTTCTGTATCTGCAGGTCAGTGACTTCCTGTCTGGCCGTTCACCCCTGACCCTTGCCCTCAGGGTCGGTGATCACATGATGTTCGTCCAGCTCCAACTGGCCCCCCAGAGTGCCGCTGGGCAGCAGCAGAGTCACCTCATCACCCAGCGAGCAGGCAGAGCTGGGGTTGAACAGGTGCATGCTGCGAAGTGTGGGTCCACTAGGTTCCCTTACCCCTGCCCAGCCCAGCTCTCCTCCAACACCCCAGCCTCCCCTGCCCCTGTCTCCCCTCATACCCCCTCCTCAACCTCTCACGTCACCTACCTCTCTCCCTCACCTAGTGCCCCCCCCCGCTCCACCAACCCCACCTGCTCCAGCCCTGCACCCCAGAGCCCAACCCCTGCCACCACCTACCCAGAGGTGGGACTAACAGATTATTCATATTATTATAATGTGACTATTATGTGTGTATTATCACATGCTAATGTTAGTTAAATACTTCAAAGCCTGATAATGTTAGCAAAGCAAGGAATAACTTTTCAATTTAATGTAGTTGCAGATATTTTGTAATATTTATTTATTGAAATATATGACAATTAGGCTACTGTTATTATCATTATACAGGCTCTATTTTGACTAGACAGGGAGTATCTTATATACAATATATATATATATTATATAATTTTGGGGTGGCAGGTAGCCTAGTGGTTAGAGCTTGGGCTAGTAACCGAAAGGTTGCTAGATCGAATCCCCGAGCTGACAAGGTACAAATCTGTCTTTCTGCCCCTGAACAAGGCAGTTTAACCCACTGTTCCTAGGCCGTCATTGTAAATAAGAATTTGTTTTGAACTGACTCGCCTAGTTAAATAAAGGTTAAATAAGAAATACAACCCTTTCGCCTCCCTTTATCACAGGGTGACTGCAGTGTGGCTGGTACTCCCACCTCTAATAAAACAGCTGCCGGGGAACCAGGTGCTGTCATAGAGAGCTTTGTGAGCCATGCCCCAGGAGTCTTCTCCGGGACCTTCTCAGGCACTCTGCCCCCAGCTGGGCAGGACAGCACCAGTACCGGTGTCAAGTCATCCAGACGAGGCATCAACACCATCTTCCAGATCCTCAACGACCTTCTCAGTGCCACTCGCCACTACCAAGGGGCTCCACTGTCCCTCTCCCAGCTCCTCTGCCGCCCTCCCAGCACCCCAACCAGCAGCACTCCGAGTACCCCAACCTCGCCCTTCCCGCCGCCCTCACCTCTCACCCCTGACCTTGTCAGCACTGCTACCTCAGGACCACTTACAGACCACATCAGCCAGGAACAAAGTCACTCATGTAAACCTACTGGTGAGTTGAGGTCCCACAGAATAACCAAAACGTGTCAATGCTGTGTGTAGCTGATTATAGGCAAAACAAAGTACAACATTATGCTGAGACAAAGGATGTTTAGGTTTTGTTATATTCGACTCCTTTTCTTCATAACACAACTAAAGAACCAAATGAATGAGATAGTGATTCTCTTTATTGTCTTCATTGAAAACATATGTGCATTAAATGAATGTTTAGCATTCAAGTATTCCTCGTCAGTGGTCTGTCACCTAGTTCTCGCTCCTGCATTCCCAAACCCTAGCGTCATGTTTGGAAACCAGTCCAGCCTTCTCAAGCAAGTCCCACAATAGTTGAGTTCTGGTTCTGCTTAGTGTCCAAGTTTAGAAAGTAGCAGCTGTACAGCAGAGAACACTGGTTGTGAGGGTATTGTTGGAAAGGAGGAAGTGGTTTCTGCGCCCCCTATTAATGAACTAGGGTTGTTTATATCCGTTCCCTGACGGCCTACGCATTCATTTGTTCCCCAGTCTGCAATGAATAAGAAAAGTATGTGTGGTTATAAGTGTTTTAGGGCAGAGCGAGCATGTAGCTACATGGCCCACAGGGGTCAGTTAGTAACAGGAATGCACTCACCGTCACACACACATAGTAACAGGACCTTAACCTTTTAACCTGAGGGTGCGAACTATTGTATCTCACCTTTTCACCCTAGCGCCGGAAACATACTAATGAACACATAATCATTGGCGACAGTGGCGGTTCTGGGTCACGTTGTCAGGGAAACGGCACTGCTCCATTCTTGGAATTAGAATTGATTCCATTTTGTTCATGGCCCCAAAAACAATGGTGCAATGTACTGTACGCTATATATACACAAAAGTATGTGGACACCCCTTCAAATTAGTGGATTTGGCTATTTCAGCTAGACCGTTGCTGACAGGAGGGTAAAAGCGAGCACACAGCCATGCAATCTCCATAGACAAACATTGGCAGTAGAATGACCTTACTGAAGAGCTCAGTGACTTTCAACGTGGCACCGTCATAGGATGCCAGCTTTCCAACAAGTCAATTTGTCACATTTGTGCCCCGCTAGAGCTGCCCCGGTCAACTGTAAGTGATGTTGTTGTGAAGTAACAATGGCTCAGATGCGAAATGGTAGGCCACGCAGCTCACAGAACAGGACCGCCGAGTCCTAAGGCGCATGGTGCGTAAAAATTATCTGTCCTCGGTTGCAAAACTCACTAACAATTTCCAAACTGGCTCTGGAAGCAACGTCAGCACAAGAACTGTTATTCGGGAGCTTCATGAAATGGGTTTCCATGGCCAAGCAGCCACACACAGCTTAAGATCACCATGCGCAATGCCAAGCGTCGGATAGAGTGGTATACAGCTCTCTGGAGTGATGAACCACGCTTCACCATCTGGCAGTCCGACAGACAAATCTGGATTTAGCGGATGCCAGTAGAAATGCTACCTGCCCGAATGCATAGTGTCAACTGTAACATTTGGTGGAGGAGTAATAATGGTCTGGGGCTGTTTTTCATGGTTCATAGGCCCCTTAGTTCCAGTAAAGGGAAACATACAGCATACGACATTCTAGACGATTCTGTGCTTCCTTCTTTGTTGCAACAGTTTGGGGAAGGCCCTTTCCTGTTTCAGCATGACAATTCCCCCGTGCACAAAGTGAGGTCCATATAGAAATGATTTGTCGAGACCGGTGTGGAATAACTTGACGGACCTGCACAGAGCTCTGACCTTAACCCCATCGAATACCTTTGGGATGAATTGGAACGCCAACTGCGAGCCAGACCTAATCGCCCAACATCTGTCCCTGACCTCACTAATGCTCTTGTGGCTGAATGGAAGCAAGTCCCCGCAGCAATTTTCAAACATCTAGTGGAAAGGCTTCCCAGAGGAGTGGGGGCTATTATATTAGCCGAAGGGGGACCAACTCTATATTAATCCCCATGATTTTGGACTGAAATGTTTGACCAGCAGGTGTCCACATACATTTTGTCATGTGGTGTATATGTAAACTCAGCAAAAAAAAAGACACGGCCCTTTTCAAAAGAGGTCATTTTTCAGGACCCTGTCTTTCAAAGATAATTCGTAAAAATCGAAATATCTTCACAGATCTTCATTGTAAAGGGTCTAAACACTGTTTCCATGCTTGTTCAATGAACCATAAACAATTAATGAACATGCACCTAACAGCTTACAGACGGTAGGCAATTAAGGTCACAGTTAGGAAAACTTACACTAAGTACACTAAAGAGGCCTTCCTACTGACTCTGAAAAACACCAAAGAAAGATGCCCAGGGTCCCTGCTCATCTGTGTGAATGTGCCTTAGGCATGCTGCAAGGAGGCATGAGGACTGCAGATGTGGCCAGGGCAATAAATTGCAATGTCCACACTGTGAGACGCCTAAGACAGCACTACAGGGAGACAGGATGGACAGCTAATCGTCCTCGCAGTTGCAGATCACGTGTAACAACACCTCAGTACATCTGAACAGCACACCTGCGGGACAGGTACAGGATGGCAACAACAACTGCCTGAGTTATACCAGGAACGCACAATCCCTCCATCAGTGCTCAGACTGTCAGCAATAGGCTCATAGAGGCTGGACTGAGGGCTTGTAGGCCTGTTGTAAGGCAGGTCCTCACCAGACATCACTGGCAAAAATGTCACATATGGGCACAAACCCACCGTTGGTGGACCAGACAGGACTGGCAAAAAGTGCTCTTCACTGTCGAGTTGCGATTTTGTCTCACCAGGGGTGATGGTCAGATTTGTGTTTATCATCGAAGGAATGAGCATTACACAGAGGCCTGTACTCTGGAGCGGGATCGAATTGGAGGTGGAGTGTCTGTCATGGTCTGGGGCGGTGTGTCACAGCATCATCGGACTGAGCTTGTTGTCATTGCAGGCAATCTCAACGCTGTGCGTTACAGGGAAGACATCCTCCTCCCTCCTCCCTCATGTGGTACCCTTCCTGCAGGCTCATCCAGATATGACCCTGGCATGACAATGCCACCAGCCATACTGCTCGTTCTGTGCGTGATTTCCTGCAAGACAGGAATGTCAGTGTTCCGCCATGGCCAGCAAAGAGCCCGTATCTCAATCCCATTGTGCACATCTGAGACCTGTTGGATCAGAGAGTGAGGGCTAGGGCCATTCCCCCCAGAAATGTCTGGAAATGTCTGGAAACTTGCAGGTGCCTTGGTGCAAGAGTGGGGTAGCGTCTCACAGCAAGAACTGGCAAATCTGGTGCAGTCCATGAGGAGATGCACTGTACTTAATGCAGCTGGTGGCCACACCAGATGCTGACTGTTACTTTTGATTTTGACCCCCCCTTTGTTCAGGGACACATTATTCAATTTCTGTTAGTCACACGTCTGTGGAACTTGTTCAGTTTATGTCTCAGTTGTTGAATCTTATGTTCATGCAAATATTTACACATGTTAAGTTTGCTGAAAATAAACTCAGTTGACAGTGAGAGGACGTTTCTTTTTTGCTGAGTTTATATACTACTTGAATTCCTGCTATAACATTCTTCCTCATGACCAGTGCTGTAAAGTACTTAAGTAAAAATACTTTAAAGTTCTACTTCAGTATTTTTTGGGGGTATCTATACTTTACCATTTATATTTGACATCTTTTACTTTCACTTCACTCCTAAAGAAAATAATGCACTTTTTACACAAATTTTCACTGACACCCCAAAAGTACTCATTACATTTTAAATGTAAAAGTGTCAAATTCACACACTTATCAAGAGAACATCCCTGGTCATCCCTACTGCCTCTAATCTGGCAGACTCACTAAACACAAATGCTTCGTTTGTAAATGTGTGCCGCTGGCTCTAAGAAATTTTTTTAATTGTGCCATCTGGTTTACTTAGAAGGAATTTGAAATTATTTATACTTTTGATATTTAAGTATATTTTAGCAATTACATTTGCTTTTGATACTTAAGTATATTTTAAACCAAATACATTTACCCAAGTAGCATTTTACTGGGTGACTTTAAATTTTACTTGAGTCATTTTCTATTAAGGTATCTTTTCTTTTACTACAGTATGACATTTGGGTACTTTTTCCTCCACTGCTCATGACTCTTCCCGTCTTCTTCCTCCCACCTGTTTTCTCTTCCCTCTCATCCTCCCTCCATCCTCTTCCTCTCTCAGCAGGCCTGTGTTCCAGTCAATCTGAGGAAGAGAACCAGTCATTGCGTTGTAAACTGGAGCGCCTTCAGATGTTGATGCACCAGAGACGCCTGCGCAGGCGGGCTCGCAGGGACACACGCACCTCACACCCCTACCCTCCTCACCGTCAACCCTGGTCGCCCGGACGAGACAAAGCCAGCCGCCATAGCAACGGCAGCCTGTCCAGCAGCGAGGGCTCTTCCCTGGACGACCTGGAGTTGCAATGGAAACCGGAGCTACCCTCCGACCTTGTGATGGCATAGAGAGAGATTAAAATAAGTTTGGACCTATGTCATTGGCTGTCCTTTGAATGGCTGAGTAGGAGAAATAAACTGCCCATTTTGGGACTCACTTGATCACACTGCAGAAGGACTCTTCATAAAGACAGCTGTCCTTTCTTGAAACTGGACATTCAAACAGAACTTCAGTAGTATATTGTATGTAAATAGTTTACACTCCCTTGACTGAGCTTTCCGCGGATCATATGACACTTCTTTACTGGCAGTCTATCTTGCCAGAGTCTGTTGGAACTGTTCTTTAACGTTTGAGGGTCTACCAGTCACTGTACCTACCATTTTAAACTCATCTGACGCACATCTTCAGTTGCTGTCGTTCACATTGTCAGAACTATGTAGCATTATGAGGTTGCCAAATAGATACGTTTCTGCACATTTGTTCTGACAGCTTCATTGCAAGGTTTTGCGGTCGCTCGAGTGAGTGAAGTGATAATTTGGTCTTTGTATACAGTATGTTCTGATGCATTAAGCAGCATGCAGGTAAAATATAAAATTAATGTTCTGATTTGACCCATGTAGACTGTTTAAGTTTGAAGCAATAATTGATTCTGTTCTGCAGACTTTCCTAGGAAATACAAATTCTGAAATCAGCAATTTGCCTCTTATACTCCTAACATCCATTTAACAAAATACTCCAACCCTAGACCTCAACTCAATGCCTGTATTGAGTGCTGGGGTGCGTTCAGTTAAATTAAACATTTGCTACGTTGCGTGACGGTTATTACTGCAGGACACTAAAACTTGAACAGATAGATGACCTGAAAGTGCAATGGAGTGTTCCGTAACCTCTCCCAGTTTAGTTATTCAGAACACTAATTGAATGCAACTAGTGTTTATTGGACAAATTCAGACAAATCCTTCCCATTTAAGAAACATTATGCTATATTAATAACCCCAGGTGTGTAAGGCATTGCTCAGTCACTACCAGCGCGACTGACGTTTACTGCGTTACTTGCAGTGTAAATTTAACCTGACAATTTAAATTAAATCAATAACAGAACACTTGAGTCACCCATCCTACAAATACAGAGTCAGACAAGTTTCAGAAAAGTATGGCATCAGGCAGTTCGTGTTCCTACGGTCAGTGCTGGTGATAGGAGACATGAGGGTTCCACACTCAGCTGCCCTCTTCCAGCCATCATGTCTCTTGTTTACGCCAAACATTGGTTATAGCTGCGAGGACTGTTTAGACAATGCCTCCTGCCTAAACTGACATTTTGGACTTGCCCTCACATACACGTCACGCAAGTTGAGCGCACATGAATCCAAACACTAAAATGTTTATTTTCAAAAATCAAGTAGTCAATTGACAAATAACTCCTGGATATTGATGGGGCCCAGGGGAACAATTCAGAACAGGAGCAATGTTACGAACCTGAGAAATGTAGCTCATGACAAAGTTCTGTGAATAAAGAGTGATCAGCTGCACACATTTTCCTATTTGATAACATAGCATTCCTGAATTTTACATTCCAAATAAATCCAGTCAGATGTGAACATTGTAACAGGTTTATTCTCCTCAAAAAGTTAAATAGGCAAGATTCTTGTAATATTACACTTGGACCATGATAGGGCCCAAGGTAGCTTCACCTTCCTTCTGCATATCTGAGGAGAGTAGAGAACAGTGATGGAATACATTACTTTTAAACTGGTAATAAAGCTCTGGCTTTGATTGACACTTACCTAAATCACTGTCCAGATCTCTAGCCTTGCTCACAGCACAGCTGGAGTCACAGCAGCCACAAACCAGGTCATCCCCACCTGCAGCCTTCCAGCTACAGATAAATATGAAGGTTAGTTTATATAGCAGCATGTCATAAAGGTACTATACCCACAACCCAGCTTATACATACCCATCAGTGAAAGAGCAGGCCTTGTTCTCAGCATCAATGGGGGAAGAGGCTGCAGCTGCTTTCAGATGACATGTTATGTAGAGCTGTTGGGAATCATTCTGTGGTTGGAACCTGAAGGACTCCAGCTGAAACTGGATCTTGTGATCCTGGGATCTGGACAGGAACTGGGAGCTGGAGCCGGTCAACTTGGCATCAACCAGACACCTGAGGAGACCAAGGGTCAACGTTAGGCTTCAGGGGTTACATTTAAGGTAATATAAGAGGAGTCAAACTGACAACTAAACTCACCCATGGTCCTCAATGAAAGAATATCTAGGGACAGTGTGGACATCAGGCGCCAAGGTGGCGACACAGCGGTCCACAAAGACGCGGAGGGGAACGTGGTGGTACGGCATGACCGAGGCTTCCATGTTGATGATGTCACCAAGATAGTAAAGGTTGGAGGGCCTCTCAAACTGCCAGTCGGCTGGAAAGACGAGTGGCATGTCAGTGTGGGTTTACACACAGGAAGAGGCTTCGTCAGGTTTACCTACCAGTCATTAACCTCAGGGAGAAGTAGAGTTCCTCTGCCACCATGTTGGAAGTGTAGGGGATCCAGGTTGGCTTCAGGGCATTGCTGCTCACATCGTGATTCCTAGAAACAAACACGGACTATGGCATTACTTAAACCTCAGAATGATGTGGTTTGTCAAAGTGAAGAACGCAACAATAGTTACCTCAAGTAGTGGCACTCAATATCAACCATAGCTGCACTGGTCTTCACTATAAAAGTGTTAGCAAGAGGTTTTGGCTCATAGACAAGCGTGAAGGTGTAGATCAGCACATCCTCAGTCATCTAGGAACAGGATCACAAGTGATGTAGCACAAGAATAAGGATTCACAGTCAGGACGTTAAACAGCAAATGTGACATACCGTCAGCTCACTGCCACAGCCATGCAGCTCTGATTCAAAGGTGATCACATGAACGTCAGCGTCCTCCTCAGTGGCAGCACAACCTCCTAGAGTGATACGCTCTGGCTGTATGAGCCGGCCAATCCCCAGCAGGTCCTGGTTCACCTGCACCCGGACCACACTCTCCCCACACTGAGCCGACACACTGTTGGCCGCCACCTGCTTCAGCCGCTCAGACACAGTATGCCTGTGCTCAGGCTTTGCAACTTCAGGATAGCGCCAAGTCAAAGGGTTCTCAGACGTCTGCTTGGACTGGGAGCTCTCAGGGTCTTCATCCTGGCTAGGTTGCTGGCCCACAGGCTGATCCCCAACAGGTTGCTGGCCCACAGGCTGCTCCCCAACAGGTTGCTGGCCCACAGGCTGCTCGCTAGGTACCTGGCCCACAGGCTGCTCGCTAGGTACCTGGCCCACAGGCTGCTGGCTTGGTTCTTGGCCCACAGGCTGCTGGCTTGGTTCTTGGCCCACAGGCTGCTGGCTTGGTTCTTGGCCCACAGGCTGCTGGCTTGGTTCTTGGCCCACAGGCTGCTCTCCAACATGCTCACTAGGTTCCTGAACCAAAGGCTCGCCAACAGGCTGCTCACTAGGTTCTTGGCCCACAGGCTCGCCAAAGGGCTGCTCGCCAGGTTCCTGGCCCACAGGTTCTCCAACATGCTCACTAGGTTCTTGGCCCAAAGGCTCGCCAACAGGCTGCTGGCTAAGTTCCTGGCCCACAGGCTGCTCTCCAGGTTCATGGCCCACAGGCTGCTCTCCAACACGCTCGCTAGGTTCTTGGCCCACAGGCTCGCTAGGTTCTTGGCCCACAGGCTGCTCACTAGGATCTTGGCCCACAGGCTCGCTAGGTTCTTGGCCCACAGGCTGCTCACTAGGATCTTGGCCCACAGGCTCATGGCCCACAGGCTGCTCTCCAACAGGACGCTGGCCCACAGGCTCACTAGAATCTTGGCCAACAGGCTCTCCAACATGCTCACTAGACTCTTGGCCTAAAGGATCGCTAGGGTCCTGGCCCAAAGGCTGGCCCACAGGTTGCTCTCCAACAGGGTCCTGGCTCACAGGCTGCTCTCCAGGTTCATAGCCCACAGGCTCTTGGGCCACAGGCTGGCTAGGTGCCTGACCCACAGGCTGCTCGCTAGGTTCATAGCCCACAGGCTCTTGGGCCACAGGCTGGCTAGGTTCCTGACCCACAGGCTGCTCGCTAGGTTCCTTGCCCACAGGCTGCTCGCTAGGTTCATTACCCAAAATCTCACTTGGTTCCTGGCCCACAGGCTCGCTAGGTTCATTCCCCAATGGCTCGCCAACAGGCTGCTCACGAGGTTCTTGGCACACAGGCTCACTAGGTTCTTGGCCCACAGGCTGCTGGCTAAGTTCCTGGCCCACGGGCTGCTCTCCAACAGGCTGCTGGCCCACAGGCTCTCCAACATGCTCACTAGGGTCTTGGCCCAAAGGCTCGCCAACAGGCTGCTGGCCCACAGGCTCTCCAACATGCTCACTAGGGTCTTGGCCCAAAGGCTCGCCAACAGGCTGCTGGTTAAGTTCCTGGCCCACAGGCTGCTCGCCAACAGGATGCTGGCCCACAGGCTCACTAGGATATTTGCCCACAGGCTCACCAACATGCTCACTAGATTCTTGTGCGAAAGGATTGCTAGCGTCCTGGCCCAAAGGCTCGCCAACAGGTTGCTTGCTTAGTTCTTGGCCCACAGGCTGCTCTCCAGGTTCATGGCCCACAGGCTGCTCTCCAGGTTCATGGCCCACAGGCTGCTCTCCAGGTTCATGGCCCACAGGCTCTTGGACCACAGGCACTCCAACATGCTCACTAGTGTCTTGGCCCACAGGCTGGCCAGGTTCCTGACCCACAGGCTCACCAGATTCCTGACCCACAGGCTGGCTAGGATCAAGGCCCACAGGTTCGCTGCTACCTTCCCAGACCACAGGCTCTCCGCGAGGTCCTTGAACGAAAGGCTGCCCTCCAGCTGCCTGGCCCACAGGCTGCTCTCCAACAGGTTGCTGTCCCACAGGCTCGCTAGGTTCCTGGCCCACAGGCACTCCAACATGCTCACTAGTGTCTTGGCCCACAGGCTCCTCGCCAGGTTCCTGACCCACAGGCTCCTCGCCAGGTTCCTGACCCACAGGCACACCAACATGCTCACTAGTGTCTTGGCCCACAGGCTCCTCACCAGGTTCCTGACCCACAGGCTCCTCGCCAGGTTCCTGACCCACAGGCTCCTCGCCAGGTTCCTGACCCACAGGCGCCTCGCCAGGTTCCTGACCCACAGGCTCGCTAGGTTCCTGGCCCACAGGCACACCAACATGCTCACTAGTGTCTTGGCCCACAGGCTCCTCACCAGGTTCCTGACCCACAGGCTCCTCGCCAGGTTCCTGACCCACAGGCTCCTCGCCAGGTTCCTGGCCCACAGGCACTCCAACATGCTCACTAGTGTCTTGGCCCACAGGCTCCTCACCAGGTTCCTGACCCACAGGCTCCTCGCCAGGTTCCTGACCCACAGGCTCGCTAGGATCAAGGCCCACAGGTTCGCTGCTACCTTCCCAGACCACAGGCTCTCCGCGAGGTCCTTGAACGAAAGGCTGCCCTCCAGCTGCCTGGCCCACAGGCTGCTCTCCAACAGGTTGCTGTCCCACAGGCTCGCTAGGTTCCTGGCCCACAGGCACTCCAACATGCTCACTAGTGTCTTGGCCCACAGGCTCCTCGCCAGGTTCCTGACCCACAGGCTCCTCGCCAGGTTCCTGACCCACAGGCACACCAACATGCTCACTAGTGTCTTGGCCCACAGGCTCCTCACCAGGTTCCTGACCCACAGGCTCCTCGCCAGGTTCCTGACCCACAGGCTCGCTAGGTTCCTGGCCCACAGGCACTCCAACATGCTCACTAGTGTCTTGGCCAACAGGCTCCTCGCCAGGTTCCTGACCCACAGGCTCCTCGCCAGGTTCCTGACCCACAGGAGCCTCGCCAGGTTCCTGACCCACAGGCTCGCTAGGTTCCTGGCCCACAGGCACACCAACATGCTCACTAGTGTCTTGGCCCACAGGCTCCTCACCAGGTTCCTGACCCACAGGCTCCTCGCCAGGTTCCTGACCCACAGGCTCACTAGGTTCCTGGCCCACAGGCACTCCAACATGCTCACTAGTGTCTTGGCCCACAGGCTCCTCACCAGGTTCCTGACCCACAGGCTCCTCGCCAGGTTCCTGACCCACAGGCTCGCTAGGTTCCTGGCCCACAGGCACTCCAACATGCTCACTAGTGTCTTGGCCCACAGGCTCCTCGCCTGGTTCCTGACCCACAGGCTCCTCGCCGGGTTCCTGACCCACAGGCTCCTCGCCGGGTTCCTGACCCACAGGCTCCTCGCTAGGTTCTTGGCTCAAAGGATTGCTAGGTGCCTGGCCCACAGGCTGCTCGTTAGGATATTGACTGACAAGCTCTTTGCTAGGTTCCCGGCCCACAGGTTCGCCGCTAGCTTCCCAGACCACAGGTTCGCCGCTAGCTTCCCAGACCACAGGCTCTCTGCGAGGTCCTTGAACGACAGGCTGCCCTCCAGCTGCCTGGCCCACAGGCTGCCCTCCAGCTGCCTGGCCCACAGGCTCGCTAGTTTCTAAGCCCAAAAGCCCACCATAAAGCTTGCTAGGTTCCTGTCCAACAGTCTTTCCAACCGGATCCTGGCCCACAGGCTCTACTACAGGCTTTATAACAACCTGGCTAGGTTCCCTGCCCACAGGCTCTATGCTAGGTTCCCGGCCCACAGGCTCTACCACAGGCTTTATAACAACCTGGCTAGGTTCCCTGCCCACAGGCTCTAAGCTAGGTTCCCGGCCCACAGGCTCTACCACAGGCTTTATAACAACCTGGCTAGGTTCTCGGCCCACAGGATTGCTAGATTCTACAGCATACTTCAGGGAATTGCTGCTCACTTCATGATTCCTAGAAACACGGAAAATACCATTACTTAAACTTCAGAATTATAGATGTTGTCAAAGTGAAGAATGCAACAATAGTTACCTCAAGTAGTGACACTCAATATCAACCATAGCTTTACTGGTGTTCAATATAGAAATGTTAGCAAGAGGTTTTGGCTCATAGACAAGAGTGAAGGTGTAGATCAGCACATCCTCAGTCATCTAGGAACAGAACACAAATCATGCATCAGATAATGATGACATCCTTCAGGAAGTTAAACAGCAAATGTGACATACCATCAGCTCACTGCCACAGCCATGCAGCTCTGATTCAAAAGTGAGCACAAGAGCTTCAGCATCCTCCTTAATGGCAGCACAGCCTCCTAGAGTGATAAGCTCTGGCTGGATGAGCCGGCCAATCCCCAGAAGTTCCTGTTTCACCTCCACACGGACCACACTTTGCCCACACCAAGCCACAACACCGTTGGCTGCCACCTGCTTTAGCCGCTCAAACACTGTAGATTTGCGCTCATGCTTCTCAATCGTAGGATAGAGCCAAGTCAGAGGGTTCTCAAATGTCTGCTTGGACTGGAAGCTCTCAGGGTCTTCATCCTGGCTAGTTTCCTGCCCCACAGGCTCGACAACGGGCTTGCTAGGTTCTTGTCCCACAGGGTCTTCTTGCATTGGCTTCGGAGTGTCAAACTGGGCTGAAACGCCATCGTCATGCAGAAACCCCAATCTCGGATAAAACCATCTGGAGATCCAAGCATCACTAACACAGCCAAACACCACGACCAACAGCAGCACTGCAGACACTTGCCTGAACCCCATCACTCCAAATAGACATAAGTTATTCTTGTAAATTCTTCCACAGAGTCTGTCAAACCATTTTATAGCCACGATGTCTAACAAAGGCCCCAACCCATTCAGAAATCAGCTTGATTATTGTCCAGACCTGATTAATTAAACAGGTGCTGAAGAATGTGAAGTTGATTGTCATTTGGTTGCCTTTGTGCAGACAAAATCACATACACCTGGAGCTTTATTGAGGATGGCTCAACTTTAGAGTGTTCATAGAAAAGTAATATGTAGGACAGACATGCTTTTCTATAGTGGATGTTACTCCCAGAGCCTGTTGAGCTAACCTTGGTAGAGAAAATTAAGGATTGGTCAGACGTCAGTGATATTGGGAAACTGATACACAATTGTTATGGTTGAAGTTTTTATGCATTTTTACCGCTTTTCACAGATGGATCCAAGGACCCAGAAAGTGGGCGCACAGCTAGCAGGTGTTTATGTTCCTGAACTTGATGTGCCGAAATGTTGAAGACTAACAGATGAACTGTCAGTATAATCATTTGAACTGTTGGCGATAGTAGTTTCCCTCCAGTGGGTGGAGGACATACAACCTGTCAGAAGTATAGTACGCTCAGATTCCCTGTCTGTATTGAATTGTTCATCATCTGGCTAATCTAATAGGAGTGACCTACTATTGGAGGTATTCATGTTATTATGGAGAATTGAGAGACAGGGAGTGATGAATGAATGAATGTATGAATTAAATTATAATTCATATCAAACTATATGCTCTCCAAAGAAAGGTTGGTAGACCAATATTCAATGGTCAGATTAGGAAGGAAGAGGTGATGTAACAGTAGTGTCCCGTCCTCTCAGGTCGTTGGCGTGGGGTAGGATCAGATAGGGTTCAAGTAGTGGATTAAGGTGATGGGTTTTAATGAGTATAGGGTTAGTTGGTAACGTAATAAAAAAATAAGTATCTGCTTGTCACCATCAATTGTCTGAATTAATCTGATGAATCAAGAAATCTGTCATTTGGATGGTTTTGCCAAGGAAGTCTTAGTCACACAATTTTACATCTAGCTAAGGTGTTTGGTGCAGTATTTCTCAAGTACAAAAAGTTGCCTGAAAACCAGTAGTGCACTACAGACAGATTCTAGTCAGCTGCTGCAGTGCAGGACTGATTTCTGAGAACATGTCTACAACTTCATCAGCAAGCTGTCAAACTATCAGAAATAAAGAACAAACTACACACAGTTTACCACTGCCCAAAACCACTATCTAGCTAAGTTCCATCCCTGTGTTTGTCAATGAACAGAGAACAGGCACATTGATCAAATGTAAAAAATAATCATAATAATTGTATGTGTGACACAAGTCTTACTTACGGGTCAATTTCCAGCAATGCAGAGCTAAAGTTAACATGAAAAATTGAAATAGTGACAAGGAATAAATACAGTGAAAAACAAATAAAAATAATGAATAAAAATAACATGGCTACCTGCAGGGAGTACCAGTACCGAGTCGATGTGCAGGGGTACAAGGTAATTGAGGTAGCTATGTGCTGTACATAGAGCTAAAGTAACTAGGCAACAGTATAAATAATAGACAGTAGCAGCAGTGTGTGTGTGTGTGTGTGTGGCGTCAGTATGCATGTGTGTGCATGTTATGTGTGTGTGGGCGTGTTTGTGTGTTAGTGAAAGTGTGTGAGCGCATAGAGCAGTGTTCCCCAACTGGCGGCCCGTGGGCCGAATTTGGCCCGCGGATGGTCATATCTGCCCTCCTAAGTTTTCCGAGCAAAACATGAAAGACTAGAAACACCAGGAAATCCGCTCCAATTGATTTTAATTTAAGTACTCTGTTCCAAGGTATTCCCACGCATAATAGAGAGACACGTGACCGGTTTGAAATGCAAGGTTTGAAATGATTATGTTTTAGTCAAACATATCTCTTTGGGCTTCTTGAGGTCAATTTGCAGTCTACAAATGATTTTGTAATTATGTTCTGGCCCCCCGACCATGCACTCAACAAAACAATTGGCCCTCGGCTGAATCTCGTTGATGATCCCTGGCATGGAGTCAGTGCAAATAAGTTAGTACAAAAAAGGGTCAATGCAGGTACAGCAGTATGTGTAGCCATTTGATTAGCTATATAGCAGTCTTGTTTAGAAGTCTTATGGCTTGGAGGTAGAAGCTGTTCGGGGTCCTGTTGGTGCCAGACTTGGTGCACTGGTACCGCTTGTCATGCAGAAACAGAACGCAGTCTGTGGCTTGGGTGGCTGGAGTCTGACAATTTTTTGGCCTTAATTAACAACCCATCCGAACACTGCCTACTATAGAGGTCCTGGATGGCAGGGAGTGATGTACTAGGCCATACGCATGACCCTCTGTAGCGCCTTGCGGTCGGATGCCAAGCGGTTGCCATACCAAGCGGTGGTGCAGCCAGTCCAGATGCTCTCGATGGTGCTGCTGAAGAACTTTTTGAAAATCTGAGGGCCTATGCCAAATCTTTGGGTAAGAAGCATTGCCGTGCGCTCTTCACAACTGTGTTGTGTTTGAACCCTGTCCACTACAGCCCTGTCAATATGAATGGGGGTGTATCTCGGCCTTCCGTTTCCTGTAGTCCACAATCAGATCCATTGTTTTACTGACGTTGAGGGAGAGGTTGTCCTGGCACCACACTGCTAGGCTGTCATCGTTGGTGATCAGACCTACCACCGTCGGCAAACTTAATGGTGTTGGAGTCGTGCAGGAGTGGACTAAGCACGCACCCTTGAGGTGCCCCCGTGTTGATGGTCAGCGTGCCGGATGTGTTATTGCCTACCCTCACCACCTGGGGGCAGCCTGTCAAGAAGTCCAGGATCCAGTTGCAGGGGGAGGTGTTCAGTCCCAGGGCAGGCAGGCCACGTTAGCTAAATAAACACATCAAGTTACTGGCTCGTGGCAAAGTGTTTCAGTGCCATTTTGTGCTTGCAACTTTTGATTAGAGATCAGAGGTGTAAAAAGTACTACATTGTACTTTCACTCAAGTATGACAAAGTAAAAGCTACACATTCTATTCCTCATCTTTAGCAAAACAGATGGCACAATTTCATGTATTCCTTTAGACAGCCATGAGACACTCCAACACAATTTATAAAGGAGCCATTTGTTGAATGGGTCCACCAGATCAGAGGCAGTAGTGGAGACAAGGGACCTTCTCTTGATAAGGTGTGTGAATTGTACCTTTTCCATTACTGCTAACCATTCAAATTCTAACTAGAACTTTTGGGTGTCAGGGAAAAAATATGGAGTAAAAAGTACTTCCATTTTCTTTAGGAATGTAATGAAGTAGTCAAAAATGTAAGTTGTAAAAAAGTAAAGCTACTCCAAAAAAACTACTTAAGTACTTCACACCACTGCCAGAGATATGTAATGAGATGGTCTTGTCTACCCGAACAGAGTTAGGATCGTTGCTTACAAGTTCAGAACTGGGAGAAGTCAAGATTCACCTATTGCTCTTTGGATACAACCTTACTTGAAAATGCTTCGGATATTCAAAGAGGGGTGTGGTCAACCTCCTGAATTCTAGGGCGAAGGTAATTCGAATTGGGAAGTGAATACCAACTTCATGCAAGTAAGTCGGTCATTCACCTACAAAGTCAGGTGTGTAAATTACACATTTTTCTTCAGATGAAGTTGCCATTTGGTTCTTGATAACTGATTCCGTTATCTAGCTTATTTTCCCCAATGCACAATAATTTTCTACAAACAGTATGGGGTCGGGAGTCTTGGATGGTTAGGGGTGGCCTGGCCGATATGTCATGGTTTGGATCCCGAAGTCAGCTGGGTGGGGAAATGTGCCCTTGATCCTGATTGCGCCTGTGGGTCGCTCTGGATGGGAGCGTCTGTTGAATGACTAGAAAGTCATGTAAACGTTGAGCAGCTTCACTGCACTTTAAAATTCAGGTCCGTAGAGGTATGCCACATTTGAAGCTGGATACCAGTAACAACCTTAGCTCAGAAAGTTCAACACAGGCAGTTTCTCAGCACTACAGATCATGCCTCTTGTCCACGCCATAATCTCCTGTTACAGCTGCAATGGTTCTGAGGTCAGTTTAGACATTAATGTCTCCTGCCTAAAATGACATACTGGCCTTGCCCTCACATAAATGTCATCCAAGTCGAGCGCACATGAATCCAAACACTTTAAAATGTTTATTTTCAAAATAAATATAGTCAATTGACAAATCACTCCTGGAAACAATTCAGTACAGTAGCAACGTTACAAACCTGAGACATGTAGCTCATGACAAAGTTCTGTGAATAAAGAATGATCAGCTACACACATTCTTATTTGAATAATAAAAGCCCTGAATTTTACATTCCAAATAAATCCAGTCAGATGTGAACATTGTAACAGGTTTATTCTCCTCAAAAAGTTAAATAGGCAAGATTCTTGTAATATTACACTTGGACCATGATAGGGCCCAAGGTAGCTTCACCTTCCTTCTGCATATCTGAGGAGAGTAGAGAACAGTGATGGAATACGTTACATTTTAAACTGGTAATAAAGCTCTGGCTTTGATTGACACTTACCTAAATCACTGTCCAGATCTCTAGCCTTGCTCACAGCACAGCTGGAGTCACAGCAGCCACAAACCAGGTCATCCCCACCTGCAGCCTTCCAGCTACAGATAAACATGAAGGTTAGTTTATATAGCAGCATGTCATAAAGGTACTACACCCACAACCCAGCTTATACATACCCATCAGTGAAAGAGCAGGCCTTGTTCTCAGCATCAATGGGGGAAGAGGCTGCAGCTGCTTTCAGATGACATGTTATGTAGAGCTGTTGGGAATCATTCTGTGGTTGGAATCTGAAGGACTCCAGCTGAAACTGGATCTTGTCATCCTGGGATCTGGACAGGAACTGGGAGCTGGAGCCGGTCAACTTGGCATCAACCAGACACCTGAGGAGACCAAGGGTCAACGTTAGGCTTCAGGGGTTACATTGAAGGTAATATAAGAGGAGTCAAACTGACAACTAAACTCACCCATGGTCCTCAATGAAAGAATATCTAGGGACAGTGTGGACATCAGGCGCCAAGGTGGCGACACAGCGGTCCACAAAGACGCGGAGGGGAACGTGGTGGTACGGCATGACCGAGGCTTCCATGTTGATGATGTCACCAAGATAGTAATGGTTGGAGGGCCTCTCAAACTGCCAGTCAGCTGGAAAGACAAGTGGCATGTCAGTGTGGGTCTACACAAAGGAAGAGGCTTCCAGTCAGGTTTACCTACCAGTCATTAACCTCAGGGAGAAGTAGAGGAGTTCCTCTGCCACCATGTTGGAAATGTTGGGGATCCAGGTTGGCTTCAGGGCATTGCTGCTCACATCGTGATTCCTAGAAACAAACACGGACTATGGCATTACTTAAACCTCAGAATATATGGGTTGTCAAAGTAAAGAATGCAACAATAGTTACCTCAAGTAGTGGCACGCAATATCAACCATAGCTGCACTGGTCTTCACTATAGAAGTGTTAGCAAAAGGTTTTGGCTCATAGACAAGCGTGAAGGTGTAGATCAGCACATCCTCAGTCATCTAGGAACAGGATCACAAGTGATGTAGCACAAGAATAAGGATTCACAGTCAGGACGTTAAACAGCAAATGTGACATACCGTCAGCTCACTGCCACAGCCATGCAGCTCTGATTCAAAGGTGATCACATGAACGTCAGCGTCCTCCTCAGTGGCAGCACAACCTCCTAGAGTGATACGCTCTGGCTGTATGAGCCGGCCAATCCCCAGCAGGTCCTGGTTCACCTGCACCCGGACCACACTCTCCCCACACTGAGCCGACACACTGTTGGCCGCCACCTGCTTCAGCCGCTCAGACACAGTATGCCTGTGCTCAGGCTTTGCAACTTCAGGATAGCGCCAAGTCAAAGGGTTCTCAGACGTCTGCTTGGACTGGGAGCTCTCAGGGTCTTCATCCTGGATAGGTTCCTGGCCCAAAGGCACACCAACAGGCTCCTGGCCCACAGACTCTCCTCTAGGTTGCTGGACCACAGATTCCTGGCCCACAGGCTGTTCTCCAAAAGGTTGCTGGCCCACAGGCTGCTCGCCAGGTTCATGGCACACAGGTTGCTGGCCCACAGGCTGTGCTCCAACAGGTTGCTGGCCCACAGGCTGTGCTCCAACAGGTTGCTGGCCCACAGGCTGTGCTCCAACACGCTCACTAGGTTCTTGGCCCAAAGGCTCGCTAGGTTCCTGAACCAAAGGCTCGCCAACAGGCTGCTCACTAGGCTCTTGGCCCACAGGCTCGCTAGGTTCCTGGCCCACGGGCTGCTGGTTAAGTTCCTGGCCCACAGGCTCGCTAAGTTCATTACCCAAAATCTCACTTGGTTCCTGGCCCACAGGCTCTTCAACATACTTACTAGGTTCTTGGCCCAAAGGCTCGTTAGATTCCTGACCCAAAGGCTTGCCAACAGGCTGCTCACTAGGTTCTTGGCCCAAAGGCTGCTCTCCAACAGGTTGCTGGCCCACAGGCTCACTAGGTACTTGGCCCACAGGCTCACTAGGTTCTTGGCCCACAACATCACTACGTTCTTGACCCACATGGTCATGGCCCACAGGCTGCTCTCCAACAGGATGCTGGCCCACAGGCTCTCCACCATGCTCACTAGACTCTTGGCCTAAAGGATCGCTAGGTTCCTGGCCCACAGGCTGTGCTCCAACACGCTCACTAGGTTCTTGGCCCAAAGGCTCGCTAGGTTCCTGAACCAAAGGCTCGCCAACAGGCTGCTCACTAGGCTCTTGGCCCACAGGCTCGCTAGGTTCCTGGCCCACAGGCTGCTGGTTAAGTTCCTGACCCACAGGCTCTTCAACATACTTACTAGGTTCTTGGCCCAAAGGCTCGACAACAGGCTGCTCACTAGGTTCTTGGCCCACAGGCTGCTCTCCAACATGCTCACTAGGTACTTGGCCAACAGGCTCACTAGGTTCTTGACCCACATCATCACTACGTTCTTGACCCACATGGTCATGGCCCACAGGCTGCTCTCCAACAGGATGCTGGCCCACAGGCTCACTAGGATCTTGGCCCACAGGCTCTCCACCATGCTCACTAGACTCTTGGCCTAAAGGATCGCTAGGTTCCTGGCCCACAGGCTGCTCTCCAACAGGTTGCTGGACCACAGGCTCACGTGGTTCATGGCCCACAAGCTCTCCAACATGCTCACTTGGTTCTTGGCCCAAAGGCTGGCCCATAGGCTGCTCTCCAACAAGTTCCTGGCTCAAAGGCTGCTCTCCAGGTTCATGGCCCACAGGCTCTTGGGCCACAGACTGGCTAGGTTCCTGACCCACAGGCTGCTCGCTAGGTTCCTGGCCCACAGGCTCTCTAAGTTCATTAACCAAAATCTTACTTGGTTCCTGGGCCACAGGCTGCTCTCCAACACGCTTACTATGTTCTTGGCCCAAAGGCTCGACAACAGGCTGCTCACTAGGTTCTTGGCCCACAGGCTGCTCACTAGGTTCTTGACCCACATCACCACTACGTTCTTGACCCACATGGTCATGGCCCACAGGCTGCTCTCCAACAGGATGCTGGCCCACAGGCTCTCCACCGTGCTCACTAGACTCTTGGCCTAAAGGATCGCTAGGTTCCTGGCCCACAGGCTGCTCTCCAACAGGTTGCTGGCCCACAGGCTGCGCTCCAATAGGTTGCTGGATCACAGGCTCACGTGGTTCCTGGCCCACAAGCTCTCCAACATGCTCACTTGGTTCTTGGCCCAAAGGCTGGCCCATAGGCTGCTCTCCAACAAGTTCCTGGCTCAAAGGCTGCTCTCCAGGTTCATGGCCCACAGGCTCTTGGGCCACAGACTGGCTAGGTTCCTGACCCACAGGCTGCTCGCTAGGATCCTGGCCCACAGGCTCGCTAAGTTCATTACCCAAAATCTTACTTGGTTCCTGGCCCACAGGCTGCTCTCCAACATGCTCACTAGGTTCTTGGCCCAAAGGCCCGCCAACAGGCTGCTGCCTATGTTCCTGGCCCACAGGCTGCTCTCCCACAGGCTCACTAAGTTCCTGACCCACAGGACCATGGCCCACAGGGTGCTCTCCAACAGGATGCTGGCCCACAAGCTCATTAGGATCTTGGACCACAGGCTCTCCAACATGCTCACTAGGTTCTTGGCCCAAAGGCTCGCCAACAGGTTGCTGGCTAAGTTCCTGGCCCACAGGCTGCTCGCCAACAGGTTGCTGGCCCACAGGCTGCTTGATAGGTTCCTGGCCCACAGGCTCACTAAGTTCATTACCCAAAATCTCACTAGGTTCTTGGCCCAAAGACTCGCTAGGTTCCTGGCCCACAGGCTCGCCAACAGGCGGCTCACTAGGTTCTTGGCCCACAGGCTCACCAACAGGCTGCTCACCAGGTTCCTGACCCATAGGCTTGCCAGGATCCTGACCCACAGGCTCGCCAACAGGCTGCTCACTAGGTTCTTGGCCCACAGGCTCACCAACAGGCTGCTCACTAGGTTCTTGACCCAAAGGCTCGCCAACAGGCTGCTGGCTAAGTTCCTGAACCACAGGCTGCTCTCCAACAGGTTGCTGGCCCACAGGCTCACTACGTTCTTGGCCCACAGGGTCATGGCCAACAGGCTCTCCAACATGCTCACTAGGTTCTTGACCCAAAGGCTCGCCAACAGGCTGCTGGCTAAGTTCCTGGCCCACAGGCTCACCAGGTTCCTGACCCATAGGCTTGCCAGGATCCTGACCCACAGGCTCGCCAACAGGCTGCTCACTAGGTTCTTGGCCCACAGGCTCACCAACAGGCTGCTCACTAGGTTCTTGACCCAAAGGCTCGCCAACAGGCTGCTGGCTAAGTTCCTGAACCACAGGCTGCTCTCCAACAGGTTTCTGGCCCACAGGCTCACTACGTTCTTGGCCCACAGGCTCACTACGTTCTTGGCCCACAGGGTCATGGCCAACAGGCTCTCCAACATGCTCACTAGGTTCTTGACCCAAAGGCTCGCCAACAGGCTGCTGGCTAAGTTCCTGGCCCACAGGCTGCTCGCCAACAGGTTGCTGGCCCAAAGGCTCACTACGTTCTTGACCCACAGGCTCATGGCCCACAGGTTGCTCTCCAGGTTCATGGCCCACAGGCTCTTGGATCACATGCTGCTCTCCAACAGGTTCCTGGCCCACAGGCTCTCCAACATGCTCACTAGGTTCTTGGCCCAAAGGCTCGCTTGGTTCCTGACCCAAAGGTACGCCAACAGACTGATGGCTAGGTTCCTGGCCCACGGGCTGCTCTCCAACAGGTTGCTGGCCCACAGGCTCGTTAGGTTCCTGGCCCACAGGCTCACTAGGTTCTTTGCCCACAGGCTTCCTAGGTTCTTGTTCCACAGGCTGCGCGCCAGGTTTCTGGCCCACAGGCTCACTAGGTTCTTGGCCCAAAGGCTGGCTAGGTTCCTGACCCAAAGGCTCGCCAACAAGCTGCTCACTAGGTTCTTTGCCCACAGGCTCGCTAGGTTCCTGGCCCACAGGCTCTCCAACATGCTCACTAGGTTCTTGGCCCAAACGCTTACCAACAGGCTGCTGGCTCAGTTCCTGGCCCACAGGCTGCTCTCCAACAGGTTGCTGGCCCACAGGCTCACTAGGTTCTTGGCCCACAGGCTCATTAGGTTCTTGGCCCACAGGCTCATTAGGTTCTTGGCCCACAGGCTGCTCTCCAACAGGATGCTGGCCCACAGGCTCACTAGAATCTTGTCCGACAGGCTCTCCAACATGCTCACTAGGATCTTGGCCCAAAGGATGGCCCACAGGCTGCTCTCCAGGTTCATGGCCCACAGGCTCTACCACAGGCTTTATAACAACCTGGCTAGGTTCTTGGCCCACAGGCTTGCTAGGTTCTACAGCATACTTCAGGGAATTGCTGCTCACTTCATTATTCCTAGAAACACAGAAAATACCATTACTCAAACTTCAGAATTATAGATGTTGTCAAAGTGAAGAATGCAACAATAGTTACCTCAAGTAGTGGCACTCAATATCAACCATAGCTTTACTTGTGTTCAATATAGAAGTGTTAGCAAGAGGTTTTGGCTCATAGACAAGAGTGAAGGTGTAGATCAGCACATCCTCAGTCATCTAGGAACAGATCACAAATCATGTATCAGATAATGATATCATCCTTCAGGAAGTTAAACAACAAATGTGACATACCGTCAGCTCACTGCCACAGCCATGCAGCGCTGATTCAAAGGTGAGCCCAAGAGCTTCAGCATCCTCCTCAATGGCAGCACAGCCTCCTAGAGTGATAAGCGCTGGCTGGATGAGCCGGCCAATCCCCAGAAGTTCCTGTTTCACCTCCACACGGACCACACTTTGCCCACACCAAGCCACAACACCGTTGGCTGCCACCTGCTTTAGCCGCTCAAACACTGTAGATTTGCGCTCATGCTTCTCAATCGTAGGATAGAGCCAAGTCAGAGGGTTCTCAAATGTCTGCTTGGACTGGAAGCTCTCAGGGTCTTCAGCCTGGCTAGTTTCCTGCCCCACAGGCTCGACAATGGGCTCACTAGGTTCTTGTCCCACAGGGTCCTTTCCCGCAGGGTCTTCTTGCACTGGTTTCTGAGTGTCAAACTGGGTTAAAACGCCATCGTCATGCAGAAACCCCAATCTCGGATTAAACCATCTGGAGATCCAAGCATCATTAACACAAACAAACGCCACGATCAACAGCAGCACTGCAGACACTGCAGACACTTGCCTGAACCCCACCACTCCAAATAGACATAAGTTATTCTCGTCAATTCTTCCACAAAGTCTGTCAGACCATTTTATAGCCACATTGTCTGACAAAGGCCCTACCCCATTTAGAAATCAGCTTGATTATTGTCCAGACCTGATTAATTAAACAGGTGCTGAAGAATGTGAAGTTGATTGTCATTTGGTTGCCTTTGTGCAGACAAAATCACATACACCTGGAGCTTTATTGAGGATGGCTCAACTTTAGAGAGTGTTCATAGAAATGTAATATGTAAGACAGACATGCTTTTCTATAGTGGATGTTACTCCCAGAGCCTGTTGAGCTAACCTTGGTAGAGAAAATTAAGGATTGGTCAGACGTCAGTGATATTGGGAAACTGATACACAATTGTTATGGTTGAAGTTTTTATGCATTTTTACCGCTTTTCACAGATGGATCCAAGGACCCAGAAAGTGGGCGCACAGCTAGCAGGTGTTTATGTTCCTGAACTTGATGTGCCGATATGTAGAAGACTAACAGATGAACTGTCAGTATAATCATTTGAACTGTTGGCGATAGTAGTTTCCCTCCAGTGGGTGGAGGACATACAACCTGTCAGAAGTATAGTACGCTCAGATTCCCTGTCTGTATTGAATTGTTTATCATCTGGCTAATCTAATAGGAGTGACCTACTATTGGAGGTATTCATGTTTTTATGGAGAATTGAGAGACAGTGAGTGATGAATGAATGAATGAATAAATTAAATTGTAATTCATGTCAAACCGCCAATTGGCAACACCTCGCATATGGGATATATTGATACAAACATTACAATAATTCACTATGGTAATTAAATTATCATTCTTCTTCCGGTGTTCTTTGCATTGTGCATCACAAAAAGATTGAAAAAAAAAGTCAGGTCAAAATGAATACATAATAGTAAATACGGTTATCCAAACAATAATTGCATTGCTAGAGCAGTAAAACAAAATGCATACATACACACTGTATATATACACATACATACATAACATATATAGATAAATAAATATAGAAGAAACAGAAGTCATTTGAACTCAGTCCGGCACAAAGAGAACATTCATATGGGAGACAAGCCTATACACAATCTATATACATACATGCCATTTACCACTCAGAAGCTAAATCTTTTTTACACTTTAATTGCAGGTAGTCTTTTTCTTTTGTTCCAGGCTTTATAAAAGATAAAGGGCAAGTAGTGAGGTTCTACTGGATCCCAGCCTATTCGCTTGTGGAAGGGAATGAAATTGTGGACCAGTTAGCTCGAAGAGATTTAAAACAAGATAACATTTAAATTAATGTTCCACGGGGTGAGATGAGGCCAACGTAAGATCAGAGACATTTTGATAGATGTGTGGCATGGGAATCTGATGCCAAGGGCCGGCATTTATGTGCTCTCCAAAGAAAGGTTGGTAGACCAATATTCAATGGTCAGATTAGGAAGGAAGAGGTGATGTAACAGTAGTGTCCCGTCCTCTCAGGTCGTTGGCGTGGGGTAGGATCAGATAGGGTTCAAGTAGTGGATTAAGGTGATGGGTTTTATTGAGTATAGGGTTAGTTGGTAACGTAATAAAAAAATAAGTATCTGCTTGTCACCATCAATTGTCTGAATTAATCTGATGAATCAAGAAATCTGTCATTTGGATGGTTTTGCCAAGGAAGTCTTAGTCACACAATTTTACATCTAGCTAAGGTGTTTGGTGCAGTATTTCTCAAGTACAAAAAGTTGCCTGAAAACCAGTAGTGCACTACAGACAGATTCTAGTCAGCTGCTGCAGTGCAGGACTGATTTCTGAGAACATGTCTACAACTTCATCAGCAAGCTGTCAAACTATCAGAAATAAAGAACAAACTACACACAGTTTACCACTGCCCAAAACCACTATCTAGCTAAGTTCCATCCCTGTGTTTGTCAATGAAGCTTGCTAACAGAGAGCAGGCACATTGATCAAATGTAAAAAATAATCATAATAATTGTATGTGTGACACAAGTCTTACTTACGGGTCAATTTCCAGCAATGCAGAGCTAAAGTTAACATGAAAAATGTAAATAGTGACACAAGGAATACATACACAGTGAACAACAAATAAAAATAATGAATAAAAATAACATGGCTACCTGCAGGGAGTACCAGTACCGAGTCGATGTGCAGGGGTACAAGGTAATTGAGGTAGCTATGTGCTGTACATAGAGCTAAAGTAACTAGGCAACAGTATAAATAATAGACAGTAGCAGCAGTGTGTGTGTGTGTGTGGCGTCAGTATGCATGTGTGTGCATGTTATGTGTGTGTGGGCATGTTTGTGTGTGTGGGTGTGTTGGGGTGTTAGTGAAAGTATGTGTGAGTGTGTGGGTAGAGTCCAGTATGTGTGCACAGAGTCAGTGCAAGTGGGTTAGTGCAATAAAGGGTCAATGCAGGTAGTCTGTGTAGCCATTTCATTAGCTATTTAGCAGTCTTGTTTATGGCTTGGAGGTAGAAGCTGTTCAGGGTCCTGTTGATTCCAGACTTGGTGTATTGTTACCACTTGCCATGCGGTAGCAGAGAAAACAGTCTGTGGCTGGAGTCTTTGACAATTTTTTGGCCTTTGACACTGCCTAGTATAGAGGTTCTGGATGGCAGGGAGCTCGGCCCCAGTGATGTACTCGGCCATTTGCACTACCCTTTGTCGCGCCTTGCAGTCTGATGCCAAGCAGTTGCCATACCAAGCAGTGATGCAGCCAGTCCAGATGCTCTCGATGGTGCAGCTGTTGAACTTTTTGAGGATTTGAGGGCCCATGCCAAATCTTTTCAGCCTCCTGAGTGGGAAGAGGCAATGTCTTGCCCTCTTCACAACTGCGTTGGTGTGTTTTGACCATGATAGATCCTTAGTGATGTAGACACAGAGGAACTTGAAGCTCTAGACCCACTCCACTACAGCCCCGTCGATGTGAATGGGGGCATGCTCGGCCTTCTGTTTATTGTAGTCCACAATCCATTCCATTATTTTACTGACTTTAAGGGAGAGTTGTTGTCCTGGCACCCCACTGCAAGGTCTCTGACCTCCTCCCTATAGACTGTCTCATCGTCGTTAGTGATCAGGCCTACCACTATCGTGACGTCGGCAAATTTAATGATGGTGTTGGAGTCATGAGCGGCCACGCAGTCGTGGGTGAACAGGGAGTGCAGGAGGGGACTAGGCACACACCCTTGAGGGGCCCCGTGGCTGAGGGTCGGAAGTCTAGTATCCAGTTGCAGAGGGAGGTGTTCAGTCCCAGGGCATGCAGGCCACGTTAGCTAAGTCACTGGCTAGTGGCAAAGTGTTTCAGTGCCATTTTGTGCTACAACTTTCTCACTATCTATTACCAGAGATACTCTATATAATGACGAGATGGTCTTGTCTCCGCCCTAACAATGGGGATCGTTGCCCACAAATTCGGAATCGGGAGCTGTCAATTCCTCTTTTTGGATTAGTGGATACATACCCTTATTTGAACTTGCTTTGAATATTCAATGTGGGGTGTTGAATATTGGATGAGCGGTGTTGTCGTCAACCACCGAATTCTAAGGTGAAGGTATTTCAAATTCATTGAGAAAAGAAGTGAGAACCAACTCCAACTTCTTGGAAAGGTAAGTCAGTCGTTCATTTAGCGGTCATGCAATGTCAGCTACATAAAAGTTGTAATTTTTCACTTATCAATATTTTTTTATTCAGATGAATAAGCTATTGGTAGCTTGGTAGCTGACTGTCAGAGAGTTGTCGAGGAACACTAACATTAGTGTTAGCTAGCTATCTAGTTTATTACTTTCCTCAATACAGTTAGTTCCTACTAACAATCTGCGTGTGAGTCTTAGATGGTGGCCTGACGGTTGGGCTGCTGGCCGAAATATCGCTCGTTTGGGTTCCCGAGTCGGCTGGCTGGGGGATCTGTCGATGTGCCCTTGGGCAAGGAGCTTGACCCTGATTGCACCTGTGTGTCGCTCTGGATGGGAACGTCTGCTAAATTATTGGAATGTAATGGAATTGTTGAGCGGCTTCACTACAGATGGATTGTATGTTTTAAAATTCAGGTCCGTACAGCTATCCCGAGGGAGTTTGCCATAATTTCCACCAGCTACCAGTAATAACCTTAGCTCAGAAAGTTTTCATCCATCAGTTGATGACACTGTCTGTTGTTTACAGACCTCATGAATATGCATATACTTTGTCGTACATTTTTACACTAGAATCAATGTTTCTGACTAATATTGATGCAACACTGTCTGTTTTCAGCCAGAGAAGTTGGTTTTCTAGTTCAGCTGCCCTTTAAAGCTAGAATCCGCAATTGAAAACCAAACCATGGATTACAATTTATCCTGGCCCATAGAATACTTACAGGGTGAGGAACCATGTTACAATAAGTAGAAAAATCATGAACTACCCCTTTAAGTAAGTAAACCTTGGACAAGCAAGTCTTCACATGAGGCAACTTGAACAAGTTCATCCCCTGGACATGATGTTAGTTTGTCTTAATTATGAGTGCCAAGTAGAGGCATCAGGTCTTATTATATATCATTTTTAGTCTTTGGTTCGATTTGACTGGGGATCGATACCCCAACCTTCCAATCTCAGGGCAGACACTTTAACCAGAAGGCCAATCAGTTGGGTGGTTGTTGTATGGCTCAGTTGGTAAGAGTATGGCCCACACCAGGGTTGTGGGTTTGATTTCCTGGGCCACCCCTACAAAAAAAAATGGATGCATGCATGACTGTAAGTTGCTTTGGCTAAAGGCCTCTGCTAAATGGCATATATTATTATATATTATTTATAATTGGTTAACATCTCTTCAAAAATGACAAATTGTTATGGCCGAAGGGACATTCTGTGATAGACAATACCTTTCGTATTTTCATGAGTGTTTATGTCCATAGCTGGCCACTATCTGCTTACACTACTTTCAAGGTAAGGCAACATGGTTTCTTTCTGTGTTTCAGAGAAGACCTAAGGATTCATAAAAATGCATATATTATTTAAATAAAATGTTGTTTTAATTTCTAGTTCATCATTACAATAATTTTAATGATCTGAGTTCATCTCTTCAGTTTGTGTTGGAAAGAGAAGGGTTAATACTGAAGAGAAAAACATATCCAATCAGGATTTGCTTTGTTGGTTTCTTGGTAGAAACATCTAGCTAGCTCAGTCAGCCATTAGCTAGGTACCCAGAATCAAATCAAATCAAATCAAATTTTATTTGTCACATACACATGGTTAGCAGATGTTAATGCGAGTGTAGCGAAATGCTTGTGCTTCTAGTTCCGACAATGCAGTAATAACAAGTAATCTAACTAACAATTCCAAAACGACTGTCTTGTACACAGTGTAAGGGGATAAAGAATATGTACATAAGGATATATGAATGAGTGATGGTACAGAGCAGCATAGGCAAGATACAGTAGATGGTATCGAGTACAGTATATACATATGAGATGAGTATGTAAACAAAGTGGCATAGTTAAAGTGGCTAGTGATACATGTATGACATAAGAATACAGTCGATGACATAGAGTACAGTATATACGTATGCATATGAGATGAATAATGTAGGGTAAGTAACATTATATAAGGTAGCATTGTTTAAAGTGGCTAGTGATATATTGGACACTGTATTAGAGCAGAATTTTGGAGTGACAGTGGAATGAACCAATCACATTTTGATTTGCAATGGGTGGGGCTCTCTGTTTTCACACGGGGTGACGGTGGGGTTTAAGATAGTTTTCTTTTGTACTACTTTACAGTAAAACAGTAACTCTCTTAGTTTCCCTTGGAAACTCACATCTCAGCTCTTTTACACTGAGGGTTTGATTGAGTAGCCGTGTTAACTATAGTTCTGTTGCACGACTTTACAGTACAGACAGTATGTATCCTGGTTGTAAGTAACTATCCTGGTTTTTCTTAGAACCTACTTTTCAGCTATATTACACTGTGGTATTGCACAGTGTGTAGCAGGGTTTACCATAGTTTTATATTGCACTACTTCACCGTACAGACAGTAACTGTACTAGTTTCCATTGGAAACTCACATTACAGCTTTATTGTACTGTGTGAAAACCAGCAGTGTGCTGCTGGGTTGATGCTCAACACTTTTTCTGTTACACTACTTTACAGTACATACAGTAACTATCCTAGCTAGTTTCCCTTGGAAACTCACAACTCAGCTCTATTACACTGAGGGTTTTACTGTATTCCTGGGTTTGCTATAGTTCTGTTACACTACTTTACAGTACAGACAGTAAATATCCTAGTTTTCCCTAGAAACTCACATAACAGCTAGATTACACTGCTGGTCTTACGTAGAGTGTAGCGGGGGATGACAGATTTTTCTGTTACACTGCAGGATATACACTACCATTTCCAGTATGGCATTTCGCCTTGAGAAATGCAAGGTGTCGCAACCCACATGAAGGGTGGCACTCGGCAGTTATCCTGAGGTGCTTGCCACCGCCAAAGGCCAAACTGTGAGAGGTAATTGGAGTCCCCATGGTTACCGAATACAGTGATGGAAGGCTATGAAAGCCAATTCCGATGCCGGCCACTGCTATAGTTCTAGGGCATCTAATGTCTCAGGGTCTTCTGGTGTTGAAGCCCTAATGAGTTCAGATGAAAGGAGTACCAAGCTTCATCCTAACCCCTCATTCTGGCCAAGGGCTCTGTCTGCCAGACATGTTAACCAGCCGTTATAGTTGTCCACACATGCCCTTCTCGCTGTTGTGGGTGAACTAGAGGGTTCTCCCAGTGTGTTGTGCCCGGCTAGGGCAATAGACATTTACTTTTCACAGACACAGGCAATAAGAAAGCTTTATGAGTTTTTGTTTACTATGGTGAGAGAGTTCTGGGCCTATCCGACCAGACTCTCACATTGCATGGTGGACACGGTTACTACAGCATTTTGGCTGGCCCGCTGGCCTTTGCCTTTCGCTGTGATGGCACATTCTACTGGAGGAGTAACTGCTTTACCTGGAAGATTAGATAGTCTTCCCCATCCAGGGAATAGGCCACAACAGACACAAGGAGTTTCTTGAGCCATATTCGAGTTCTGGGAGATGAGGAGTCACCGGACCCTATCGAATTGGCTATCCCGCTTCTTCCTGTGAGCCTGATCAGAGTCCAACATAGAGAACTGGTGTGCTCTGACGCCTCTTCATTGGGGTTAGGGTGCCGTGGTTAGAGGCATGGTGGCCAGCGGCCGCTGGAGCCCCCAATGGAGTGGTCAGGGTGGTTCGCCTAGCTTTCCAACAGTTCCAACCCTACCTGGCAGGACAACATTTCCTGGTCCAATGGCCCCGGAGCTCTTGCCGTGGGCCCAGACAAGCTTGGCATCACTGCGAGCAGCACATATCCCCGGGGCCCTGAATAATGCAGCGAAAATGCTCCTGAGAGACGGCCCGCTGTAGGGGGACAAGAGTCTACACCCTCAGGTGGTGCAACATCTTTGGGACAGTTTCGGGAAAGCACAGGTGGACATGTTTGCATCTCAGGAGAACACTCATTGCCCCAGCTTGTTCTCGATGTTGGACCATACAGACGCTCTGGGTCTGGATACCCTGGCTCACGATTGACTGGAAACTATGCTTTATGTGTTCCCACAATTTCCCCTAGTATACATAGTTAGTAAATCAATGATTAAGACAATTGGTGTATGGATGATTCATAGTGAAGACTGGGTTCGTGCAGATAACCAACAATTAGAAGACTAATTGATCAGATATTAAAATATCTGAAGAGTTATATTAGGAAAATTATAACTTTAATCTGAAGTGCCCCGACTTCCTAGTTAATTACATTTACATGAATAGTTTAATCACGTAATAATAATTACAAAGAATTGATTTGATAAAATAACAGTCTTCACTTTAATGATGTCAAAAACACGACAGTAGCCTTTGTTTTGTCCCATTTCAGAAGTAAATGAACTTGACTAGCTTTCACCAGTTGATGTACCATTAGAGAGGGAGCTGGCCAAAAGTTGGCTAACATTAGCTATTATTTGTTTGCCTCAATCACGCTAGACCTGAATCAAACATTGAAATTATTGGCTAAACAAACGATTGAAGATTGATATTCTGATGTTTTTTCAGTGTGTGAGGGACAATTTGATGTTTGTGTTTAAAACCAATGCTACTTTTCTAATAACCAATTAGATGGGTTCATGCAGGTGACTGACTGATCGTGTATGGAGGAATCCTCACTATCACTGATAAGCAACTTGGCAGTATGCCCAGAACATTGCTATGGGAACCGAGGTTTCTCAGTTTCAAGGTCTCAACTTGGAGAGAGGAAGCCTCGTGAGGCTTTTGGTCAGTCACATGCAGGAGCTAAAGTTAATGATGAATAATGAATCATGTGAATCATGCAAATACTGTATTTCTGCATAAGCAGTATATAAGAAAACTGAAGCGACCGCCCCGGAGGAGCTTTTTCTGATCGACCTGTACTGTGTGCTGAATTTGTTGTACCCTCTCCAGCTTGCTGATAATAAAGAGTGATTCATTTAATATATAATATTGACTTCAGTTGTCCCTGGTGTTGAATTTACAAAATGTGAGTGCAATGTGAGTTTTATTATTCAGTATGGCAATGTAACATTATTGGTCGTTTCCCTTTCGAATTCCCTACTTTTCACACTGACACAGTAATAAACAGCTCTAACAGTAGAGGTTTGCTTTCTTCATCCAGCTCCTGCCCTCACCAGCTGTCTTTCTACTTGGCCTCCCACTTGCTTGCACAAGAACTGGTCCCAAACCCAACCGTAGTCCCACAATGTTATTTTAGGCGTATTTGACACAACACTATAGGTAATATAAAATGGGCAAAAATAACTTAAGAAATAGTTTAAGTTAACAGAGATTCTCACATGGCCCTTATTTTGTATTACTGGGCCATAACATCCAATATGATAGGTGTAGTTTGAAGAGAGCAGAGTTGGACAGACTTGCACATTCGCTTGAGCTATTTTCATAGCATACTTTTAGGAGTGGGAAGATTTTCAGACAGAAATATGGGTGATAAATATTTAGGCCTATTTCTAGGAAATGTAGTAAACTATAGCCTAATCATAGCCCTGTATAGGAATAACTTTTCCTTGGAAAGAAAACTGCCCCATGCTTCTCTGCCCATGCATAGGCTATAGCCTGCTCTATTTAATTGAGACAACATGCGCACCTGATCTCGCAGGTATAGCTACTGAACTGGAAGCAGCAAGAAAGATGACAGCAACACTTGCTACGTTTTGCGTAGCCCTATAGGATATAGCCTACCTTTTATGAGGACGATTTGCAGGCAGAGACAAATAAATGGGTAATCAATACATATTGAAAATGAAAAGGCGCATCGCTCGCTCACCATAGTAGACTAACCTACAGATATTGTTGAAGGCCCAGTCAGGTTCATATCATCTCAGACATAAATTACTGCAGTTTAAGGCCATCCATAAAACATACTATATGCCAGTGAAACTGAATTACATGCACTCTGAAATGTCATTCCTCTGCTGGAGGTGTAAAACACAAAAGGGGACATGTTTGCATATGTAATGGTCTTGTGATGTTATGAGTATGTTTTTTTTATTTTAGCATTTTATTTCCCTGTTTTTGTTTGATTGGAAATGTTGATACTGGAGACTGTTATCTGAAGAAACTGTGTAGCCAAGCATTTAGAGTGGCTAAGAAATGCATTGCCATTAATTGGAAGGTTGGTTATCTTTCCACAGTGTCAAGTTATGTATCACTGGATTTGATTTATTACAAGATTAAGGGTATACTGGGCAACTTCCATAAGATCTGGATGCCTTATATGGAACATAGTACGACTAAAGGAGTCTGTATTGAAAACATGCCCACGTCAAGGGAGATACCTTTTTAAACAATACCAAGCTGCTGGGCTGCTTAGTCCTGGCTCCTGGGGGTCTGCCACCCTGTGGGTTGTCACTCTGGACTTGACCTAACACACCCAAAACAAATAAAGAATGTTTCACTAAGATCCTAAAGCTTTGTGGGGTGTGTTGGGTTCGGAGGCTGCAGGGTGTTGGACCCCTAGGGACAGGACGGGGCGACCCAGCCATATTGCCAGTAAAAAAAGTGCTCTACGGTATTATCAGTCCTATGAGATGTTTCTGTTTGTTCATGTATATTTCAGGTGTATGTGGGTTGTTTTGTTTCGAATTTTGTTTCCAAATCAAGGTGTCACCTCGGAAAGAAATTGAGTTGGGAGAGAGTTGAGTTATTGACTAGACTTCTGGGGGTCGGGTGTGCAGGCGGCTCGGGCTGGCTGATCGGTCTGGCTGAAATTTGATATAGAGGATGTCTTAATAAAGACAATCAAAAGTGTGTATTTTTTCAACAGTTGTTCATTTGGGCTCCCGAGTGGCGCAGAGGTCTAAGGCACTGCATCTCATTGCAAGAGGCATCACTACAGTCCCTCGTTTGAATCCAGGCTGTGTCACATCCGGCTGTGATTGGGAGTCCCACAGGGAGGCGCAGAATTGGCCCAGCGTCGTCCGGTTTTGGCCGGAGTGGGCCGTCATTGTAAATAAGAACGTGTTCTTAACTGACTTGCCTAGTTAAATAAAGGTTAAAGGTTTTGGTTAAAGGTGCAACACAAGATGTATTATTAAATTACCTTTGACCTCGTTCAGTATTATTAATCACTTAAACATATTTAATAATGATCTCTTACCTAGTTTGATGAATGTGGGCATTTTTGCTTACTTTTTGTTCTAAATATAGACAGCATATTGGATTGTGTTAAATTTCAGGAAATGCGCTTTAGATGCCCAAAAAAGTTCTGGGGGAGAACACCTAGACCCCCCTGCCAGGTTATGCATTTTTTTCCCCCTCAACAATCTGAGATGAGTTAAAAATGGTCATTATCTAACTTCTATCTAATTTTGATATCCTCTTCCTTAAAATGTTTCAGATTGATGACCAATGCATTTAATGTCCCACTTCAATATAAAAGGGACAGAGGAGCAAACATGCCTTTGCTACCACTTTTCATAGATTCTGACTGCTAAAGATATTTTACTGTGCGTTACTGTTCTCTCGTGTCCTGCATGCCCACATTATGCAAATCATTCATTTCTTTTCTTCTCTTTTTACAGTAAGTGTCATGAAAGCCAGAAAACTCGGGAGGTTGGTGTGTCTTTCAGGCCCTCTGGAAAGTTCTAAAATATGCCCCTGACTGCCGTGATGGAGAAGGACGCAAAGTATGTACATGAGCAAGTTTCTCTTTTTTAAAAGCAACAACTGCCACAAAAAGAACGTCCTAGTTCTCTTAAAATTCTCAAATTGATCAAGTTGTAATGTGCTGATTCTATTCACTGCAGATCTGACCCATCACATGACTCTTCAAGAGGGCCACTAGGCTCCAGATCACCTTCTGTGTTCAGAGCTCCTTGATGAGGATCTACCCCATCACACCACTCTGATTAATCCTTAATCAAATAAAACAATGGGCCTTTATATACTCTGTCCCAGTCTTTCTATGCATCTAATGTCTGAGTGAATTATGAAACAATTACTGTATGTAGATGTGTGAAACATTGTGATGTAGATTTGTTTTTGCCATTACTTGATCTATTTTAAATGTAAGAATATGTTGCAGATTATCTTTAATTGGTCACTGTGGAAACACATAGAAATGTAACTAACAATGTTTTTAATATCCAACTTTATCCTCTGTAATACTTTTTACAGTACACTCTTAGAAAAAAAAATTGCTATCAAGAACCTAAAAGGGTTCCTTGGCTGTCCCAATAGGAGAACCCTTTGAAGAACCCTTTTTGGTTTCAGGTAGAACCCCTTGTGGTCCTATGTAGGACCCTTTCCACAGAGGGTTCTATGTGAAACCTAAAAGGGTTCTACATGGAACCAAAAAGGCTTCTCCAATGGGGACAGCCGAAGAAACATTTTGGAAGCTTTACTCAGGTGGTCATTACGAGGTCTTAACTATGACCAGTAGGGTACATAATATAGTGGTCAGAATTATGACCGGCTGGTGAGATAGAGGTCACAATTATATGCTCCACACATTACATACTTGTTGATCCTGCCCCAAACTTGACCCTAGAATTTCACTCCCATTCCTGTCAGAGTAGGGCCGACTCTTTTCTCTGTATATATCAACGATGCCGCTGTTGCTGCGGGTGATTCCCTGATCCACCTCTACGCAGACGACACCATTCTGTATACATCTGGCCCTTCTTTGGACACTGTGCTAACTAACCTCCAAACTAGTTTCAATGCCATACAACACTCCTTCCGTGGCCTTCAACTGCTCTTAAATGAAATCCATCTTAAATGGACTCGTTTTGAAAGTTGGATCATCTTTTCCTTTAAGGCTTGAAGTGTTCTTACACCATGATTTTGAACATTGAAAGTATCTGAGAAACGTCCATGGCAGGCATTGTCACCTTAGCTTGCTACATAACTTCTGTGTGATAGGAAGCACGAGCACCACCAATCAGCCTGCACCACTCCGCCCACACCCGTCGTTACTATGACAACTAGCGTAGCCATGTCAGCAAATTACTGCTGTCTGAACACACACAAATCTGATTTGTTCACTTGTAACTTTCTATTTGTACAATCAGTATCGCAAAATGGATTTCAAAAACAAAACTGATTTGAGCACTAAGGCCTGCAGTGTGAACAAGGCATTATGGTGCTTTCAAGACAACTGGGAACTCTGGAAAAATATGGAAGAGGTGAAGCTAGATGGATAACTGGGAGAAGGGGGTAGCTGCATCCCAATATGGCGGCCGGGGTGAGGGCAGGTGGGTGTGTCAAAAGGAGAGTAGTTTGCGTGTGGAAAGGAGTGGGTGTGACAAAAGCACTCAGCTATGGGTTAGATGGTTTTGATTGACTGCTTTTGAAGACTGATGCAACTACTGTGAGAGGATGAGTCTGATTTGAAATGTCATTGTTAGTTTTAGTGTATATGCAATGATTTAGTGTATATGCAATTATTATTGATTTTAATTACTTACAGTTCATATGAGGAAATCATTCAATTGAAATAAATTCATTAAGCCCTAATCAATGGATTTCAAATTACTGGGAATCTGTTGGTCTCAGATACTTTAATAAAAAATGGGCCTTGGTATCTCATCACGGTATTTTTGAGCATTCAAATCTCCAATAAAATTCAATTGTGTTCGTTGTCCGTCGCTTATGACTGCCCATTCTAATACCCCACTGCCACCATGGGGCACTCTGTTCATAACGTTGACATCAGCAAACCGCTTGCCCACACAATATCAGAAACGTGGTCTGTGGTTGTGAGGCCGGTTGGACGAACTGACAAATTCTTTCAAATAGTAGAGAAATTAACATTAAATTATTTGGCAACAGCTCTGGTAAACATTCCGGCACGCTCCCTCAAAACTTGAGACATTCGTGTCAGTGTTTTGTGACAGAACTGCTCAATTTTAGAGTGGCCTTTTATTGTCCCCAGCACAAGGTGCACCTGTGTAATGATCATGCTTCTTGATATGCCACACCTGTTAGGTGGATGGATTATCATGGCAAAGGAGAAATGCTCACTAACAGGGATGGAAACAAATCTGTGCACAACATTTTTGAGAAATTAGCTTTTTGTGCATCTGGAGCATTTCTGGGATCTTTTATTTCAGCTCATGAAACATGGGACCAACACTTTACATGTTCCGTTTATATTGTATGTCATTTTAAGAAACATTGCCTTGTCTTGCTCTTCCGTTACCAAATGTTGTTTATAATGTGATTAGCCAGACGACTAGATACCCTATTCCCCTCACTTATTAAACCAAACAGAATTTATTAAACTACTCGGATAATGACATTACTGTTTGTTATCGACCACTTAAATGAGCATGACTCCTTCTACATCAAATTTAAATCAAATGTATTTATAAAACACTTTTTACATCAGCAGATGTCAAAGTGCTTTATACAGAAACCCAGCCTTAAATCCCAAACAGCAAGCAATGCAGATATAGAAGCACGTTGGCTAGGAAAAACTCCCTAGAAAGGCAGAGGTACAAGGCTCGGAGGGGTGGCCAGTCCTCTTCTGGCCGTGCCGGATGGAGATTATAACAGAACATGGCCAAGATGTTCAAATGTTCATAGATGACCAGCAAAGTCAAATAATAATCACAGTGGTTGTAGAGGGTGCAACAGGTCAGCACCTCATGAGGAAATGTCAGTTGACTATACATAGCCAAGCATTCAGAGGTCGAGACAGCAGGTGCAGTAGAGTTGAAAACAGCAGGTCCGGAACAAGGTAGCATGTCCGGTGAACAGGTCAGGGTTCCAAGGGAGGGGGGGGTCAGAGGACAAGGCCAACCAGACAGGATATAACCACACCTACTTTTCCAAAGCACTGCCCCAACAGACCACTAACTTACTACCCTGAGACAAGACTGAGTACCGGACAGGAAGATCCCGCCAGTGACTCAACCCACTCGAGTAGAGTATAGTGCAAAAAAGCTTGGCATGACGTGACACACCCCTCCTAGGGACAGCACAGAAGAGCACCTAGTAAGCCAGTGACTCAGCCCCTGTAATAGGGTCAGAGAATCCCAGTGGAGAGAGGGAAGCTGGCCAGGCAGAGACAGCTTCGCACCCCTGGCGCAGACTATACTCAATCATAGGACCTCCTGAAGAGGTGAATCTTCAGTAAAGACTTAAAGGTCGAGACCGAGTCTGCGTCTCTCACATGGATTGGCAGACCATTCCATAAAGATTTAGCTCTACAGGAAAAAGCCCTGCCTCCGGCTGTTTGCTTAGAAATTCTAGGGACAATAAAGAGGCCTGCGTCTTGTAAAGAGGCCTGCGTACGTGTAGGTTTGTACAGCAGGACCAAATAGGAAAGATAGGTAGGGTCAAGTCCATGTAATGCTTTTGTCACGTATGTGAGGAGAGACGGACCAAGGCGCAGCGGATGTTGAATTCCGCATATTTATTATGAAGTGAAACTTAGCCAAAACAAAGCAAATAAACTATGTGGTGCACAAAACACAATAATATCCCACAAACACAGGTGGGAACAATAACTACTTAAATATGATCCCCAATTAGAGACAAAGATTACCAGCTGCCTCTAATTGGGAATCATACACATCACCAACATAGAAATAAACTAGAACCCCACATAGAAATAATAAACTAGAAAACCCCCCAGTCACACCCTGACCTACTAAACCATAGAGAAACAAAGGCAATCTATGGTCAGGGCGTGACAGCTTTGTAGGTTAGCAGTAAACCTTAAATCAGCCCTAGCTTTAACAGGAAGCCAGTGTAGAGAGTCTAGCACTGCAGTAATATGATCAGATTTTTTGGTTATATACGGTTGTCCTTAGATGCTGAGAAGGTGTTCGACAGAGTTAAATGGAAGTTCCTATTCCCTGTTTTGCCAAAATGGGTGCTAATTTCAGAAAATGGGTCCAAGTGATTTATACTAGTCCCAGGGCTATGTTCTCTAGTAATGGTTCAAAGCAAACGTCAAATGCATTCCATGGAGGGCCGAGTGTCTGCAGGTTTTTCCGCTACTCCCTTGTACTTGGATGAATTAAAAAGTCACTAATTAGTAAAAAAAATTAAAATCCACTCACATGGTTGTCTAGGGCTTAATTGAAAGGAAGAAAAACCTGCAGACACTAGGCCCTCCGTGAGTAAAGGGACCCGGCAAGCCTGCCCTCTGTCTACCCTTCTCTTGTTGATGGTCGTAGAACCGCTGGCAGAATCCAGACGTTCTAACGAGATTATCAGAAGTCCCACTAGTGCAGAACAAGAACTTAAGATATGCAGAGGATCTTTCATTATGTTGTAAACCCAGTGAAATCCATTGCACATATGTTGATAACATATCCCAATTTGGTAAATTCTTTGTATACAAAGCAAATCAAATGCTTGTTTGCTAGATAGCCCGCTAACAGAGGAGCTGATCTGTCTGTCCATTCTCTTGGAAACCAAATGGATTCAAATGTGGGAAAAACTTATCCCAACTCTAAATAAATAAAAAATCTGTTAAAAGAAAAGTGCACTCCCATCGTTAGCAAAATTAAAAAACACCTGTTGGTCCACACTCCCATCGTTAGCAAAATTAAAAAACACCTGTTGGTCCACACTCCCAGAAACTATTTCTTATGTTGCCCTGTTATTTACCTTCAATTTTTTGTTGAGTCGTTGAAAAAAATAAGAATCAACAAAGGTTAATATGGCGTAACAAAAACAACTGAATTAAGTACTCTTGTAACGATGTGCACTGAGAGTCAGGGAGTGAGTATTTAAATGGGGGAAAAAAAAGAAAAAAAAAACACATTACACAAACTAAGACACATCGACAACGCACAGATATGATACAGAAACAATAAGGCCTGGGGAAGGAACCAAAGGGAGTGACATATATAGGGAAGGTAATCAGGGAATTGATGGAGTCCAGGTGAGTGATGACGCGCAGGTGCCCGTAACGATGGTGACAGGTGTGCGCCATCATGAGCAGCCTGGTGACCTAAAGGCCGGAGAGAGAGCACCCTTGACAACTTTACTCTGGTCAAACCTAAATGTATGGGTGGTCTGGGTCTGCCCAAACTCGCAATTTGTTGTTCTAGACTTTGGACAGACCGGAATCCCTATAGGTTCCGAATGAAGCACAATTCGAGTCATCCTTTACCTCTGAAGAATCCTTTGTTTGTGAGTCAGTTTCAACACATTTGTGATGACAGGAAGACCTTCAATACAGTATGTACAACAAATGAATGGCATAGGCAGACTGCAGAAAGCAATTGGGTATTTCAAACAGGCATTCTTTACTTCCTCCTATCGCTTTTAACCCTGACTTGCCAATGTGTTCTCAAAGGTCGACTTCTATAAGTGGCTCTCGCTGGGTCTTATGAGGTTCGTTGACTTGTTCCATAGTGGATTGAATGCAATTAAGTAAATTATCGAAATCTGGACTGAATACGACATCCCTGTTACCTAAACAAATCTATCTTTATGTTTATTGAAGGAAAGCTGAGATTTCAGTTATAAGAAGTTGAAGAATTAATTAACCACATCTATATTTATCAAATGAATAATTGCTAACATCTATCCTGAACAAGAATATAAATGCAACATGTAAAGCACAAAAAGCATATTTCTCACAAATGTTTACATCCCTGTTAGTGCGCATTTCTCCTCTGTCAAGATAGTCCATCCACCTGGCAGGTGTGGCATATCAAGAAGCTGATTAAGAAGCATGATCATTACACAGGTGCACCTTGTGCTGGGCCTGGCTCCCAAGTAGGTGGGCATGGCTCCTAAGTGGGTGGGCCTATGCCATCCCAGGCCCACCAATGGCTGCGCCCCTGTCCAGTCATGTTAAATCCATAGATTAGGGCCTAATTTATTTATTCTAATGGACTGATTTCCTTATATGAACTTTAACTCAGTAAAATCATTGAAATTGTTGCGTTTATATCTTTGTCCAGTATAATAATTGCATGATCCGCCTTCATCCCTTTTCAAAGGTTGTGGGAAAACGATTTAGGTACAGAATTTGATAAGGAGGTATGGCTGAAGATCTGGCATTACCTACTTACTAGTCCAAATATTAAGAAGACTAAACTACAAATTCATAAATACCCCTGTTAAATTGAACTGTATGTTCCCGGACACTTCACCAAATTGCCCGAAATGTAGGACCGAGAAAGGAACTTTTTTGCACCTATTCTGGCACTGCAATAAGCTAATGAAATGCATAATTACGGATATGAATATCATTCTCTTCATGGTGATGTGTCCTGAATAGGTCCACAAAGGTAGAAATATGCACTATCCTTCTTTTGGATATGAATATCATTCTCTTCATGGTGATGTGTCCTGAATAGGTCCACAAAGGTAGAAATATGCACTATCCTTCTTTTGGATATGAATATCATTCTCTTCATGGTGATGTGTCCTGAATAGGTCCACAAAGGTAGAAATATGCACTATCCTTCTTTTGGATATGAAGATCATTCTCTTCATGGTGATGTGTCCTGAATAGGTCCACAAAGGTAGAAATATGCACTATCCTTCTTTTGGATATGAAGATCATTCTCTTCATGGTGATGTGTCCTGAATAGGTCCACAAAGGTAGAAATATGCACTATCCTTCTTTTGGATATGAATATCATTCTCTTCATGGTGATGTGTCCTGAATAGGTCCACAAAGGTAGAAATATGCACTATCCTTCTTTTGGATATGAAGATCATTCTCTTCATGGTGATGTGTCCTGAATAGGTCCACAAAGGTAGAAATATGCACTATCCTTCTTTTGGATATGAATATCATTCTCTTCATGGTGATGTGTCCTGAATAGGTCCACAAAGGTAGAAATATGCACTATCCTTCTTTTGGATATGAAGATCATTCTCTTCATGGTGATGTGTCCTGAATAGGTCCACAAAGGTAGAAATATGCACTATCCTTCTTTTGGATATGAATATCATTCTCTTCATGGTGATGTGTCCTGAATAGGTCCACAAAGGTAGAAATATGCACTATCCTTCTTTTGGATATGAAGATCATTCTCTTCATGGTGATGTGTCCTGAATAGGTCCACAAAGGTAGAAATATGCACTATCCTTCTTTTGGATAAGAAGATCATTCTCTTCATGGTGATGTGTCCTGAATAGGTCCACAAAGGTAGAAATATGCACTATCCTTCTTTTGGATATGAAGATCATTCTCTTCATGGTGATGTGTCCTGAATAGGTCCACAAAGGTAGAAATATGCACTATCCTTCTTTTGGATATGAAGATCATTCTCTTCATGGTGATGTGTCCTGAATAGGTCCACAAAGGTAGAAATATGCACTATCCTTCTTTTGGATATGAATATCATTCTCTTCATGGTGATGTGTCCTGAATAGGTCCACAAAGGTAGAAATATGCACTATCCTTCTTTTGGATATGAAGATCATTCTCTTCATGGTGATGTGTCCTGAATAGGTCCACAAAGGTAGAAATATGCACTATCCTTCTTTTGGATATGAATATCATTCTCTTCATGGTGATGTGTCCTGAATAGGTCCACAAAGGTAGAAATATGCACTATCCTTCTTTTGGATATGAAGATCATTCTCTTCATGGTGATGTGTCCTGAATAGGTCCACAAAGGTAGAAATATGCACTATCCTTCTTTTGGATATGAATATCATTCTCTTCATGGTGATGTGTCCTGAATAGGTCCACAAAGGTAGAAATATGCACTATCCTTCTTTTGGATATGAAGATCATTCTCTTCATGGTGATGTGTCCTGAATAGGTCCACAAAGGTAGAAATATGCACTATCCTTCTTTTGGATAAGAAGATCATTCTCTTCATGGTGATGTGTCCTGAATAGGTCCACAAAGGTAGAAATATGCACTATCCTTCTTTTGGATATGAAGATCATTCTCTTCATGGTGATGTGTCCTGAATAGGTCCACAAAGGTAGAAATATGCACTATCCTTCTTTTGGATATGAATATCATTCTCTTCATGGTGATGTGTCCTGAATAGGTCCACAAAGGTAGAAATATGCACTATCCTTCTTTTGGATATGAAGATCATTCTCTTCATGGTGATGTGTCCTGAATAGGTCCACAAAGGTAGAAATATGCACTATCCTTCTTTTGGATATGAATATCATTCTCTTCATGGTGATGTGTCCTGAATAGGTCCACAAAGGTAGAAATATGCACTATCCTTCTTTTGGATATGAAGATCATTCTCTTCATGGTGATGTGTCCTGAATAGGTCCACAAAGGTAGAAATATGCACTATCCTTCTTTTGGATATGAATATCATTCTCTTCATGGTGATGTGTCCTGAATAGGTCCACAAAGGTAGAAATATGCACTATCCTTCTTTTGGATATGAATATCATTCTCTTCATGGTGATGTGTCCTGAATAGGTCCACAAAGGTAGAAATATGCACTATCCTTCTTTTGGATATGAAGATCATTCTCTTCATGGTGATGTGTCCTGAATAGGTCCACAAAGGTAGAAATATGCACTATCCTTCTTTTGGATATGAAGATCATTCTCTTCATGGTGATGTATCCTGAATAGGTCCACAAAGGTAGAAATATGCACTATCCTTCTTTTGGATATGAATATCATTCTCTTCATGGTGATGTGTCCTGAATAGGTCCACAAAGGTAGAAATATGCACTATCCTTCTTTTGGATATGAATATCATTCTCTTCATGGTGATGTGTCCTGAATAGGTACACAAAGGTAGAAATATGCACTATCCTTCTTTTGGATATGAAGATCATTCTCTTCATGGTGATGTGTCCTGAATAGGTCCACAAAGGTAGAAATATGCACTATCCTTCTTTTGGATATGAAGATCATTCTCTTCATGGTGATGTATCCTGAATAGGTCCACAAAGGTAGAAATATGCACTATCCTTCTTTTGGATATGAATATCATTCTCTTCATGGTGATGTGTCCTGAATAGGTCCACAAAGGTAGAAATATGCACTATCCTTCTTTTGGATATGAATATCATTCTCTTCATGGTGATGTGTCCTGAATAGGTCCACAAAGGTAGAAATATGCACTATCCTTCTTTTGGATATGAATATCATTCTCTTCATGGTGATGTGTCCTGAATAGGTCCACAAAGGTAGAAATATGCACTATCCTTCTTTTGGATATGAATATCATTCTCTTCATGGTGATGTGTCCTGAATAGGTCCACAAAGGTAGAAATATGCACTATCCTTCTTTTGGATATGAATATCATTCTCTTCATGGTGATGTGTCCTGAATAGGTCCACAAAGGTAGAAATATGCACTATCCTTCTTTTGGATATGAAGATCATTCTCTTCATGGTGATGTGTCCTGAATAGGTCCACAAAGGTAGAAATATGCACTATCCTTCTTTTGGATATGAAGATCATTCTCTTCATGGTGATGTGTCCTGAATAGGTCCACAAAGGTAGAAATATGCACTATCCTTCTTTTGGATATGAAGATCATTCTCTTCATGGTGATGTGTCCTGAATAGGTCCACAAAGGTAGAAATATGCACTATCCTTCTTTTGGATATGAAGATCATTCTCTTCATGGTGATGTGTCCTGAATAGGTCCACAAAGGTAGAAATATGCACTATCCTTCTTTTGGATATGAAGATCATTCTCTTCATGGTGATGTGTCCTGAATAGGTCCACAAAGGTAGAAATATGCACTATCCTTCTTTTGGATATGAAGATCATTCTCTTCATGGTGATGTGTCCTGAATAGGTCCACAAAGGTAGAAATATGCACTATCCTTCTTTTGGATATGAATATCATTCTCTTCATGGTGATGTGTCCTGAATAGGTCCACAAAGGTAGAAATATGCACTATCCTTCTTTTGGATATGAAGATCATTCTCTTCATGGTGATGTGTCCTGAATAGGTCCACAAAGGTAGAAATATGCACTATCCTTCTTTTGGATATGAAGATCATTCTCTTCATGGTGATGTGTCCTGAATAGGTCCACAAAGGTAGAAATATGCACTATCCTTCTTTTGGATATGAAGATCATTCTCTTCATGGTGATGTGTCCTGAATAGGTCCACAAAGGTAGAAATATGCACTATCCTTCTTTTGGATATGAATATCATTCTCTTCATGGTGATGTGTCCTGAATAGGTCCACAAAGGTAGAAATATGCACTATCCTTCTTTTGGATATGAATATCATTCTCTTCATGGTGATGTGTCCTGAATAGGTCCACAAAGGTAGAAATATGCACTATCCTTCTTTTGGATATGAAGATCATTCTCTTCATGGTGATGTGTCCTGAATAGGTACACAAAGGTAGAAATATGCACTATCCTTCTTTTGGATATGAATATCATTCTCTTCATGGTGATGTGTCCTGAATAGGTCCACAAAGGTAGAAATATGCACTATCCTTCTTTTGCATATGTGGGTATTATTCTAAACACTGGCTATTAATTCTTATGAGCTCTGTCCCCCAAAAGAGACCAAATTTGATTGGGCCGGACCAGATCAAATCTGAACCAATCATAGACGCCGATGTTTCACAAGTTTAGACAGCACAGTCATCTACAGTACAGCACAAACTTGTGAAACAGGTATTTTGAAAAACAGGGTCGCATAAAAAACAGAGGGAGATTTTACTATAGTTCTGTTGCCAAACTTTGCATCTGCACAGTTCTTCCAGTAAATGTGTTTTTGTGAAATGATCTGTGTAAGTTATTCAAAGTAGTCCTTGTGCGTAGAGTTGTAATGGTTTGTTAAACTTTGAAATTAATGGTTTTTGTTTGGCGTCCATTTTAAAGAGAAAAATCTTAGTCAAAAGCATAAATCCGTTACCTTGGAAATGCCTAACTGCAGGTTCTCGGTTTAAGGGACCACAATGGAAATAAGTCACTTACTTTGTGTAAAATATGTGAAATGTGTGTATATACATTTTTAACTTCAAATAAAATCAATCAATCAATGAACCTTCATAGCCCTAGCACTTGTGGAATATGTAGGTATTGGATGGGTTTAAAGCAATATGGTGAAAGCTTAACAGGGCTGCAATCATTGTTTATACCTATCCAATCATTCAGATGTACCTGAAGGGCATAAGAAGTGTAATGGAGAAATGTAAGATCATATTCATATTTAAATTCATATTTAAATTGCATGTGACTGACAATGTATAACATATTCAGAGTCTCTGTAACCTACATGATTCACATACAGTACTTATCAACTCTGTAGTCTCCAGACAGACACTCAAGGTGTCGACTGAATATTTGGAATGGTTTTACATGTCTCTTGTTCGCTGATAATAGTAATTGACGTCAGCTAATCGCTGAAGGTCCTAGTACAAGGACCGAGGACACAGAGGAACACGTACACACATAGCGATGTATTACATCATATAGCTCAGGGTATATAAGCTGTGTTCTTCCTAATGGAGGTTGAACAATTTTTCTGCTTTGAAGCTGATTTTTGTTCCCTTGTTGCGATCAATTTTTGCAACTGGAATTGTATTCTTATATCCACTGGGACTACTAGTGGTTATTTCAGGATATGGCCAGTGACTCTAGTCTAACCAATAAGGTGCTGACTATTTAATTGCACAGGGTTAGAAAGGGATTGATTTTGATTACAGTGTCAGTTTCTAGCATTTTATTATACTCAATCAGGTATATATATCTGCATTAGGCAGAACAGGCTGTAAAGGACAGTATTGCAGATACATGTCTTATTGAAGAAAGATACTTAGCTTATATCTTATTGAGCAGGTATGGCAGTGAGGTGGTGTTCCTATAGGTTTGTTATGTTGGTAGTGTTTGCATGTTATGCTGATGCACAGCCCAACTGGTGGTTTCCTCCAACCAACAACCCCCAACCTCAAGTTAAGCCTAAGCAGCCCCAATGGCCAGAGCCCCAGTGGCCACAGCAGCAAACTCCCCAGAAACCACAACAGCGGACTCCCCAGAGGCCAGAGTCCCAGGGGCCACAGCTGCAGACTCCCCAGGGGCCACATCAGCAAACTCCCCAGAGGCCAGAGCCCCAGGGGCCACATCAGCAAACTCCCCAGAGGCCAGAGCCCCAGAGGCCACAACAGCAGACTCCTCAGAGACCCGAGCCCCAGTGGCCACAGCCCCATGGACCACAGCTGCAGACTCCTCAGTGGCCACAGCTGCAGACTCCTCAGTGGCCTCATCTGCAGAATCCCCAGAGACCAGAGCCCCAGGGGCCACAGCTACAGACTCCCCAGAGACCAGAGCCCCAGGGGCCACAGCCGCAGACTCCCCAGAGACCAGAGCCCCAGGGGCCACAGCCGCAGACTCCCCAGAGACCAGAGCCCCAGGGGCTACAGCTGCAGACTCCCCAGTGGCCACAGCTGCAGACTCCCCAGTGGCCACAGCTGCAGACTCCCCAGTGGCCACAGCTGCAAACTCCCCAGTGGCCACAGCTACAGACTCCCCAGAGACCAGAGCCCCAGGGGCCACAGCTGCAGACTCCCCAGAGACCAGAGCTCCAGGGGCCACAGCTGCAGGGGCCACAGCTGCTGACTCCCCAGAGACCAGAGCCCCAGGGGCCACAGCTGCTGACTCCCCAGAGACCAGAGACACAGGGGCCACAGCTGCAGGCTCCCCAGGGGCCACAGCTACAGACTCCCCAGGCACCGGCACCCCAGGGGCCACAGCTGCAGACTCCCCAGAGACCAGCGCCCCAGGGGCCACAGCTGCAGGCTCACCAGGGACCAGAGCCCCAGGGGCCACAGCTGCAGGCTCCCCAGGGGCCACAGCTACAGACTCCCCAGGGGCCGGCACCCCAGGGGCCACAACTGCAGACTCCCCAGAGACCAGCGCCCCAGGGGCCACAGCTGCAGGCTCCCCAGGGACCAGAGCCCCAGGGGACACAGCTGCAGGCTCCCCAGGCTCCTCAGAGGCCACAGCTACAGACTCCCCAGAGACCAGCGCCCCAGGGGCCACAGCAGCAGACTCCCCAGAGACCAGAGACCCAGGGGCCACAGCAGCAAACCACCCAGAGACCAGAGCCCCAGCACCAAACTACCCAGAGGCCAGAGCCTCAGGGACCACAGCAGCAAACCACCCAGAGACCAGAGCCCCAGTGGCCACAGCTACAGACTCCCCAGGCGCCACAGCTACAGACTCCCCAGGAGCCACAGCTACAGACTCCCCAGGAGCCACAGCTACAGACTCCCCAGGCGCCACAGCTACAGACTCCCCAGGCGCCACAGCTACAGACTCCCCAGGCGCCACAGCTACAGACTCCCCAGGCGCCACAGCTACAGACTCCCCAGGCGCCACAGCTGCAGACTCCCCAGGGCCCGGCGCAGCAGCTGCAAACTCCCCAAGGTCCACAGCTACAGACTCCCCAGGCACCACAGCTGCAGACTCCCCAGTGGCCAGCAGTAACTAAAATTCAAAATCCGAGATGCCAAGTCGAGTCTAAGGATACAGTGCAATGTGGAACCCCTAAAATTACTTTGGCTCAATGTGAGGCTATCGACTGCTGCTTCAATGGACAGCAGTGCTACTATGGGAAGGCAGGTGAGCGTCTGATAGATCTTCTTCCTTGTAATGCTCTGTATTTGAACAAAACATAAAAAAATGTATCTTTCCCCAGTGACTGTGCAGTGTACCATGGATGCTCAGTTTGTGGTGGTGGTGGCCAGGAATGCCACTTGGCCCAAAATAGACATTGATACCATCATTCTGCTGGGGGGAAACAACGGCCCCTGCAGTCCTGTTGGCATCACTTCAGCCTTTGCCATATACCAGTTCCCTGTCACAGCCTGTGGAACCACTCTGAAGGTGAGTAGAGAGACAGAATATTCATTGTGTACAGTGGCTCAGTATTAAAGGCCCAGCGTAGTAGAAAACAGGATTCCTGTTTTTTATATACATTTCCACACTATGAGGTTGGAATAATATTGTGAAAGTTATGATAATGCCCTTTTAGTGTCAAAGCTGTTTGAAAAGACTGCCTGAAATGTCAGTGTTTTGGTGGGATGGAGTTTTGGTAGTAAATTAGTTAACAGACCATTAGGAAATAAAGTTCCAAACCTTTCTACCAATCACAGCTCGTTTTCAGTTTTCCCCTTCCCATTCCCAGACAGTCCTAGCAAAATTCTTGCATGAGAAATTGCTCTTTGCTAAGAGGCTATTTTAGTTTATTTTTTGACCATTTTAATTTAAGCCCATCATTGTTACCCAGAAATGATTTGTTAGAGATAAAAATGGTTGTATTGTTGGACGTTTAAAGGCCAATTCCGCCACTTTTCAACTTCATAATCTCCAGCACCAAACCAGTGTCTATATATGTGAAAACAGCGCGTTTCTATGATCTGTGGTTAAAAAGAGTGAGCCTTAAAAGTGCTTCTGTGACATCACAGGGTAGAATTAAAAGTAAAAATGGTGATATTCAAAACCTACAACAAGTTTCTAGCCCAAGCAGGGCTCTAAACTCCCAAATAATACTTGTTGTAATGATAAGGCTTTGCTGTACCTTTGTTTCCAAGTGCAGATTCAATAGAGTCATGGTTGCATCATTACTACAGCGAAAATGGCTTGCATCTAGCCCAATCAGGGCTTTGTCTTCCTAGAGCGGATCGCCGGGACTGGAATTTATATTCATAAACCATGTCATTTGGTATTTTAATTAGGATCCCCATCAGCTGTTGCAAAAGCAGCAGCTACTCTTCCTGGGGTCCACACAAAACATGAAACATAATACAGAACTAGACAAGAACAGCTCAAGGACAGAACTACATACATTAAAAAAAGGCACACGTAGCCTACATATCAATGCATACACAAACTATCTAGGTCAAATGGGGGAGAAGTGTTGTGCCGCGAGGTGTTGCTTTACCAGGTTTGCTGTTTATTTGAGCAATAAGAGACAATACAATATACAATACTGTATATAAATGTGCCCTGGGCTGTTCTAAAACTACTTGCGAGTTGTTAAACATTTGTTTACACATTGTTCCATCATTGGCTAGCTAGCTAACAACCTAGTGACTTTACCAGTATATCCAAACATTTGGGGACACAGAAAGAAAGGAAAAGGGATAGCTTCTTCCGGAGATCAATCATACCACTGAATGAAATGTAAAAATAATAGTAGAAGGAATTATTTATTTCAGCTTTTATTTCTTTCATCACATTCCCAGTGGGTCAGACGTTTACATACTCAATTAGTATTTGGTAGCATTGCCTTTAAATTGTTTAACTTGGGTCAAACGTTTCGAGTAGCCTTCCACAAGCTTCCCACAATAAGTTGGGTGAATTTTTGCCTATTCCTCCTGACAGAGCTGGTGTAACTGAGTCAGGTTTCCAGGCCTCCTTGCTCGCACACACTTTTTCAGTTCTGCCCACAAATTTTCTATAGGATTGAGGTCAGGGCTTTGTGATGGCCACTCCAATACCTTGACTTTGTTGTCCTTAAGCCATTTTGCCACAAATTTGGAAATATGCCTGGGGTCATTGTCCATTTGGAAGACCCATTTGCGACCAAGCTTAAACTTAAACTGATGTCTTGAGATGTTGCTTCAATATATCCACATCATTTGTGCACCAGTTCCTCCTACAGCCAAGCACGACCACAACATGATGCTGCCACCCCCGTGCGTCATGGTTGGGATGGTGTTCTTCGGCTTGCAAGCCTCCCCCTTTTTCCTCCAAACATAACAATGGTCATTATGGCCAAACAGTTCTATATTTGTTTCATCAGACCAGAGGATATTTCTCAAATGTACGATCTTTGTCCCCATGTGCAGTTGCAAACAGTAGTCTGGATTTATTTTTTTTTTTTTTGATTTCTTTTGATTTTCTATGATGTCAAGCAAAGATGCACTGAGTTTGAAGGTAGGCCTTGAAATATATACACAGATACACCTCCAATTGACTCAAATGATGTCAATTAGCCTATCAGAAGCTTCTAACGCCATGACATCATTTTCGGGAATTTTCCAAGCTTTTTAAAGGCACAGTCAACTTAGTGTATGTAAACTTCTGACCCACTGGAATTGTGATACAGTGAATTATAAGTGAAATAATCTGTCTGTAAATAATTGTTGGAAAAATTACTTGTCATGCACAGAGTAGATGTCCTTACCGACTTGCAAAAACTATAGTTTGTTAACAAGAAATTTGTGGAGTGGTTGAAAAACGAGTTTCAATGACTCCAACCTAAGTGTATGTAAACTTCCGACATCAACTGTGTGTGTGTATGTATGTATGTATGTATATATATATATATATATATATATATATATATATATATATATATATATATATATATATATATATATAGAAATGTTATTATAATACAAAAACACTGTCATGGGAAGCACAAATAAACTTCTCAAATCACCCAGAAAAACAGTTACATTCATCCACAAATAAGACTTCAATCAATACTTTAAATTGAACGGCACCAGCACAACAAGATTAAACCAATTTTGAATTTTGTGCATTAAAACTAAAAGCAGATTTACCTAAGGAACCTCAAGAGTTAACCAATCCTGTGAACGGGTTAGGCAACTCAGTTGTCTATACTTCAACAGCAAAAAAAGGTGGATAAGAGGTCAATTTATGAAGTAGGGTCTTGTAAACAAAAAGTGACTAATGTAGAAATCTATGGGTCTTTAGCGAAGTCCAGCCAACCTTTTGAAATGGGATGCAGTGATGAGTATCAAAACTGTCACCTGTAACAAAACGAAGGGCACTATGGTAGATGGCAGTCAAAGGTTTAAGAGTAGTAGCAGCTGCACTTTGATAAATAATATCACCATAATCAACAGATAAAAGGTTGACTCAATAATCTGCTTCCTACTTGCTGAGAGAAAGCCACAATCTTTTTTTTGTAGAAAAATAACTTTAAATCTTAACTCATCCATATATTTTTTATATATATTTATCCAAATGCCTAAGTATTTATATGCGGGAAGGCGTTCGATTGGAGAACCATCTAATGAGTGAACATGTAGTTGAAACATTCTTACAAGAGTTTGAAAATAACATGCATTTCATTTTGTCAGTATTAAGCTCAAGTTTTTAAATCAGCAAAGGATTCCTGGATAGCTTAGTTTTGACACAGCCAGATCAACAGTAGAGGCAGAAGCATACATAATAGTATAATCTGCATATAGATTAAGTTTACCATTAACAGATTGACCAATGGTGTTTATATAAAATGACTTTGTAATTTCAATGACAGATATTCGTATGAATATTTTACATTTTTATAATAAACTAATATCTTTAGTGTTACATATTAGTTTCTAGGTCACGTGCTTCAAAAGTAGCTGGAATTCATATAGGCCGAATATGAGCTGTATCTCAACTTAAAAAATCTTATTTTCCTGCGGTGCTCCTACATTTCCTGTGGTGCTCCTACATTTCCTGTGGTGCTCCTACATTTCCTGTGGTGCTCCTACATTTCCTGCGGTGCTCCTACATTTTTAATGTTGGGAAAATGAAAAAGAATCTTGAGAAATGTTCATTTAGAGCCCTGAGCCCAAGGTATTTTCATGCTCCTCACATCACCACGAATCTCATAGTGTTTGAAAATCACTTTTTCAGTTTTTGATGATACCAAACTTAGAAATGTGCCATTTTCACAAATGTTGACACTGGTATCATGCAGAAGATCCTGAAAATGAGATTTAAAGGTGGTGGAGTTGCCCTTTAACAGTGGACTCTCCCCTGCAGGAGGAAAATGGTTATATGGTTTATGAGAACAGGATGGTGTCTTCCTATGAAGTGGGGGTCGTACCCCAAGGCGCCATCACCAGAGACAGCCAATTTGAGTGAGTCTTCTCTCTGTAAGATTGAATTTGATTGATTCCCAAGAGCTAGTTTCCTGCATCCAGATTTAGCCCATAAAGTGTTGATATGCTTCAAGATCCTACTGTATCAGTCACTGCCATGGTCTCCTTCTCTAGGCTGCTGTTTCAGTGTAAGTACTCCAATACTGCGGTGAAGGCTCTGGTTATTGAGGTGAACAGTGTTCCTGCACCTGCTCCGGTTGCTGTTATGGGACCGCTCAGATTGGAACTCAGACTGGCCAAAGGAACTTGTGACACCAAGACATGTAAAGATGGTAAGGTTTATTTCATTTCAGACTTGTTCTGTGTCAATTTGTAGAACTTCAAACATGTTGTTTTTTATAATTGACTTTTACATGCATTTTTTTTTCTTGAATCCTGTCTGACTTCCAGAATCCAGTGCCTTCACATCGTTTTACACTGAGGAAGACTACCCTCTCACTAAAGTCCTGAGACAACCTGTATACGTTGAGGTGCGCCTCCTGGAGAAGAAGGATCCCAACCTGGTCCTATTGCTGGAGCGCTGCTGGACCACCTCTGACCCCAGCCTTGTCAGCATGCCCCAGTGGGACCTCCTCATTGAAAAGTGAGTAACTACAGTACTAATCCACTTGATTATGCATGTCTTGCTCATTTTTTCAAATATGTATTTTGAACAATATGTTTGACATTTCGTCATTTGGTGACTTCAGATTGCATCATCTACCACTATGTACACTAAACACAAATGTGAACGCAACATGTAAAGTGTTGGTCCCATGTTTCATGAGCTGAAATAAAAGATCTCAAATCTTCCATATGCAGAATTTTTTTTTGTTTTTGTTTACATCCCTGTTAAGAAAAAAGCATGATCATTTACACAGGTGCACCTTGTGCTGGGGACAATAAAAGGACACTAGAGTGCAGTTTTGTCACAAAACACAATGCCACAGATGTCTTAGGTTTTGAGGGAGCGTGCAGTTGGCATGCTGACAGCAGGAATGTCCACCAGAGCTGTTACCAGAGCATTTCATGTTAATTTCTCTACCATAAGCCACCACCAATGTTGTTTTAGAGAATTTGTCAGTTCGTCCAACCGGCCTCACAATCGAAGACCATGTGTAACCATGCCAGCCCAGGAACCACATCCAGCTTCTTCACCTGCGGGATCGTCTGAGACCAGCCACCCGGAGAGCTGATGAAACTGTGGGTTTGCACAACCAAAGGATTTCCGTACAAACGGTCAAAAACCATCACAGGGAAGCTCATCTACATGCTCATCGTCCTCACCAGGGTCTTGACCTGCCTGCAGTTCAACGTTGTAACCGATTGCAGTGGGCAAGTACTCACCTTCGATGGCCACTGGCACGCTGGAGAAGTGTGCTCTTCACAGATGAATCCCGGTTTCAACTGTACCGTGCAGATTGCATGGCATCGAGTGGGTGAGCAGTTTGCTGAATTCAACGTTGTGAACTGAGTGCCCCATGGTGGCAGTGGGGTTATGGCAGGCATAAGCTATGGACAACAAACACAATTGCATTTGAATGCACAGACATACAGTACCGTGATGAGTATCTGAGGCCCATTGTTGTGCCATTCATCTGTCATGTCTTTCCTATCATTAAATTGAAGACTTATAGTTTTTATCAAAGATTCTCTAATTAGTATTACGCGATCAACTGATTAATCATGTAACTGTAATTAACTAGGAAGTCGGGGCACCAAGGAAAAAGATTCAGATTACAAAGTTATCATTTCCTAAAATAACTTTTCAGATGTTTTATCTGATCAATTAGTCTTCAAATTAATTAATGATTTACTTTACCTCACATTAGTCTCATTCCAAACGTCGTAAATTGTTGGTTATCTGCACAAACCCAGTCTTCTCTGAGTCATCCATACATCAATTGTCTTAAATAACTTATTTATTACTAACTAAGTAATTCACAGGAATGCATAAACAAACAAACAAGGTAAATGTGGTTATAAGAAATGATAGGGGAATGTGCCCTAGTGGGCTAAACAGGCATGGAGGCTTATTAGACAAAAGGGGAAGTGGGGGTCGACTAAGAAGTCACTACAGAGTTGATAATTATAACAATTGAAATGATAATCCTTTGCACATGAACGCTCACTAATTTGGGAACAATTGCAATCAATATATATATTTACGCTCAGTGTGTCGTCTTGATCGCTGGTGAAAAGTTTGTTTCTGTTGGAGAGTTTTGTCCTCTCTCTCTGTCTTGGTTAGAAGGGATAGTTCAGAGTGACATTCATTCATTTGTTATAGAATGGATGTTTCGGCGATTGTCGTTCTTCGTGTTCAATGATACCGAATTCCTAGCTGCAGACTAGTAATTAATATCAAAGACTTGTTCTTATTCTGTCGGTATTGATAGTCTCAGAGTTTAACCACGTGGTATGGTTAAAAGATTCCGCAACCTTCGTCCTCTCCTAATGGAGAAAAACATGGTCTGGTGATCATTTCCCAAAGTTGGGTTTTATTCAGAATTGCAGAAAAGGGGCTGTCCCAGGATGCCTGACCCTAACTGGGCTCAGGGGCGGTCCTCTGATTTAGTTCAAGTCTAAAGGGAATTGTATTTTCCTTAATTCAACAGTCCAAAATCATATTACACAATTTCACAAACAGTATCATACTCACTCATTCATCTTATACAACAATTAGATGTAAACCTCATGAGGCTATTATATAAACAGCGTTATGGTAATGTGGCCACACCATCTCCCATGAGCTTCCCCAAGTTGTAACAAACGGACCAGTTCGTAGCTGGATTCTTCGCCGATCTTTTATACTTTCTCCGGAAAATGAAATTTGTTCGTACCTCAAGTTCTGTGAGGTGGAAGAAATTCCTTTGTGCTCTATGAAAATGTACTATGCCTCTTATACTATGTGGCAGGGTCTTCTCAGGAATGTACGACCTCTCTCTGACCACAGCAGCCTAGTTGAAGGAGGCAAGGGGGAGGCAGGGAGAGGGGGATGGGGCTTGCTATACCCAAATAGGGCAACGTCATGACACATCCATCATAATCACTTCATGCTTCAGCATGATAATGCACAGCCCCAGATTGCAAGTATCTGTACACATTTCCTGGAAGTTGAAAATGTCCCAGTCCTTCCATGGACTGCATACTCAGACATATCACCCATTGAGCATGTTTGGGATGCTCTGGATTGACGTGTATGACAGGGTGTTATACAATATACTGTATATAGCAAGTTGGCCCAGCCTGTGAAAAGTAGTGGGACAACATTCCACAATCAACAACCTGATCAACTCTCTGCGAAGGAGATGTGTTGCGCTGCATGAAGCAAATGGTGGTCACACCAGATACTGACTGGTTTTCAGATCCACACCCTACCTTTAAGGTATCTTGTGACAAACATATGCATATCTGTTTACCCAGTTATGTGCAATCCATAGATTAGGGCCTAATGAATTTATTTACATTTACTGACTTTCCTTTATGAACTAACTCAGTTAAATCTTTGAAATTGTTGTATAATGCATTTATATTTTTGTTGAGTGTATTTGGAATTGAGGCTTGGCAACATGAAGTTTCAACTACTCCTCTCTCTTTCTCCAGATGTTCCTACCAGAATGATAAGTACCAGACCACCATGGTCCCTGTGGAACTCTCCTCTGGCCTTCTGTACCCCAGCCACTACAAACGCTTCATCCTCAAGATGTTTACCTTTGTGGATCACACTCTGGCTCCCCGCAAAGATACAGTAATTGGCTACCTTTATTCATACCTATTTGATATAATACACACAACTTGATGTGCCATTGGCTTTTCACTAACTGATTTTATGCTGTACTCTTGCCAGATTTTCATCCACTGTAGTGGATCTTTGTGCTACCCTACTCCATGGGACTCCTGTGAACCAAAATGCAACAAACAAAGTGGGTAGTATTCTCCCTTTACAAAGGCCTTGTTTGGACACTATAGCCCATATTTAAAGTGTCTCGGAGTACGAGTGCTGATCTAGGATCAGATTATTCCTGTCCATAACCTTAATCGTTAGCATGATTTAAAAGACAGCTGATCCTAAATCAACAATCCTAGGCTCAGATGCTTTGTGGTTGTGAATATGACCCAGGTTCTGTTCTTAACCGTTTCCGTTGTGATTTACAGGAAGAGATGTTGCTTGGAGGAAGACTAGGCAAACTGCTGTGGTCTCCAGTGGAGAAGTGGTCCTGGTTGACAAAAAGCCAGCCTAGCCTTCAAACTACTGATACTAGCTACAGTTTGTAGCAGGATATGAAATGATGTACTCCGTCCTTCCATACCCATTACAGTGTAGGTATTGAAAAGCACTGGCAGTACTTTTTCTACGAACCTTTTACCTGGTGATTGTTTCTAATTTCTTAATACGGAAGAAACGTGTCTCTTATAAACGTCATTGTCCAGTTGCAGGTGGTACTCCAAAAATGAGACTATTCAGAAGATATTAAATCCACTTTTTGCACCGAGTGAGGAGTTCACTCGCCTTTCCCAACATATTGCAGGGACTCTTTTCTATGCGACACGGTTCAGCAACGCGTAGAAGTAGACAGCGCATCACACAGTGCGACCAAAACAAAGTTCTATACACATGCAAGAGGAATTTGTCATTAGATACAAACAGTGGATTTAATATTGTTCTGAATATTCTTGGTTTTTTGGAGTTCCATCTGCAACTGGACAAATTAGTTTATAAGACTCTGGAACTTTCTGAATCGAGAATGAAGAATGTACCGCAAAGTAAAGGTTTGTCTAAAATATCCTGATTACGGCTAAACAGCAGTTTAGGCATGACATCAGACACAAGCTTTAGCTCTGCCGCTAAATTTCGTGTTTACATGGCTATGATAAAACATGAGTTCCTGATTTCGCAACGTATTCGTTTCTAATAAACAGTTGTACCCCCCAAATGATATTGACTTATTTGTGGATATTAAAACCTACTCTTACCACATAAATGTGGATATAGGATCTGTAAATCTAGTCAGGTTTGTTAAGTAAAGGCATTGTCTTATTCCTGGAATCATTGAAAGCAGTGGTCAAGGTTGTGTAGAACTATCATTCTATGCTAGGCCACTCCAACCCTGTTCCTGGAGTGCTACCCTCCTGTAGGTTTTCACTGCACCTGAGTATAACAATTAGCTGCTTGATAAACTGAGCCTGGTTTGTTGAAACTGGGGTTGTCGTGAAAACCTACAGGGTAGCTCTCCAGGAGAGCCCTGTTCAAGGCCAAAACACAGAACAGTCTAAGTAGTTTTTCTATACTGAACAAAAATATAAAACAATTTAAGATTTTACTGTGTTACAGTTCATATAAGGAAATCAGTCAATTCAAATAAATGATGTCCTAATCTATGGATTTCTCATGACTGGGCAAGGACACAACCATTTGGCGGCCTGGGAGAGCATAGGCCCACCCACTGAGGAGCCAGGCCCAGCCAATCAGAATGAGTTTTTTCCCACAAAAGGGCTTTATTTGACAAAAATACTCCTCAGCACCGCCTCAGACAATCCCGCAGGTGAAAAAGTTGGATGTGGATGGGATGGTGTGGTCTGCCATTGTGAGGCTGGTTGGACGTTCTGCCAAATTTTCTAAAACAATATTAGAGGCAGTTTTTGGTAGAGAAATTAACATGCAATTCTCTGGCAACAGCTCTGGTGGACATTCCTGCAGTCAGATACCAATTGCGCGCTCCCTCATCTGTGGCATTATGTTCTGACAAAATTGTACATTTTAGAGTGGCCTTTTATTGGCCCCAGCACAAGGTGCACCTGTGTAATGGTCCTGCTGTTTAATCAGCATCTTGATATGCCACACCTGTAAAGTGGATGGATTATCTTGGCAAAGGAGAAATGCTCAATAACAGTGAAGTAAACAAATGTGTGGCCCACATTTTTTGGGAAGTGTTGCATTTGGAACATTTTTGGCATCCTATTTCATCTCATGTAATAAACACTTTATTTTGGTTCAGTAGATATGGGCATTCCCATGGTAAGAGATGAGACTTGTTTTTTTTACCTTAATGTAGGCTGTCAAATAAGCCAATGATTGCAAAGATATAACATACAATTATCCACAAAAGTTTGGTAACAGTATGAACGTTTTTGCTGTTTGTGCCATCATTCTGTTAAACTTATCATCGGTATGTTTGTCAAATTGAGTAGAAATTGTTAAAAATGGTTATGGTTTGTTTAACTATGCAATCTTTTTTTGTTGTCTCAGTAGCTAGGTTTCCATCCAATTGGCGATAGATTTATGCGAATACTCTAGAATCCGCATAAAGAAAACATGCGCATTTTCCCACCAGTGGCGTTACCACCAAATTGACTTTTTGCGGATAAAAGTCAGTGGTCATTTTTTTTGTGCATACATTTTCACGTTCTGAATACAAATCTAAAGTTCAACATGTTTCCATCGCATTTTTTATTCTACTAATGGTTTTGTCACAAACTCTTGCTTTAAATTGCACCTATGCCTACTCTGGTCTTGCCTGGCACATGCACTCTAGCCAACAGCTCGCAGATACAGTGTGTGAAGACTAGTCTACATGAGATTATTATGGATAAGAGCGTGAATGTTTTTGTCAAACGGAAGCCAAACATTGATCATTATGTCACCAGAATAGTAGCCTCGATATTTATTTGAAATGGGCATCAACCTCATCACCTTGCACATTCACCACCCTGTGAAGTTCATAAATTATTTTATCTGTAGCCTAGTAAACTGCATGCTTTTCCGAGTCGTAATGGGAGGACCACATAACATGTGTGACTCAAAGTTCACTTACACCGCTATTTGCATAATTCATTTTACACACAAAAAGATCCCACCATGTCGAATGAAGAAATTGCATGTCGGCATTTATAAAATTGTACATGTATTTCATGTTTCCATCGGCCTGGTCGTGACTTTTCATGCGCCATGTAATTCATCGGCCCTAGCCCTAGCCCTCACCCTCTGATCAAACAGGTCCCAGATGTGCTCAATGGGATTAAGAGCCGGGGTCGTCGCTGGCCATGGCAGAACACTGACATTCCTGTCTTGCAGGAAATCACACACAGAACGAGCAGTATGGCTGGTGGCATTGTGATGCTGGAGGGTCATGTCAGGATGAGCCTGTAGGAAGGGTACCACATGAGGGAGGAGGATGTCTTCCCTGTAACGCACAGCGTTGAGATTGCCTGCAATGACAACAAGCTCAGTCCGATGATGCTGTGACACACCGCCCCAGACTATGACAGACCCTCCACCTCCAAATCGATCCCTCTCCAGAGTACATGCCATGGCATAACGCTCATTCCTTCAACGATAAACGCAAATGATGGTGAGACAAAACCACGACTCGTCAGTGAAGAGCACTTTTGCCAGTCCTGTCCAGCAACGGTGGGTTTGTGCCCATAAGCAACGTTGTTGCCGGTGATGTCTGGTGAGGACCTGCCTTACAACAGGCCCTCAGTCCAGCCTCTCTCAGCCTATTGCGGACAGTCTGAGCACTGATGGAGGGATTATGCGTTCCTGGTGTAACTCGGGCAGTTGTTGTTGCCATCCTGTATCTGTCCCGCAGGTGTGATGTTCGGATGTTCCGATCCTGTGCAGGTGTTGTTACACGTGGTCTGCCTCTGCGAGGACGATCAGCTGTCAGTAGAAAGGCCTCTTTAGTGTCCTAAGTTTTCATAACTGTGATCTTAATTTCCTACTGTCTGTAATAGAGGTCGACCAATTATGATTTAACGCGATACCGATTAATTGGAGGACCAAATAAAAGCCGATACCCATTAAATCGGCCAATTTTTATTTATAATAATCACAATAACAATACTGAATGAACACTTATTTTTAACTTAATATAATACATTAATAAAAATCTATTTAGTCTCATAATGAAACATGTTCAATTTGGTTAAAATAATGCAAAAACAGTGTTGGAGAAGAAAGTAAGTGTGCAATATGTGCCATGTAAAAAAGCTGACATTTAAGTTTATTTTTTAACATGAGTCTTCAATATTCCCAGTTAAGAAGTTGTAGGTCTTATAGGACTATTTCTCTCTATACCATTTGTATTTCATATACCTTTGACTATTGGATGTTCTTATAGGCACTATAGTATTGCCAGCTTAATCTCGGGAGTTGATATGCTTGAAGTCATAAACAGCGCTGTGCTTCAAGCATTGCAAAGAGCTGCTGGCAAACTCAGGAAAGTGCTGTTTGAATGAATACTTACGAGCATGCTGCTGCAGACCACTGCTCAGTCAGACTGCTCAATCAAATCATAGACTTAATTATAATATAACACATACAAGCCTTAGGTCATTAATATGGTCAAATCCGGAAACTATCATATCGAAAACAAAATGTTTTTCAGTGAAATACGGAACCGTTCCGTATTTTATCAAACGGGTGGCATCCATAAGTCTAAATATTGCTGTTACATTGCACAACCTTCAATGTTATGTCATAATTATGTAAAATTCTGGCAAGTTAATTATGGTCTTTGTTAGGAAGAAATGGTCTTCACACAGTTCACAACGAGCCAGGCGGCCCAAACTGCTTGCACGGAACGCAAGATAAGTGATACAATTTCCCTAGTTAATATTACCTGCTAACATACATTTTGTTTAACTAAATATGCAGGTTAAAAAATATATATACACTTGTATTGATTTTAATAAAGGCATTGATGTTTATGGTTAGGTACAATGGTGCAACGACAGTGCTTTTCATGAACGCACTTGTTAAATCGTCACCCGTTTGGCGAAGTAGGCTGTGATTCGATGATAATTTAACAGGCACCGCATTGATTATTTGCAAGGCAGGACAAGCTGGTTAAACTAGTAATATCATCAACCATGTATAGTTAACTAGTGATTTAAGATTGATTGATTGTTTTTTTTTAAAGATAAGTTTAATGCTAGCTAGCAACTTACCAGTCTCATCGTGGAGTGCAATCTAATCGGCGTCCAAAAATGCTAATTACCGATTGTTATTAAAACTTGAAATCGGCCCTAATTATGCCGATTAATCGGTCAACCTCTAGTCTGTAAACTGTTAATCTTAACGACCGTTCCACAGGTGCATGTTCATTCATTGTTTATGGTTCATTGAACAAACATGGGGAACCGTGTTTAAACCCTTTACAATGAAGTTATTTGGATATGTACAAATTATTTATGAAAGGGCCCTGAAGAAAGGACGTTTGTTTTTTTTCTGAGTTTATATATTATTGGGACTGATACATACAAGTATTTGAAGTGGAGCAGGGCTATAGATTGTTCTGCCCTGTACCCACTGAATAAGTTGAGGGTTCAGTAGGTTGCAATTTCAACCCACATGCAACTTAAAATGTTTCTGATAGAAATACAATATATGTAATTGACATAATTCTTTATACTATGTAGACATGTAGATAAGGGTTTCTGCATGATGAAGTCCCAGCCAGGTTTGACTCTCAGAAGCCAGTGCAAGAAGAGCCTGCAAGGCCGGACCCTAGCGAGGCTGTTGAAGAGCCTGAGGGTTCCCAGTCTAAGCAGGCCTTTGAGAAGCCTCTGACTTTGAACTATCATAAAGTTGAAAAGCCTGAGCGCAAGCCTACCGTGCTTGAGTGGCCGCCGCAGGTGGCAACCAACAGTGTGGTGACTTGGTGTCTGGTTCATGTGAAGGTGAAGCAGGACCTGCTGGGGATTGGCCGGCTCATACAGCCACAGCGTATCACGCTAGGAGGTTGTCCTGCCACTGAGGAGGACACTGACGCTCATGTGATCACCTTTGAATCAGAGCTGCATGGCTGTGGCAGTGAGCTGACGGTATGTCACATTTGCTGTTTAACTTCCTGAATAATGTGACTCATCATTCTTGTCTGATGCTTGATTTATGATCCTGTTCCTAGATGACTGAGGATGTGCTGATCTACACCTTCACTCTTGTCTGAGGCAAAACCTCTTGCTAACACTTCTATAGTGAAGACCAGTGCAGCTATGGTTGATATTGAGTGCCACTACTTGAGGTAACTATTGTTGCGTTCTTCACTTTGACAACCCATATCATTCTGAGGTTTAAGTAATGCCATAGTCCATGTTTGTTTCTAGGAATCACGATGTGAGCAGCAATGTCCTGAAGCCAACCTGGATCCCCAACATTTCCAACATGGTGGCAGAGGAACTCCTCTACTTCTCCCTGAGGTTAATGACTGGTAGGTAAACCTGACTGGAAGCCTCTTCCTTTGTGTAAACCCACACTGACATGCCACTCGTCTTTCCAGCTGACTGGCAGTTTGAGAGGCCCTCCAACCATTACTATCTTGGTGACATCATCAACATGGAAGCCTCGGTCATGCCGTACCACCACGTTCCCCTCCGTGTCTTTGTGGACCGCTGTGTCGCCACCTTGGCGCCTGATGTCCACACTGTCCCTAGATATTCTTTCATTGAGGACCATGGGTGAGTTTAGTTGTCAGTTTGACTCCTCTTATATTACCTTAAATGTAACCCCTGAAGCTTAACGTTGACCCTTGGTCTCCTCAGGTGTCTGGTTGATGCCACGTTGACCGGCTCCAGCTCCCAGTTCCTGTCCAGATCCCAGGATGACAAGATCCCATTTCAGCTGGAGTCCTTCAGGTTCCAACCACAGAATGATTCCCAACAGCTCTACATAACATGTCATCTGAAAGCAGCTGCAGCGTCTTCCCCCATTGATGCTGAGAACAAGGCCTGCTCTTTCACTGATGGGTATGTATAAGCTGGGTTGTGGGTATAGTACCTTTATGACATGCTGCTATATAAACTAACCTTCATATTTATCTTTAGCTGGAAGGCTGCAGGTGGGGATGACCAGATGTGTGGCTGCTGTGACTTCCGCTGTGCTGCGAGGAAGGTTGGAGATCTGGACAGTGATTCAGGTAGGTGTTAAAGCCAGAGCTATATCATATTTCCCTGTTTTAGCTCATCACTGGTAATGTGCGTCTACTCTCCTCAGATTTGCGGTGGGAAGGTAAAGCTACCCTGGGCCCGTAATTGTCCACGAGTAATATTACTACTTTAACATCTTGTTTCGGGGAGGATGTCTGCTGGGACTAATTCTGGAAGGTGTAGCATTATCACCATTCAGATTGGAGAATGATGTGTATATAGTGGATTACCTGTGTCTAAATATAGCAACCCTACTGACTTAGCCCCAATTTTCTGTATTGACTAGATGCTCACATCTTTGGAACTTAACATTGGATGTGGAGAATTATTAGGCTGCCCATTGGCTTATCCTCCTGTGGCTCAATGCAGTTTCCTCATAAACCAGATGTGTCATAGTAAACATGAATCCACACACTCAGTGGTTGCATAAGAATGAAGGTTACTTGAGGCGAAAGGAAGGTGGATGGGTACGTGTAACTCAACTGTCAAGCATCCCAAATGTTTGGAAATTATCACGGCTACTTTGCAACTCCTTAACATGTTAGCCAACCTTAACCCAAATGTTAAGCTAATGTTAGCTACCTTGTCAGCATTAGCCATGTAGCTAATGTTGGAATTCGTAATATCATGCATGTTGCAAATTCTTAGTTTTGTATGACGGGCCTGGACATCCACCAACTAATACGTATGTATCACACTAAATTAAGGGAGATCTACTGTTATCTAACCTGGAGATCAGATCAAAATATCCATCACTTGATGGCTACAGTAGGTGTGGCTTTTACTGTGAAGCGCTTGCTTATTTTTTTTTTTTTTTTTTTTTTTTTTTATTTTACCTTTATTTAACCAGGCAAGTCAGTTAAGAACAAATTCTTATTTTCAATGACGGCCTGGGAACAGTGGGTTAACTGCCTGTTCAGGGGCAGAACGACAGATTTGTACCTTGTCAGCTCGGGGGTTTGAACTCGCAACCTTCCGGTTACTAGTCCAACACTCTAACCACTAGGCTACCCTGCCGCCCCTTATAAGCCCCTTCCCAACAATGCGGAGTTGAAGGAAATGTTAACCCAATAAAATGACTATATACAGGTACAAGGTATAGGGGTAAAAGTTAATGTATCTTGATTGCCTACGCAGCAGCATATGATAGGGAGTGTGCAGGAGTCCGTGTAAATAGTGTAGCCATTTCATTAACTGTTCGTCTTATGGCTTGGGGTAGAAGCTAGTTGCAGCCTTAACACAGAAGTAAAGATATTACATTAAGTCAATGCAAACATTTAACAAGCAAAGTAGACAATTAATGCCTGACAGGTAATGTTTAATATTTCAGTGGAATTAGTAGAGGTCTAGTCATGGTTGATTGCATTAGATCCATTAGTGATGGATTTACTTGTTGCCTGACAAATGTGATTGGATAAATAATTCCTCTGATGGCGCTGGTTATTGTAGTTTTTGTTTTTGGTCTGGGGGGTAGCCGATGACCTGAACTTGCCTGTCTTGTTAAGTTATTTTGCTATTAAACTCTAATTGGTCTGAAAAATACTTGATTTCTTAAATTATTACAGAAAATCAAGACTGGATACTAATTTGCAGTGGTGTGAAATACTTTTAAAGAATGTAAGCAGTTAATCTTCACTATTTTATATTTTGGGAAACTCTTACTTCACTAGATTCCTAAAGAAAATAATGTTATTTTTACTCCCTACATTTTCCATGACATGCAGAATTACTTGTTATACATGAGTAATGCTTAACAGGACAATGGTCCATTCACACACTAATCAAGAGAACATCCCTGGTCACCCTACTGCCTCTGGCCTGCCAGACTTATTAACCACATGCATTTTTGATAAACGGTGTCTGAGTTTTTGGAGTGTGCCCCTGGCTATCTGTGAAACCAAGGAACATGGTGCGGTCTGCTTTGCTTAATATAAGGCATTTGAAGTTATTTCTACTTTTGATACAAAAGTATATTTAGAACCAAATAGTTTGACTTTAACTTGGTGACTTCCACTTTTACTTGTTACTTTCTATTAAGGTATCTATACTTTAACTCAAGTATGACAATTGTGTACTTTTTATGCCACTGCTAATTTGCTTTAAACGCGAAGCCATGAGAGATGATGCATACGGTTGACATTCATATAGATAGCGGAATGAATAGCTAATCTGGCAGCCCTGTTTTGAGTGGGCTGGCCAGCTGTCGCTGAAGCTGTGCCCTCTTTGTAGCCTTCTCAGTCATGCTACACCCTTTGGAGGCTAAGACAAAACACCAACGCAGACATGTTTATCAGCCTGCTATAGTGTGGGAGGCGGAGGGTATATGAAACCAGAGGGAGAGATGGGCAGGAAGTTCTGAAATACATGAAGTGGATGGGGCTAGGTAGGAAGACACACTGTATGGGGGATAACAAAATAATAGAAAAGGAGTGGTGAAGGGGTTGGCGTGGGAGAAGGGGACCTATTGCTTGCTTCGTCCCATATCCTGCTAGTGTGTGTCAGCGCTGGGTCTGAGTAACGGACAAGACAGACTGTAGACCGACAGTATCACCTCTGATGGGGCATTAGGCCTCCCCCTCACACATGCTTCCATTCGAACACACTTCACCTCCTACACTATGAAAGACACACTTCACTTCCTACACTATGAAAGACACACTTCACCAATGTGCTATACTGACACACACAGGAACATATCTAGTGTACACTCGTAAACTTATACACACACTGCAAGCACGAACCCGAAAACTTGGCATACAGTCAGACATGCATCCTTTGACACTGCTGACAGAGTTCCAGGAACAGGCAGTCATTCCGTTCATCTTGATCATACAATGCCTTCTCATTTGTCCTGGATAAAGTATGTGGTTATAAGTGCAACCATAGACTTAGATGACTCATCTTTGTATCTGTACCAGTATGGTGCCTGTGAGAGCACGGGCAGTGCCATTGAGGCTGTCTCCATTTTGAAGTAGTCAATGTTCTACTTCTATGAGTTGGTAAACAAACTGAAAGGGTGCATACTGCCACATGGAATGTGGTGTTTGAACAGGTATAAAGCCAAGGTTGGTGATTTACTGCCACCTGCAGTTATGGAATGTTTGCTCACAAGTATAATCGTTGACTACTTAAAAATAATGGTTGCCCGGGCAATGGCAATGTTCATGCAAAAACGGGTTATTTCTAAGTAGTGAACTCTATCCATCTCTATGGTTGCCCTCATTGAGATGGAAGGACAATTTATACATTGGGAGAATCTGAATTGCATTTCCTTGATTGCTCTTGTCCTCGCCTCCTCCTAAAAACCCATTGTATGAGGTCAGATGTTTAGGGACCTCTGACCTTCTCATCCAATGGGTTTTGAGAAGGAGGGAATTAGAGGATGCGATGAATCAAGGAAATGCAATTCAGATTCTCCCCTTGAGCTCAAGTTCATCCTGAGGAAGGGATGACGCGGACCATTAGTTTACAGTTGAGAGCCCTCTGCTGGTCTCACTGTGTCAATACCATAATATACTCAGTGCTCAATGACCACAGAACTGCAAGGAGAAAATAACCTCTGAACTGAAGAAAGAATCACAGTGAATCACCATGTTCAAATCACAATAGCCAACATGGGAGATGTAACTACATAGCAGATTGGTACACGCATACCTTTGGCAAATTGATCACGCAATAACACATTTTCAACTGATACCTTTTAGGCACTAGATAACAATGGGAAGAACAGTTTTGGTGGAACAACCGTTCAGGGGCTGAGGGTTGAGGTGAGAAACATTGATTAAGCAAGTCCTCTCCCTCTAAAGTACAGAGGAGCTTGAGTCACGATGTGTCATTAATCACTATGAGTCATAGCAGCTAGTCACGCATAAAGCAGGGTGTTGGGATACTTTATCTACGCAACTATTTTAGGAACACTGCACATGGTGCTAATATTAAGCAAGTTTCAATCACACTGTGTCCTAATGAGTACTGTTGACATGTCTATCTGTTTCTATGGATTCCTGTGGCTGCTGCATTATCACAACCAGATTTCACCTTATACAGTGAGGCAAAAAAGTATTTAGTCAGCCACCAATTGTGCAAGTTCTCCCACTTAAAAAGATGAGAGAGGCCTGTAATTGTCTTTTATACTGAGAACAAGTTCAAACAGGTGCCATTAATACAGGTAACGAGTGGAGGACAGAGGAGCCTCTTGGGGTATATAACAACAAAGGGTATATAACAAAGTATTAAGAAACTTTTGTTATTGACCAAATACTTATTTTCCACCATAATTTGCAAATAAATTCATTAAAAATCCTACAATGTGATTTTCTGCATTTTTTTTCTTATTTTGTCTGTCATATTTGAAGTGTACCTATGATGAAAATTACAGGCCTCTCTCATCTTAAGTGGGAGAACAATTGGTGGCTGACTAAATACTTTTTTGCCCCACTGTATATAATCTGTTACACTCCTTGTAAATGTAGAATATAAAGGCACAGAAATCTCTGTTGCAGACTATTGAATTAAATCTGATTTAATTTGAGGTACAAAAAACATCAAGGTGTGTAATTGATCAATCATTCATCAAAATGCTTATTTCCAAAGTTGTCCTGAGTAAGCTTCTGAATAGTCTGTTAGAATGGATATGAAGGCAAAGTTCATTGCTGTCTGATGTACACGGTCATTCAAAAGTTTGGGGTCACTTACAAATGTCCTTGTTTTTGAAAGAAAATCACTTTTTTTGTCCATTAAAATAACATCAAATTGATCCGAAGTACAGTGTAGATATTAATGTTGTAAATGACTATTGTAGCTGGAAACGACAGATTTTTATGGAATATCTACAGAGGCCCATTATCAGCAACCATCAGCAACCTGTGTTCCAATGGCACATTGTGTTAGCTAATCCCAGTTTAGCATTTTAAAAGGTTTATTGATCATTAGAAAACCCTTTTGCAATTATGTTAGCACAGCTGAAAACTGTTCTGATTTAAAGAAGCAATAAAACTGTCCCCCTTTAGGCTAGTTGAGTACCTGGAGCGTCAGCATTTGTGGGCTCGATTAGACTCAAAATGGCCAGAAACAAAACTTTCTGAAACTCGTCAGTCTATTCTTGCTGAGAAATTAAGGCTATTCCAAGCGGGAAATTGCCAAGAAACTGAAGCTCTGGTACAACGCTGTGTACTACTCCCTTCACAGAACATTGCAAACTGTCTAACTAGAATAGAAAGAGTGGGAGGCCCTGGTGCACAACTGAGCAAGAGGACAAGTACATTAGTGTGTCTAGTTTGAGAAACAGACGCCTCACAAGTCCTCAACTGGCAGCTTCATTAAATACCCATAAAACACCAGTCCAAACAGTGAAGAGGCGACTCTGGGATGCTGGCCTTCTAGGCAGAGTTCCTCTGTCCAGTGTCTTTTCTTTTGCCCATCTTAATCTTTTCTTTTTATTGGCCAGTCTGAGATATGGCTTTTTCTTTGCAACTCTGCCTAGAAGGCCAGCATCCCGGAGTCGCCTCCTCACTGTTGACGTTGAGACTGGTGTTTTACGGGTACTATTTAATGTAACTCTTTCCAGCTTTATGCAAGTCAACAATTCTTAATCATAGGTCTTCTGAGATCTCATTTTGTTCAAGGTATGGTTCACATCAGGCACTGCTTTTTGTGAATAGCAAACTCAAATTTTGTGAGTGTGTTTTATACATGGCAGGGCAGCTCTAACCAACATCTCCAATCTCGTCTCATTGATTGGACTCCAGGTTAGCTGACTCCTGACTCCAATTAGCTTTGGAGAAGTCATTAGCCTCGGGGTTCACATACGTTTTCCAACCTACACCTTATATGTTTAAATGATTTATTCAATATAGACTAGAAAAATACAATTTGTGTTATTAGTTTAAGCACACTGTTTGTCTATTGTTGTGACTTAGATGAAGATCAGATCAAATTTTTTGACCAATTTATGCAGAAATCCAGGTAATTCCAAAGGGTTCACATACTTTATCTTAAACATGTTACAATAGGCCCTACATGGAAGCCTAAAAAATATATTCTAGTCTGCCTCAGAAAGCTATGTCTACGTAAAGAAAGTTGCCTCGATTTGTTTTTCCACAGAGTAGGCCTACATTAATCTACTGTTCAGTTGCATAAACATTGTAATCAGAACCTGCATGTCTGTCTATAAGAACTCAAGATCAATGAGATAAAGTATGCAAATAGGACAGGGCCATGATGTAAAGGACATAATGTATACCAGAGGAGGCTAGTGGAGGACAGGCTCATTAAGCCCTCCTCTGATACACACCATGATGAAACTCCTGGTGCGAGGCAAAGACTTTTCCCAACTTGCTGTTGCTATGAAGATAAACTCCTCAGAATGTCATCTTTGGCTCACCTGTGTATGGGATGTACTCTCCTGTAGATGGGGGGGGGGGTCAGGGATGGAGAGTTGCCTTTCTCTGAAGCCCTTGGTAGTGAACGTTGATCTGGTTCTCTCTGTGATTTAAATTCAAATAGAGTATACAGCAAAATATTGGAAATGTCCTTTACCTGGTAAAAAATAAACCTAAAGGAAAGATAAGGTTCTCATATAGAGAAATTAGAATCAGAAAACAATACCACTGTGCACTCTATTACCTCCCTTTCAAAATGGCCTCTAGCCTACTGTAAAATCATCTCTCTGCAGCATGCTCTCTCCTCAAGTATCAAAGTATTTCCATGACAACGGCAGAAGCTTTATTTTAGCCCCCTCAGCGCTGGTAGTGGAGTAGGCGAGAGGGCATGCCTGTCGATATCACTAGACTGTGAGACAGCCGGGATGGTGGGCAGAGATGGACAGACGGGGGCGTGTGTGTGTGAGACAGACGGGGGTGGCATCATGCAAGCAGGCTTTGTCTGGAACAAATCGTCCTCTCGCCTCACTCATACTCACACTGTCTTCTCAAGCACAGACAAGCCTCCAGCAGACAAACACATACAGATGCACTGTTCATTTGACCCTGTTTCTGACAACAGGAAAATAATCCTCCAGCAACAGGAAATGGGAATTATTATGTGGATTATAATTCATTTACATTTTTGTAGGGGTTGATACGATTTTGTTAGGGCAAATCAAGTCTGACGTTTTAAAGTAGAAGTTACCATATGTAGAAGCCTTTTAAACTATACACTATAATTAGCATTTCCCTGAAAATGTTCTCGACAACAGATTGATCAAATTAGGATAGCAGATCTGTAGGTACTGGCAGCATGAACAGAATTGTCTTCCTGTCTGGCCAAATTACCCTCCCTCCAGACCTCCACTGTTGCTTTTCGGACACAACAAGAAAAAGGGAGTTGCAACAATACTGCCCTCCACTCAAAAGAGTTAATATGTTTGTAAAGGCCTTTTGTGGGGAAAAACTTATTCTGATTGGTTGGGCCTTGCTCCCCAGTGGGTGGGCCTATGGCTGCCCAGTCATGTTAAATCGATAGATTAGGGCCTAATGAATTTATTTCAATTGACTGATTTCCTTCTATGAACTGTAACTCAGTAAAATCTTTGAAATTGTTGCATTTATATTTTTGTTCAGTATAGAATCAGTTTTGTATTTTAGGTCATAATGAATAAGATTATATGGACAGGGGGGACCTGATTCAAGATCAGCACTACTACTCTGAGACGCTTGATGAATACGGGCCCATATTTACATCAATATTACTTACTTTATCATTACACTATTGAATCAAAATGAATGAGTTGATATTTGTTTGTCCCTCATCCCGAGCCATGGCCTGTTCATCCTGCTACCATCTATCAAACGGAGACAGTACGTACACGTGTATCAAAGCCAGGACCGAGAGACTGAAAAACAGCTATTTCCAGGCCATCAGGCAGTTGAACAGCCATCACTAGCCGGCTACTGCCGGTACTCTGCCCTGCACCTTAGAGCCCCATGTAGAGACATTGAACATTGGTCACTTTAACAATGTTTACATATTATTTTACCCACTTTATATGTACAGTATATACTATATTCTAGTGTCACTCCCTGATCTGTTTCACCCATCTTTGTGCTTGTCTCCACCCCACCCCAGGTGTCGCCCATTATCCACATTATCCCCAGGGTATTTATACCTGTGTTCTCTGTCTGTCGGTTGCCAGTTAATTTTGTTTTGTGAAACCTACCAGCTTTTTTCCCTTGCTCCTGTTTGTTCTAGTTCCTGTTTTCTAGTTTTTCCTGGTTTTGACCAATCTGCCTGCCCTGACCCTGAGCCTGCCTGTCATTCTCTACCTTGCCACACCACACTGGATTATTGACCCCTGCCTGCTCTGACCCTGAGACTGCCTGCTGTTCTGGACCTTTTGCACCCTATCTGGATTATTGACCTCTGCCTACCTTGACCTGTCGTCTTGCCTGCCCATTGTACTAGTAATAAACTTTTGTTATTTCGACACTGTCTGCATCTGGGTCTTACCTGAAATGTGATAGTACGAACTGGCCATGACTGACCCAGCAGACTCGGACCAGCTCCGCAACGCCATCTCCTCCCAAGGAGCCATCATTGGAAGGCACGAGGAGTTGCTTTGTGGTCTTATGAAAGGGTTCCAGACCTTGGCCGCACGCCATGACCAAGATTTGAACACATTGCTGGAGCAATTCCGCAGTTTGTCTGTTAGGCACCCTTCCACAATGGTAACCGTCCCAGCCCCTCAGTAACCCGACTGATAGCAGCGCTGCCTCCTCTGTCATCCCTGTTTCCCGGGAACCCAGCTTACCTCCCCCAGAACGCTTCAATGGAGAGTCGGGCACCTGATCGAGCTGCAGCCCTCCTCATTCCCCTCGGACCACTCTAAGATAGCGTACCTCATCATGCTGATGTCCGGGAGGCCTCTCGCCTGGGCTACGGCAGTATAGGAACAACAGTCAGCTGTATGCATCAGTCAGGAGTAGTTCGGGTCAGAGGTTAAGAAAGTTTTCGATGCTCTACTATCCACTTTGAGATATCAGCTGATGTAAGAAGGGCTATATAAATACATTGGATTTGATACTCATCAACTCTGGGACAAGTGAAAGCTTTATGGACACTACCCTGGCTTCCGAGCTGAACATCCTCACTCAGCCCCTCTCCATTCCCATGGATGTTAGAGCACTGGACGGGAGCTCTATAAGCCGGGTCACCCACAATACCACCTCCATCAACCTACGTGTGTCATGGAAGCACAGCGAGACAAGCCAATTCCTGCACATTAAGGTTCCGTGGTATTGGAATTCTCCTGGCTCCAGTGACACAATCCCATCATTGACTGTTCTGCTGGTGCCATCATCGGCTGGAGCCCGTTCTGCCGTAGCCATTTGCCTGTCTTCCTGGGGTTTCGGATGTTGCCCCGGCCCTCTCCGCCATTTCCGCGGAGTACCAGGACCTCTGGGAGGTGTTCAGTAAGGCACGGGCCACTTCGCGTCCACCGCACTGACCATATGACTGCGGGATTGACCTTCTCCCAGGCACCACTCCACCCCGGGTACAACTGTACTCTCTATCAGTACCGGTGACCAAGGCTATAGAGACCTACATTGAGGACTCCCTAGCTGCAGGGTTCATCCGTCCTTCTGCCTCCCCTGCCGTTGCAGGGTTCTTCTTTGTGGAGAAGGACAAAACCCTGTGCCCGTGCATCGACTTCCGCGGTCTCACCAACTTCACAGTGACATGTTGAACCCGTTTGTCTTTTTTTACCTCGACACGCGCTCCACATCCGACAGGTTCTCCAACACCATCCTGGAGAACCAGCTTTTTGTAAAAGCAGAGAAGTGCAAATTCCATCGCTCAACCATCCCCTTTCTGGGTTACATCATCACTGCAGGGAGTGTACAGATGGATCCCGGAAAGGTGAGATTGGCGGTGGATGTCCATGGTGCAGCTGCAATGTTTCTTGGGATTTACCAACTTTTATCGGAACTTTATCCGGGGTTACAGCATCCTGGCTTCCCCACTGTCTGCACTCACCTCTCCCAAGTTTCCATTCATGTGGTCCCAAGCTGCTGACCGGGCATTCCGTGATCTCAAACACCGCTTCACCACAGCTCCCATCTTGGTTCATCCTAACCCATCCCGATAGTTTGTGGTGGAGGCCGATGCTTTGGATGTCAGAGTGGGGGCTGTCCTGTCCCAGCGTTCTGCCCTGGACCTCAAGTTACATCCCTGCGCCGCCTTCTCCCACTGCCTCAATGCCACGAACAGGAACTACGATATGAGGAATCGTGAGCTTCTCGTGAAGAAGATGGCGTTGGAGGAGTGGAGGCACTGGCTGGAGGGGGCGGAACATCCGTTCATTGTGTGGACTGACAACAAGAACCTGGAATATCTCCGCACCACAATGCACCTCAATTCCGGGCAGATAACCGGATGTTTGTTCCTAACGCGGTCTGCTCCTGGGTCCTGGATGGGCCCACTCCTCCAGGCTTTCCTGCTACCCGGGCACCCGGTGGACCCTGGTCTTTGTGTGACAGTGCTTTTGTTGGCCTACCATGGTTCCTGACGTTGCCGTATGCACGATCTGTGCACAGAACAACACTCCTCGCAAGCTCCGGCTGGTCTCCTTCAACCTCTGCCTGTCCCTCACCATCCCTGGTTTCACATATCCCTGGACATTGTCATGGGTCTCCCCCTGTCTGATGGCAACACCGCCACCCTGACCGTAGTGGATCGGTTTTCCAAAGCCACCCACTTCATTCCTCTCCCTGAGCGACCCTCTGCCAAAGAGAAGGCCCAGCTCATGGTGCAGCACGTCTTCCGGATCCATGGACTGCCAGTGGACATGGTCTCCGACCGTGGTCCTCAGTTCTCATCCCGGTTCTGGAAGGCGTTCTGCACACTCATTGGGTCGTTTGCCAGCCTGTCCTCGGGGTTCCACCCCCAGTCCAATCGCCAGTCGGAGAGAGCCAACGAAGACCTGGAGACGACTCTGTGCTGCCTGGTCTCAGCCAACCCCACCACCTAGAGCCAGCAACTAGTGTGGGTCGAATACGCCTGCAACACTCTTATTTGCTCTGCCATGGGTCTATCGTCCTTTGAGTGTTCCCTGGGGTGTCAGCCCCCGCTCTTCCCTGAGCAGGAGTAAGAGGTCGGCATACCTTCGGCCCAGATGTTTGACTGAACCAGGTATTGTGTGTAGGCCAGTGACACAAAATCTAAATTTAATCCAGTTTAAATTCAGGCTGTAAGACAACAACATGTGGAAAAAGTGTGAATACTTTCTGAAAGCACTGCAACTACTGCTGTACACATCTTTTATATTCATAAACTGTCCATACTGTGTATTGTTACTGTACATACTATTATTTTATGGATTGCTAGATATTACTGCACTGTTGAAGCTAGAAACATAAGCAATTTGCTGCACCTGCGATAACATCTGCAGATCTGTGTACACGACCACTAAACTTTGATTAGATACAAAATGAATGTTCTATGGTTATCAATCAAATGTATTTATGAATCCCTTTCTACATCGGCAGATGTCGCAAAATGCTATACAGAAACCAAGCCTTAAACCCCAAACAGCAAGCAATGCAGATGTAGAAGCACGGTGGTTAGGAAAAACTCCCTAGAAAGGCAGGAACCTAGGAAAGAAACCTAGAGAAGAATCGGGCTCTGAGGGGTGGGCGGTCCTTTTCTGGCTGTGCCGGATAGAGATTATAACAGTTTAAGGCCAGATCGTTCTCAAAGTTGTTCAAATGTTCATAGATGACCAACAGGGTCAAATAATAATCACAGTGGTTGTAGAGTATCATGGCTCAGGAGAAGATGCACAGAGTTCAAAGTTAATTAATTATAAAAACAGGGGGCAGGTAGAGGTCAGTAATCCAGAGTCCGAAAGGTACAGAACGTCAGGCAGGTTCAGAGCAGGCAGAGTTCAATAATCCAGGATAGTGTCACAAGGTACAGAACGGCAGGCAGGCTCAGGGTCAAGGCAGGCAGAATGGTGAAAACCGTGAAAACAGGGACTAGAGAAAAAAACAGGGACTAAAGGAAAGAACAGGAGTACGGAAATACCGCTGGTAGGCTTGACGAGACAAGACGAACTGGAAACAGACAAACAGAGAACACAGGTATAAATACACTGGGGATAATGGGGAAGATGGGCGACACCTGGAGGGGGGTGACAGTAGCGGGTGCAGCAGGTCAGTAGATCAGGAGTAAATGTCACTTGGCTTTTCATAGCCGGGCATTCAAAGGTCGAAACAGCTAGGTGTTTTATCTAATTACTCTTCTGGTCTCAGTAAATTGTTTCCCCATCAAGTAGCTCATTGGGCATAGGTGAGGATAACATGTGGCAGTACATTTAAATACAAGGTTATTTCAACAGAAAATGAAAGAAAAAATAAACCTGTAGAAATGGAACCCATAAAGGACCGGAGGAGGCGGAGGAAGAAGGGACCACTGACTTTGCCGATAAATAATTTGTTAAGGGAACTTGAGGGTACTTGATACGATTGTGATTGTGTTGTTGTCTCACCTAGCTATCTTAAGATGAATGCACTAATTGTAAGTCGCTTTGGATAAGAGCGTCTGCTAACTGACTGAAATTTTAAATATAATGTCAACATGAAAAAGAGTAGGAAAGGAATTGAAATTCTAAGGACACTGAAAAATCTACCTTTTCAAGCCAGCAGATAGCGGTGTTGCACACTTTGGGTTATGGAGAGGAACACTGATTATACTCTAACCGTTGTACTTTGTGGAAACAGCGTGAATGGAAAAACTCCACATTCCACATGTAAAGGGTTAGATAGAGAATTGAAAATGAATTCAATACTTCAAAACTTCAGGGCCTGCATTGTAATTGATGATTTTGCCACCATTTAAAACACTATCCCTTATGCTGCACGTATAGCGTGCTCTAGCACCCAACAACTTTGCATTTACTGTGTCTTCTGTGGGGGTTTTGCTGTTCATTTACATGGGGATATATCTTGGTCACACGGCCAGAATTCTCATTTCCATCCACACAATCAAGAGTTTACTGTGAATGGGACAGCCATCTGCCCCAGTGTGAACCACATTGCATTCCGTGAGGTGGGGGATGGTCACATCTTTGTTATTCTAGATGGGGGGTAGATCCTTCACCAACTATCGACTATCACCCCTGTAGGGATCCAAAGTTCAATTCAAAGGGCTTTATTGCTATGGGAAACATTTGTTTACATTGCCAAAGCAAGTGAAATAGAAAATAAACAAAAGTGAAATAAACAATAAAAATTACATTACTCTCACAAAAGTTCCAAAGGAATAGAGACATTTCAAATGTCATATTATGGCTATATACAGTGTTGTAATGATTTGCAAATAGTTAAAGTACAAAAAGGGAAAATAAATCAGCATAAGTATGGGTTGTATTTACAGTGGTGTTTGTTCTTCACTGGTTGACCTTTTCTTGTGGCAACAGGTCACAAATATTGCTGCTTTGATGGCACACTGTGGTATTTCATCCAATAGATATGGGAGTTTATCAAAATTGGATTTGTTTTCCAATTCTTTGTGGGTCTGTGTACAAAGTACACTCATGAACCAGAAGGGACCAACCTTCCCTTTCACACTTCTTAACAAAGACAACTCTTGTCTCCTCGACTTAATAAAGAAGGGGATAGAGGTCTCAGAGCAGGCAAGACATACACACACACACACACACACACACACACACAAATAGGTTCAGAATTCAAATAAATGTTGTGTCAAAGAGTTTACAACAGCTCGCCTCTCTCCCTATGCTTACTCCCAGTGCTTAATTTGAGACGGATCTTGCCAGAACAGGATCTGGCACCTCTCAATTTTAGACTGTTTTGTTCCAGAACCCATTTGCCAGGATCAGTACCTCTCTTGGCATGAAAAATAATTGTCACTGTTTGCAATGTAAAAATTATAATAAAATCAATCAGAGTTCATTCAAGTTTACTTCTCTGTAATTCTCCTGCCCCCTAAAACACGTAATGTGAAAAATGTGCCTGGCATTCTAAGAATTGATTTGTGTTGGGCCGGCCCGTGTTTATGGTTTGCGCAACATTGTAGCTTGCATAGACCAACGTGTGGCAATTGCTGTGGTGAGAGAGAGAAGCACACCTGTATCACTCGCAGAACTAGAATGAGATGAACTGTCTATGTTCTCTCTCCCTCTCTCTGCTCTGTTATCCTCACCTATGCCCAATTATCTTTTGTTACAGAAGCTTATACATCTAATAACCTGACGATGATCCACATCATATGGGTAGACAAAATAATGTGTTATGCAGCAAAACACAACTATACTTTTTTAGGATGCAAACTAGTTATATGAATCACTGTTGATCCACCCTGTTCTGATCTAATGAGATGGATGGAGAATTTTCTACGGCCTAGAATCAAGGCCTTTCCCATTCATAAAGGACGAAGCTAGGCCCCTCTCGGTTCTCATTGGTGAAGACTGAACAAAAGTTAGGGGTTATATGTCTGATTCTCCTATACTACTTTGCTCTACGTGTTATACCCCAGAGGTTGTAAATAAACCCTTTTAAGGTGATATAACATATCATTAATATAGGGCTGTGAAACCCATAGCCGAATGGCTTCATACTGAGCTTTTCTCAATGGAAATTGCTGCTGACATTGGACATTTCTTAGGGTTAGGGTATTTCATTCATTTCAGACTCTCCTATGCCACTATTCTCTATATCTTATATATATATCTTATACCCCATAGGTTGTAAATAAACCCTTTTTAATGCGATATAACTTGTATTGTTATTATTATAAGGCTGTGAAACCCATAGCCAAATGGCTTCAGACTGAGCATGTATGGACAGCAGTTTCTGTTTTATAACACCTAGTGTCCATTCATTCACAGTAATGTGTTATTATTGCTTTCTTCAGTGAAAATACAGAACATGTATAAAAAGGGCAAATATACCAATAGCTAAATCAGGCAGCTGTTGTTAGCACGTCTTTTTATTTTTTACATACAGTCGTGGCCAAAAGAATGACACAAATATTCATTTTCAGCCCTGCCACAAAAGGACCAGCTGACATCATGTTAGTGATTCTCTCGCTAACACAGGTGTGAGTGTTGACGAGGACAAGGCTGGAGATCACTCTGTCATGCAGATTGAGTTCGAATAACAGACTGGAAGCTTGAAAAGGAGGGTGGTGCTTGGAGTCATTGTTCTGACCTTAGAGATCCTTTTTATGTCTATATTTGGTTTGGTCAGGGTGTGATTTGGGGTGGGTATTCTATGTTCTATTATTTGTATTTCTATGTTTTGGCCGGGGAGGGTTCTCAATAAGGGACAGCTGTCTATCGTTGTCTCTGATTGAGAACCATACTTAGGTAGCCCTTTCCCACCTGTCTTGTGGGAAGTTGACTTTGTTTAGGGCACTTAGCCTTTAGCTTCACGGTTTGTTTTGTAGTGTTTATTGTTTTGTTCGGCGTCATTTTCCAACTAAAGAGAACATGTACGCTCACCACGCTGCACCTTAGTCCTCTTCTTTTAACGGCCGGCACAGTTCTTCCCTGTCAACCATGATTACCTGCAAGGAAACACATGCCGTCATCATTGCTTTGCACAAAAAGGGCTTCACAGGCAAGGATATTGCTGCCAGTAAGATTGCACCTGTTGCTGATTGCTATAGACCACCCTCTGACCCCAGCTTTGCCCTGGACACCATATGTGAATTGATTGCCCCCCATCTATCTTCAGAGCTCATACAGCTAGGTGACCTAAACTGTGACGTGCTTAACACCCCGGCAATCCTACAATCTAAGTATGATGCCCTCAATCTCACACAAACTATCAATGAACCCACCAGATACAACCCCAAATCCGTAAACATGGGCACCCTCATAGATATCATCCTAACCAACTTGCACTCCAAATACACCCCTGCTGTTTTCAACCAAGATCACTGCCTCATTGCCTGCATCCGTAATGGGTCTGTGGTCAAACGACCAGAGAGCAGGCCTTTCCAATCAACCTGGCCCGGGTATCCTGGAAGGATATTGACCTCACCCCTTCAGTAGAGGATGCCTGGTTATTTTTTAAAGTGCCTTCCTCACCACCTTAAATAAGCATGCCCCATTCAAAAAATGTAGAACCAGGACAGATATAGATAGTCCTTGGTTCTCTCCAGACCTGACTGCCCTTGCCCAGCACAAAAACATCCTGTGACGTTCTGCATTTACATCGTACTGCCCCCGTGCTAACTTTTCAGGGAAGTTGGGAACAAATATACACAGGCAGTTAGGAAAGCTAAGGTTAGCTTTTTCAAGCAGAAATTTGCATCCTGTAGCACAAACTCAAAAAAGTTCTGGGACACTGTAAAGTCCATGGAGAATAAGAGCACCTCCTCCCAGCTGCCCACTGCACTGAGGCTAGGAAACACTGTAACCACCGATAAATCCACTATAATTGAGAATTTCAATAAGCTGGCCATGCTTTCCACCTGGCTACCCCTACCCCCGTCAACAGCACTGCGCTCCCCACAGCAACTCGCCCAAACCTACCCCACTTCTCCTTCACCCAAATCCAGATAGCTGATGTTCTGAAAGAGCTGCAAAATCTGGACCCCTATAAATCAGCCAGGCTAGACAATCTGGACCCTCTCTTTCTAAAATCTGCCGAAATTGTTGCAACCCCTATTACTAGCCTGTTCAAACTCTCTTTTGTATTGTCTGAGATTCCCAAAGATTGGAAAGCTGCCGCGGTCATCCCCTCTTCAAAGGGGGAGACACTCTAGACCCAAACTGCTACAGTCCTATATCTATTCTACCCTGCCTTTCTAAGGTCTTCGAAAGCCAAGTTAACAAACAGATTAACGACCATTTCGAATCCCACCGTACCTTCTCCGCTATGCAATCTGGTTTCAGAGCTGGTCATGGGTGCACCTCAGCCACGCTCAAGGTCCTAAACGATATCATCACCGCCATCGATAAGAGACATTACTGTGCAGCCGTATTCATCGACCTAGCTAAGGCTTTCGACTCTGTCAATCACAACATTCTTATTGGCAGACTCAACAGCCTTGGTTTCTCAAATGATTGCCTCGCCGGGTCCACCAACTACTTCTCTGATAGAGTTCAGTATGTCAAATCGGAGGGCCTGTTGTCCGGACCTCTGACAGTCTCTATGGGTGTGCCACAGAGTTCAATTCTCGGGCCGACTCTCTTCTCTGTATACATCAATGATGTCGCTCTTGCTGCTGGTGATTCTTTGATCCACCTCTACGCAGACACCACCATTTTGTATACCTCTGGACCTTCTTTGGACACCGTGTTAACTAACCTCCAGATGAGCGTCAATGCCATACAACACTCTTTCCGTGGCCTCCAACTGCTCTTAAATGCAAATAAAACTAAATGCATGCTCTTCAACTGATCGCTGCCCGCACCTGCCCGCCCGTCCAGCATCCCTACTCTAGACGGTTCTGACTTGGAATATGTGGACAACTACAAATACTTAGGTGTCTGGTTAGACTGTAAACTCTCCTTCCAGACTCACATTAAGCATCTCCAATCCAAAGTTAAATCTAGAATTGGCTTCCTATTTTGCAACAAAGCATCCTTCACTCATGCTACCAAACATACCCTCGTAAAACTGACCATCCTAACGATCCTCGACTTCGGCGATGTACAAAATAGCCTCCAACACTCTACTCAACAAATTGGATGCAGTCTACCACAGTGACATCCGTTTTGTCACCAAAGCCCCATACACTACCCACCACTGCGATCTGTACGCTCTCGTTGGCTGGCCCTCGCTTCATACTCGTCGCCAAACCCACTGACTTCAGGTCATCTACAAGTCTCTGCTAGGTAAATCCCCGCCTTATCTCAGCTCACTGGTCACCATAGCAGCACCCACCCGTAGCACGCGCTCCAGCAGGTATATGTCACTGGTCATCCCCAAAGCCATTTTTTCCTTCTGCCGCCTCTCCTCCCAGTTCTCTGCTGCCAATGACTGGAAAGAAATGCAAAAATCGTTAAAGCTGGAGACTCTTACCTCCCTCACTAGCTTTAAGCACCAGCTGTCAGAGCAGCTGTACATAGCTCATCTGTAAATAGCCCATCCAATCTACTTCATCCCCATACTGTATTTCTTTATTTATCTTGCTCCTTTGCACCCCAGTATCTCTACTTGCACATTCTACCATTCCAGTGTATAATGGCTATATTGTTATTGTTGTTATTTTTATTTTTTTATCTGCCCGCCCCAGCGGTGAACTCAGGCTCTTTGTGTAGTTAACCGACCCTCTGCCCATTCATCGCCATTTTACCTGTTTGTTTTAGCTGATTAGCTGTTGTTGTTGTCTTAGCTAGCTCTCCAAATCAACACCTGTGATTACTTTATGCCTCACTATATGTCTCTCTCATATGTCAATATGCCTTGTATACTGTTTTTAAGGTTAGTTATCATTGTTTTAGTTAATGGAGCCCCTAGTTCCACTCATTATACCTCTGATACCTCCTTTGTCCCACCTCCCACACATGCGGTGACCTCACCCATTATAACCAGCTTATCCAGAGATACAACCTCTCTTATTATCACTCAGTACCTGGGCTTACCCCCGCTGTACCCGCACCCCACCATACCCCTGTCTGCACATTATTCCCTGAATATATTCTACCACGCCCAGAAATCTGCTCCTTTTATTCTTTGTCCACAACTCTCTAGGCGACCAGTTTTGATAGCCTTTAGCCGCACCCTCATCCTACTCCTCCTCTGTTCCTCAGTTGACGTGGCGGTAAACCCAAGCCCCGCGTGTCCCCAGGCACCCTCATTTGTTGACTTCTGTGATCGAAAAAACCTTGGTTTAATGCATGTCAACATCAGAAGCCTCCTCCCTAAGTTAGTTTTACTCACTGCTTTAGCACACTCCGCCAACCCTGATGTCCTAGCCGTGTCTGAATCCTGGTTTAGGAAGGCCACCAACAATTCTGAGACTTCCATACCCAGCTACAACATTTTCCGTCAAGATAGAACTGCCAAAGGGGGAGGAGTTGCAATCTACTGCAGAGAGAGCCTGCAAAGTTCTGTCATACTTTCCAGGTCTATACCTAAACAGTTTGAACTTCTAATTTTAAAAATGAACCTCTCCAGAAATAAGTCTCTCACTGTTGCCACCTGCTATCGACCCCCCTCCGCTCCCAGCTGTGCCCTGGACACCATTTGTGAATTGATCGCCCCCCATCTAGCTTCAGAGTTCGTTCTGTTTGGTGACCTAAACTGGGATATGCTGAACACCCCGGCAGTCCTAAAATCTAAGCTAGATGCCCTCAATCTCACACAAATCACCAAGGAACCCACCAGGTACAACCCTAAATCTGTAAACATTCGCACCCTCATAGACATTATCCTGACCAACTTGCCTTCCAAATACACACCTCCGTATACATCAATGATGTCGCTCTTGCTGCGGGCGATTCCCTGATCCACCTCTACGCAGACAACACCATTCTGTATACTTCTGGCCCTTCCTTGGACACTGTGCTAACTAACCTCCACACGAGCTTCAATGCCATACAACACTCCTTCCGTGACCTCCAACTGCTCTTAAATGCTAGTAAAACTAAGTGCATGCTTTTCAACCTTTCGCTCCCCGCATCCGCCCGCCCGACTAGCATCACCACCCTGGACGGTTCTGACCTAGAATATGTGGACAACTATAAATACCTAGGTGTCTGGCTAGACTGTAAACTCTCCTTCCAGACTCATATTAAACATCTCCAGTCCAAAATCAAATCTAGAATCTGCTTTCTATTTCGCAACAAAGCCTCCTTCACTCACGCCGCCAAACTTACCCTAGTAAAACTGACTATCCTACCGATCCTCAACTTCGGCGATGTCATCTACATCTTCGCGTCAAACACTCTACTCAGCAAACTGGAGGCAGTCTATCACAGTGCCATCCGTTTTGTTACCAAATCACCTTATACCACCCACCACTGCGACCTGTATGCTCTAATCGGCTGGTCCTCACTACATATTCGTCGCCAGACCCACTGGCTACAGGTCATCTATAAGTCTATGCTAGGTAAAGCTCCGCCTTATCTCATTTCACTGGTCACGATAACAACACCCACCCGTAGCACACGCTCCAGCAGGTATATCTCACTGATCATCCCCAAACCCAACACCTCATTTGGCCGCCTTTCCTTTCAGTTCTCTGCTGCCAGTGACTGGAACGAATTGCAAAAATCGCTGAAGTTGGAGACTTTTATTTCCCTCACCAACTTTAAACATCTGCTATCTGAGCAGCTTACTGATCACTCCAGCTGTACAGAGTCCATCTGTAAATAGCCCACCCAATCTACTTACCTCATCCTCATACTGTTTTTATTTTATTTACTTTTCTGCTCTTTTGCACACCAGTATCTCTACTTGCACATCATCTGCTCATTTATCACTCCAGTGTTAATCTGCTAAATTGTAATTATTCGCTCCTATGGCCTATTTATTGCCTACCTCATGCCTTTTGCACACACTGTATATAGACTTTCTTTTCTCTAATGTGTCATTGACTTGTTTGTGTTATTGGCTTGTTTATTGTTTACTCCATGTGTAACTCTGTGTTGTTGTCTGTGTCACACTGCGTTGCTTTATCTTGGCCAGGTCGCAGTTGCAAATGAGAACTTGTTCTCAACTAGCCTACCTGGTTAAATAAAGGCGAAATAAAAAAATATAAAATGTAATTACTTCGCCTCCATGGCCTATTTATTGCATTACCTATCTTATCCTACCTCATTTGCACATGCTGTATATAGATTTTTATACTGTATTATTGATTGTATGTTTGTTTATTCCATGTGTAACTCTGTGTTGTTGTATGTGTCGAACTGCTTTGCTTTATCTTGGCCAGGTCGCAGTTGCAAATGAGAACTTGTTCTCAACTAGCCTACCTGGTTGAATAAAGGTGAAATAAAAATACAGTGCCTTGCGAAAGTATTCGGCCCCCTTGAACTTTGCGACCTTTTTCCACATTTCAGGCTTCAAACATAAAGATATAAAACTGTATTTTTTTGTGAATAATCAACAACAAGTGGGACACAATCATGAAGTGGAACGACATTTATTGGATATTTCAAACTTTTTTAACAAATCAAAAACTGAAAAATTGGGCGTGCAAAATTATTCAGCCCCTTTACTTTCAGTGCAGCAAACTCTCTCCAGAAGTTCATTGAGGATCTATGAATGATCCAATGTTGACCTAAATGACTAATGATGATAAATACAATCCACCTGTGTGTAATCAAGTCTCCGTATAAATGCACCTGCACTGTGATGGTCTCAGAGATCCGTTAAAAGCGCACAGAGCATCATGAAGAACAAGGAACACACCAGGCAGGTCCGAGATACTGTTGTGAAGAAGTTTAAAGCCGGATTTGGATACAAAAAGATTTCCCAAGCTTTAAACATCCCAAGGAGCACTGTGCAAGCGATAATATTGAAATGGAAGGAGTATCAGACCCCTGCAAATCTACCAAGACCTGGCCGTCCCTCTAAACTTTCAGCTCATACAAGGAGAAGCCTGATCAGAGATGCAGCCAAGAGGCCCATGATCACTCTGGATGAACTGCAGAGATCTACAGCTGAGGTGGGAGACTCTGTCCATAGGACAACAATCAGTCGAATATTGCACAAATCTGGCCTTTATGGAAGAGTGGCAAGAAGAAAGCCATTTCTTAAAGATATCCATAAAAAGTGTTGTTTAAAGTTTGCCACAAGCCACCTGGGAGACACACCAAACATGTGGAAGAAGGTGCTCTGGTCAGATGAAACCAAAATTGAACTTTTTGGCAACAATGCAAAACGTTATGTTTGGCGTAAAAGCAACACAGCTGAACACACCATCCCCACTGTCAAACATGGTGGTGGCAGCATCATGGTTTGGGCCTGCTTTTCTTCAGCAGGGACAGGGAAGATGGTTAAAATTGATGGGAAGATGGATGGAGCCAAATACAGGACCATTCTGGAAGAAAACCTGATGGAGTCTGCAAAAGACCTGAGACTGGGACGGAGATTTGTCTTCCAACAAGATTCAAAACATAAAGCAAAATCTATAATGGAATGGTTCAAAAATAAACATATCCAGGTGTTAGAATGGCCAAGTCAAAGTCCAGACCTGAATCCAATCGAGAATCTGTGGAAAGAACTGAAAACTGCTGTTCACAAATGCTCTCCATCCAACCTCACTGAGCTCGAGCTGTTTTGCAAGGAGGAATGGGAAAAAAATTCAGTCTCTCGATGTGCAAAACTGATAGAGACATACCCCAAGCGACTTACAGCTGTAATCGCAGCAAAAGGTGGCGCTACAAAGTATTAACTTAAGGGGGCTGAATAATTTTGCACGCCCAATTTTTCAGTTTTTGATTTGTTAAAAAAGTTTGAAATATCCAATAAATGTCGTTCCACTTCATGATTGTGTCCCACTTGTTGTTGCTTCTTCACAAAAAAATACAGTTTTATATCTTTATGTTTGAAGCCTGAAATGTGGCAAAAGGTCGCAAAGTTCAAGGGGGCCGAATACTTTCGCAAGGCACTGTAAATACAAATAAAACCTAAATCAACCATTTATCGGATCATCAAGAACTTCAATTGTTGTGAAGAAGGCTTCAGGGCGCCCAAGAAAGTCCAGCAAGCGCCAGGACCGTCTCCTAAAGTTGATTCAGCTGCGGGATCGGGGCACCACCAGTACAGAGCTTGCTCAGGAATGGCAGCAGGCAGTTGTGAGTGCATCTGCACGCACAGTGAGGCAAAGAATTTTGGAGGATGGCCAGATGTCAAGAAGGGCAGCAAAGAAGCCACTTCTCTCCAGGAAAAACATCAGTACGGGGATTGGACTGCTGAGAACTGGGGTAAAGTCATTTTCTCCGGACAAGCTTTTTTTTCCAGATGTCCCAAACAATCTGAAAGGGGATTCATCAGAGAAGACAAGGTGTCATGCCAACAGTAAAGCGTCCTGAGACCATTCATGTGTGGGGTTGCTTCTCATCCAAGGGAGTGGGCTCACTCACAATTTTGCCTAAGAACACAGCCATGAATAAAGAATGGTACCAACACATCCTCCGAGAGCAACTTCTCCCAACCATCCAGGAACAGTTTGGTGAAGAACAATGCCTTTTCCAGTATGATGGAGCACCTTGCCATAAGACAAAAGTGATAACTCAGTGGCTCGGGGAATAAAACATTGATATTTTGGATCCATGGACAGGAAACTCCCCAGACCTTAATCCCATTGAGAACTTGTGGTCGATCCTCAAGAGGCAGGTGGACAAACAAAAACCCACAAATTCTGACAAACTCCAAGCATTGATTATGCAAGAATGGGCTGCCATCAGTCAGGATGTGGCCCAGAAGTTAACTGACAGCATGCTAGAGCGGATTGCAGAGGTCTTGAAAAAGAAGGGTCAACACTGCAAATATTGACTCTTTGCATCAACTTCATGTAATTGTCAATGAAAGCCAAGAGTGTGCAAAGTTGTCATCAAGGCAAAGTTTTTCTACTTTGAAGAATCTAAAATCTAAAATATATTTTGATTTGTTTAACACTTTTTTGGTTACTACATGATTCCATATTTCGTAGTTTTGATGTCTTCACTATTATTCTACAACGTAGAAAATAGTTAACATAAAGAAAAACCCTGGAATGAGTAGGTGTGTCCAAACGTTTGATTGATACTGTAAATAAATATGGGACATAAAAAAAGACAGTGTAGAACAGCATTGCCCTAGTAGCCTACAGACAGATTAGTCTCTCTTCAACGGAATCCATTTGCTTTCAACCCTGTGTTTTCCTGTGTTTCTATTTTAAATATTGCAAAACGCCTGTTTTGGCTACACGCTGTTGCAAACATAATCCCACACTCAATTCGTGCAAATATTTATAAAATATTTCAGCATATTTCGTTCGTTTCTGTGTGGCTAAATTCGTGTGAAAAGACACCTTTTCGTGCGACTTAATTCGTAGGAAAATACACACGTTTTTGCGCGACTTCATTAATAGGAAAAAAAATATTTCAGGTTAAATTTTGGAACAATCTATTGGGCTACCAAATATGTTTGCAACTTTCAAATAGGCCTGTTGAGCGAAAAACATTGCTTTAGAAAGTAAAACAAGAGAGAGATAGGCTTTTGGCACGAGCGCATCGTCCATCGCCGGTGAGTGAGCTGCGCATTATTGGGTAAGTCAGTGAAACTGGAAAGCTTTTTTAGGACTATAATTTTCTCTTCATTTTGTACAATATGTGTCTCCACACACCTAGGCCTAGGCTATTGATAGATGCAAGACACGGTATTTTTTTTATTGATCTCAGATTCTACATTTTTTAGGTATTAAAAAAGATTCTGCTAAAGTCTCTAGTCATCTAATAAATATTATGTAGAATTACATGAAATGCGTTTATAAAAGGTAACCTTTATCCCGGAACATAGGCTTTAATAAAAATCACTATGTGTGCATCTTCTCCAAGCGCCTCTACTCTAGTGAACTATGCCAGCGCGCAAAAGCGATGTTATGCATGGAATGCTTTATTATAAAGGTGATTTCTTTCTCTCTTTCATACGTTCAATTACATCAGAGCCATCAGGGCTCGGCTTGTTTTTTTTTCCCGGCACCTCCCAATTGACAAATTAAGCACTGCCCACTAATAGTTCACCTCAAAATCAATAACCCTATACATGTTCATGTAAATTATAAAAGCAACATGTAAAGTGTTTGTCCCATGTTTCATGAGCTGAAACAAAAGATCCCAGACATGTTCCATACACAGAAAAACGTATTTCTCTTAACATTTCTGCACAAATTTGTTTACATCCCTGTTAGTGAGCATTTCTCAGTTGCCAATATAACCCTGACAGGTGTGGCATATCAAGAAGATGTTAAAACAGAATGATCATTACACAGGTGCACCTTATGCTGGGGCCAATAAAAGGCCACTCTAAAATGTGCAGTTTTGTCACACAATGCCACAGATGTCTCAAGTACTGGGCAGATGGCAGACAGTGTGTATGGTGTCGTGTGGGCGAGAGGTTTGCTGATGTCAAATCAAATCAAATGTATTGGTCACATACACATGTTTAGTAGATGTTATTGCGGGTGTAGTGAAATGCTTGTGCTTCTAGCTCCAACCGTGCAGTAATATCTAACAGTTTCACAACATATACCCAATACACACAAATCTAACTAAGGAAAGGAATGAAGTATATATACATATATGGATGAGCGATGTCAGAGCCGCATGGACTCAGATACAGTTGAATAATATAGAATACAGGACATACATGAGATGAGTAATGCAAGATGTGTAAACATTATTAAAGTGACTAAGATACCGTAGAATAGTATAGAATACAGTATATACATATGAGATGAGAAATGCAAGATATGTAAACATTATCAAAGCGACTAGTGTTCCATTACTTATAGTGACCAATGATTTCTAGTCTATGGGTATAGGTAGCAGCTTCTAATGTGCTAGTGGTGGCTGTTTAACGGTATGGTTGCTTTGTGAACAGAGTGCCCCATGGTGGCGGAGGGGTTATGGTATGGGCAGACATAAGGTACGGACAACGAACACAATTTTTACGTGCATTTTATTGATAGCAATTTGAATGCACAGAGAACTGTGAGATGCCCATTGTCCTGCCATTCATCTGCTGCCATCACCTCATGTTTCAGCATGATAATGCACGGCCTCATGTCGCAAGGATCTGTACACAATTCCTGGAAGCTGAAAATATCCCAGGTCTTCTATGGCCTGCATACTCACCAGACATGTCAACCATTGAGGTTTGAAATGCTCTGGATCGATGTGTTGGACAGCGTCCAGTTCCCGCCAATATTCATTAACTTCGCACAGCCATTGAAGAGGTTTGGGACAACATTCCACAGTCCACAATCAACAGCCTGATCAACTCTATGCGAAGAAGATGTGCTGTGCTGCATGAGGCAAATGGTGGTCACACCAGATATTGACTGGTTTTCTAATCCACGCCCCTACCTTTTTTTTTTAAGGTATCTGTGACCAACAGATGCATATCTGTGTTCCCAGTCATGTGAAATATTTCAATGAGGTCCTAATGAATATGTTTTAATTGTCTGATTTCCTTATATGACCACCATTTGCCTCAAAAGTTTCTACAGCTGCAACATCGAGAGCATCACTGCCTGGTACGGCAATTGCTCGGCCTCCGACCGCAGGGTACTACAGAGGGAAATGCGAACGGCCCAGTACATCACTGGGGCTAAGCTGCCTGCCATCCAGGACCTCTACACCAGGTGGTGTCAGAGGAAGTGTTACATGCATGACGCTGGAGAGACGAAGCAGGTACAGGGAGTCAAACATTTAATATAGAACGAGACAGGAACAGCGTCAGCAAACAAGTAATACCGACAAAAAACTATTAATGCAGCAGCTGGGAACAGAGCAGGGGAACTGACAAATATAGGGGAGGTAAACAGGTGATGAGTGAGTCCACTATTGCTGATGCGCGTGACGAGGGAAGGCAGGTGTGCGTAAAAGATGGCAGGAGTGCGTGATGCAGGGCAGCCTGGCGCCCTGAAGCGCCAGGGAGGGGGAAGCAGGAGCAGACCTGACCGGGCTCTAGGGGCTCCACCCGGTGTCCCACCTGGGCGCACTGGCTGAGACATGAGTGCTGGGAAAGCCGGTTGGGGTGTGGAAGCCCAACAAACCGGTGGGAGCCTGGCGAGCCGGCTGAGGCAAGACGCCTGGCGATCCTGCTGCAGCGAGGGAGCCCGATGATCCGGTGGAGTGTGACACAGGGTGGAAACCTGCCGAGCCAACTGAGGCAAGGGCGTGGAAGCCCGACGGGCTGGCTTAGGCACCCCCAGTTCCATCGGCGGCGGAATCCACCCCGACGTCACCAGAACTCCTGGGCCGGCTGGGAAAACAAGAACAGAAAATCTGGCTGAGGCCCGATGTGGGATGGGCGCCAACCGGGGCAAGGCTAGGATGTGGAAGCCCGACGAGCTGGCTAGGCACCCCCGGTTCCATCGGCGGGGACCCAGAGCTGAAGTCACCACCATCCAGAACGCCAGTGCTCCCCGATGCTTCATATGTTGGCTGCTGCATTCTGTCACATGGAGAGACGAAGCAGGAACGGGGAGTCAAACATTTAATATAGAACGAGACAGGAACAGCGTCAGCAAACGAGTAATACAGACAACAAACTATTAATGCAGCAGCTGGGAACAGAGCAGGGGAACTGACAAATATAGGGGAGGTAAACAGGTGATGAGTGAGTCCAGGTGAGTCCAATATCGCTGATGCGCGTGACGAGGAAAGGTAGGTGTGCGTAAAAGATGGCAGGAGTGCGTGATGCAGGGCAGCCTGGCGCCCTAAAGCTCCAGGGGGGGGGGGGGAGCAGGAGCAGACCTGACCATGACTGGGGTGGCTGGGGTCTTTGACAATTTTTAGGGCCTTCCTGTCACGTCTGCTCCCGCTCTTCCCCCAGTGACAGGAAGGCCCTAAAAATTGTCAAAGACCCCAGCCACCCCAGTCATGGACTGTTCTCTCTACTACCGCATGGCAAGCGGTACCGGAGTGCCAAGTCTAGGACCAAAAGGCTTCTCAACCGTTTTTACCCCCAAGCCATAAGACTCCTGAACAGATAATCAAATGGCTACCCGGACTATTTGTATTGTGTGCTTCCCCCCAAACCCTCTTTTACGCTGCTGCTACTCTCTGTTTATCATATATGCATAGTCACTTTAACTATACATTTATGTACATACTACCTCAATTGGCCCGACCAACCAGTGCCCCCGCACATTGGCTAACCGGGCTATCTGCATTGTGTCCCACCACCCGCCAACCCCTCTGTTACGCTACTGTTACTCTCTGTTTATCATATGTGCATAGTCACTTTAACCATATCTACATGTACATTCTACCTCAAGCAGCCCGACTAACCAGTGCCTGTATATAGCCTTGCTACTGTTATAGCCTTGCTACTGTACATAGCCTCACTACTGTTATTTCTGGTGGCAGGTAGACTAGTGGTTAGAGCGTTGGACTAGTAACCGAAAGGTTGCAAGATAAAATCCCTGAGCTGACAAGGTAAAACATCTGTTGTTCGGACCCTGAACAAGGCAGTTAACCCACTGTTCCTAGGCCGTCATTGAAAAATAGAATTTGTTCTTAACTGACATGCCGAGTTAAATAAAGGTAAAATATAACTTATATTTTTTACTGTTGTTTTTATTTCTTTACCTATTATTACCTTTTTTTGCACTGTTGGTTAGAGCCTGTAAAGGTTGTATTCGGCGCACGTGACAAACTTTGATTTGATTATATGAACTGTAACTCAGTAAAATCTTTAAAACTGTTGCATGTTTTGTTTATATTTTTGTTCAGTTTAGATGCAGGCTAATGCCAAAGGTCAAAGAATTCCATATACCGATTCATGCCAGCATCAAAATCTGGCAAGGTCTGGTTATTTTTCTTCTTCTTTCAATAATGCTTTAGGAAGAAAAGCACAGTAGCTTGACTAAGGCCTACAGTTGCAGAGACAAGTAAACCAAGCCTATGCATTGGGTGACATACAGTACATGCAGAAAAAGTGGACTGTGAGATACATGGACACACTGGACCATTAACATGTGTATCCTTTCCACTTCTGGATAAATGTTTTAGAAAATTGCCTATATAAAACTAGTGGGCAAAGTAGCCTGAATAATATAGCCCAATTTGGACTGACTTTAAAAGTGTCAAAGACATTAGGCGTATAAGTTTACAAACTCAAATAGCCAACTCATGTAATTGAATAGCTGTTATAATTGTATCAATTGTTACCGCGAAAAAGATGTGCCCATATTCAAATAAGACAAGATCACGCCCCCCCCCCCCCCCCCCCGCAAAGTCATTTAAATACTTCGCTAACAGTCGTCATAGACAGAGTGCGCTTCCATTTCTTTTGTGACGACGTGCCTCTCTAAACACCAGCTCTTCTCGTTCTGTCCGTAAAAGGTATGTTTTTGTATATTTTGTGGCTGGTGTATTTAGCTGATTGCCTAATTTATCGTTATTTTGGTCGTCTTTAGGTATTCTAAATAATTGTGTAAATTACAGAAATGTAGTTACTGTTGAATAAACGTGGTTCGAAAGCCGCTTTAGCTAGCGAAAGTACTCGTTAACGTTAATTTTCGACATGTATTTCGCCAGTTCACTTAAGCTGATTTTTGAGTTTTTCTGCGAGAACTAGCTAGTAAACAAATGAAATACACGGATGTTTAACCCTTTTATTTTTCTATTTTCAGTTCTAGTTTCACCTTACGTTAGCTATCAACTTCATTGTAAAGATGGCTGCGTCTCCGCCTTTAGCTTAGCACCAGGTGGCGAAGCAGGCCAACAACGTGGTGTAAAATGGCGCTCCCTTTCTTGGCCTGTTTTTTTTTTTTTTCAAAAAAAATGTAAGACTCATTTAGCCAGACGGCTAATCCGCGCGTACGGTTTACGCTTAATTTGTTTTCCACCATAGCAGGTTAAATAACGTTCAAAAATGTTGTATAAGCCTGAATTCCGATGATTATTGACAGGTTGGCCTAGCGCTAACGGAGCTAATTATGTTGTGCGCAATGTGCGTCAGACAATTTGTTAACTACCCTAGATGTGACCTAGCTAGATTTACAACTCATGTAGGTATCGGGAGTACGTTATGTAACGTTTTGATATTAATGGAAATGGCCAGGTAACGACACCTAATGGGATTTTGTTTGACCCGGGCTTTTTCCCTTGCAGACAAAGAAACATGTCCGACGAAGGAAAACTTTTCGTCGGTGGCCTGAGCTTCGACACAACAGAAGAATCTCTGGCTGAAGCTTTCGCTAAGTATGGAAACATAGCAAAAGGTGCGTCCCAAGTAATTTTATTTGCGCGATGGTTGGCTACTAAATATATTATCAGAAATTGGGAACTTCCGGTTAATTGATGTTTTGGTCTCGCTCAGTTGATGTCATCAGGGACAAAGAAACGGGAAGATCTCGTGGATTCGGCTTCGTAAAGTACGATAATGCCGAGGATGCAAAGGATGCATTGGATGGCATGAACGGCAAGGTAGATATGTGGATCATTTTCTAAGGAAGCTTATTTACCTCGTTTTTGCATGTATAATTATTATAGCGCACCAGTTTGAATATCTAGCCCTAACACTATAAATGTTGTACAGCTATAAACAATATGACGGACCACCCAGATGTGTTAAACCCATACATAAAACAAATGGTTAACCCCTTTCTCTCTTGCAGTCAGTTGACGGCAGAACAATTCGTGTGGACGAGGCAGGCAAGGGTGGTGGTCGTTCTGGAGGCGGAGGTGGTGGATTCAGAGGGTCCAGAGGCGGTGGTGGATATGGCGGTGGAGGTGGATATGGAGGGGGGAGAGGAAGAGGTGGGCGAGTTTACTCGCGAGGTATGGGCAGACAATCTGCAAAATGGTGTGCTCCCCATCCTCCATTAGCGTTTGTCCTGCCCTCCCTCTTGGCCGTAGTCAAACATTTCAGTGTGTTTTGCCTTTAATATGAGTTGGTTTTTGAACAGCCTGTGCTTGTTTGTTCCCAGGTGGTGGAGGATATGGTGGTGGTGACAGGGGATATGGTGAGAGGAGCTATGGAGGTGGCGGCGGAGACCGGAGCTATGGAGGTGGCGGCGGAGACCGGAGCTATGGAAGTGGTGGTGGATACAGGAGCGGCGGTGGTGGAGGATACTCTTCCGGTGGCGGAGGATACAGGGACAATAGGTGAGGCGACACGTCCGACTGCCAATTAAGAGATGTTCAAATTGTTTGTAGAAATTCCCGTCTTGCATCTTTTCTATCGGACAGCGACCTTACCTATATATATTTTTTTCTCCTCCAATGTTAGGGGCCAGGGAGGCTACGGGGATCGCTCTGGGGGATCCTACAGAGACAGCTACGACAGTTATGGTATGTACGAGTTATGTGTACTTACATAATGATGTGCTTGCATCAATAAGCCTAGGACACTTCCTCAAGGTTCTGGAATCAAATCTATTCCTCTGACTAGTATAGAATGCCATCTAGTTCAATGCGCCGTTCCTTCCCTCCCTTGTACTATGAACTCATTCAATTTGCTGGGATCATATTTGCATCATCTTACGCCCAGCACTGTTTATACAGAGAGACCTCCCACACTAGTTGGTTCAGCTATTTGCGACTGTTTAGTGGGTAACCATGTTGGATGTGTCAAACTCAAATGTTCGTGAACTTGTTTCCTAAACTCAGTGTCTGTGTGCCCACTTCTTGTCCTCAGCTGACGAGTAAAAATCTGCCCCCTGATTCAAGATCATCCCTTGGCTGGCTGTATTTAAAAAGATGCGCTCCTCTCAAGAAATTTGTCCACGTGTTGACCTGATGATTTTTTGTAGTCCTATTCTGTGTTTAAGTAGCTCGAGCGTCTTTAAATTTAGCCATTGGGTTTCGGCCATTCATTTACAAACCATGTTTAATAGAAGTTCCAGTTGGAGATGTTCTCTAAAGGATGCATCTCTATTTGCTCTTATGGCATTTCAATTGATAAAGCATAATGTCTGACTTGTTGGTGCTGCACATTTAGTGAACTCAAATATTGCTTCACATGGCTGTTTTTGAATAACAGCCTCAGTTACTTTCTATGCCCTGTTCCTATCCAGCACTGTCTGACATCACCATTTGAATCCTAAATATTAATATTGGGGATATCAATGGGGCTTGTTAACTTCCTGTTTTTGTTTTAAACGGCAATGTCCGACCTACCTCCTGCCAAGTTTTAAAACAGTATATAAAAAAAAAAATATTCCACTTAGATGCTTTTGAAAACTGGCCGGGAAGTGCTTTTTGGATTTTATGAATGCATTCCTTGTGTTGCTAGGCAGCAATGCCTTCACCCATACCATTGAGGTTCTTGATATAGCCGACGGTCCTGTGTTAAGTTTCCAAAAAGAGTGAATTCCTTTAAGGCTGGTGACACTGCACGCCTGAAGTGGCCGGCTGTTCATGAAGTTGCAAATTGCAGTGGGCTACAGTCTGCCCACGGTGTTTTGCTCTGCTCAGAAGCCTGCATTTTAAATGTGCTTGTTATAATGGACTTAACTTAAAGAGAACAACAAAAAAACAATTCATACTGTTACTACTCTTCCCCAATATTCCACCTGGGAACGATTTTGTACTTTCTGTTCTTTGTATCATCAACATTGAAGATTATTTTTTTTTGTCAATTTTGGCTTCATGGAGCCCATTAAAACGATTTGTTGAAAATACGTGTGCCTTGAACGTACTTATGGGGAAGTTAGCATTTTGCCAGTTCGTGTATCTTCATAGCATTTAAATGTGTCCCTTCTGTGGTTTTTAATTTCTCTGGTACTACAGAGACTTCAAACATATACATCCCAAAACTAGGAGTAACTTTATACTACATTTCACAGGAAGTGCCATGGTTCCAGTATTTTAATTAACTTCTGTTGGCATATTTTCCCTCTGAGGCTGAAGTGTGGGGTTTACCTTTTAGTGGCTAATGGTTAGTGGGGTACTGGTAGTCAAAACGCTTGACTATAGTTGCACTTAACAGTTTAGTTTGAGTACTTGATGCCACTGGGCACTAGTGGTTTGGTAAATAAATGGGTAGTTTATTTGCCTAGAGGAATATTGTATGATCTTGACATGACTAGTGTGGCCTACTCATGAGGGTGGGGGGGGTCCTGTTAATGCTTCATTGCTCAGCTACAGAAAATGTCTACAAGTCCTTGGCGAATGACGTGTTGCTCCTACCAACCAGTGCTCATCAGAAGTGAAAGCTGCTCTCTTGCCTAGTTCATTTGTGGACAATCAATAGGCCAGTTCACGTGAGGTAAACTCCTTTTGCTCACATCCTTCAGTAATTTTTATTTCCAACAATGTTTTAGCCATTGTCCCCCTGCTGCAGAGACTGCCAGTCAAACGTCCCCTGGCCATTTTGCAACACACGATGCTTAAGTCCAACTGCCCCCTCTTGAAATGTGCCTTAGCGAAATGACAACCTGGCCTCCGTACGAATACTCTTCCGTCATGTCTTGTATGTATTTCAGTCAAACTCAATTGTGATCACCTCAATTGCCCCTCTTGATGTACAACCCACTGATCTGTGTTTGTTTCTTGCTCTGTTATTTTTATAGCGTGGTTCTAAGCATTGTGTATAAAGTTGAACAAGTTAAGCTGTTGCATGCCAAAGTCCTGTTGTTTTTGTGAGATTCTGTTCTAATGTCATGACTGTCTTCTCTTTTAGGGTGAGTTAACTTTTTGGAGACTGAACTCTCCAGTGTGTCAGATGGTGATAAACTGGAATCTTCTGCAGCAGTCTTCCAGGTTTGTCTGTTTTTGTACAGTTTTGCATATCTGTTAAGCTGCCATTTCAAATGCTCTGAAAATGCATGATTTATGCAATATTGACTAGTTCTTTCATTCCTTGGTCTTAGGTCCAGTGTCTGGAGGTGGTGTGAGCAGCAGTGGAGTCAACACATCAACCCAGTACTCTGCATTGGCTGAGTGGTGTCTTCAATGCAGTCACTGGTTCCCAGGAGTTTTGGGAAAACACATTTCCCATCTTAAACATTATGTATAGAGATCCTACAAGCTGCATCTCTTTGGGGAAACCGCTTTAGGTAGGGTGATTTGTCTATGGGATACCATACTAACATGTTATAAAAAATAAAATGGAAAGATACTCTCCTCGTGTTTGTTCATAGCTCTAGACAGATGTAGTCAATAGTTTCACCTCTTCCAATAACTAGTAAATAAACTCTTATTTTATTATTTCACCTTTATTTAACCAGGTAGGCTAGTTGAGAACAAGTTCTCATTTACAACTGTGACCTGGCCAAGAAAGCATAGCAGTGTGAACAGACAGCAACACAGTTACACATGGAATAAACAAATCGATAGCACAGAAAAAAGAGACTATACATTGTGTGCATGAGGTAGGTGAATAATTACAATTTTAGCAGATTAACACGAGTGGTAAATGATCAGATGGTCATGTGCAGGTAGAGATACTGGTGTGCAAAAGAGCAGAAAAATAAAAACTATGGGGATGGGGTAGATAAATTGGGTAGGCTATTTACCGATGGACTGCGTACAGCTGCAGCGATCGGTTAGCTGCTCAGATAGCAGATTGGTGAGGGAAATAAAACTTCAGCTTTTTTTTTTTTTTTTTTTTTTTTTTTTTTGCAATTCGTTCCAGTCACAGGCAGCAGAGACCTGGAAGGAAAGGCTGCCAAATTAGGTGTTGGCTTTAGGGATGATCAGTGAGATACACCTGCTGGAGCGCATGCTATGGGTGGGTGTTGCTATCGTGAACTGAGAAGGCAGCGCTTTACCTAGCATGGACTTGTAGATGACCTGGAGCCAGTGGGTCTGGCAACGAATATGTAGTGAGGGCCAGCCGACTAGAGCATACAGGTCGCAGTGGTGGGTGGTATAAGGTGCTTTAGTAACAGTGGATGGCACTGTGATAAACTGCATCCAGTTTGCTGAGTAGAGTATTGGAAGCTATTTTGTAAATGACATTGCCGAAGTCAAGGATCGGTAGGATGGTCAGTTTTGCGAGGGTGTTTGGCAGCATGAGTGACGGATGCTTTGTTGCGAAATAGGAAGCCAATTCTAGATTTAACTTTGGATTGGAGATGCTTAATGTGAGTCTGGAAGGAGAGTTTACAGTCTAGCCATACACCTAGGTAATTTAAGATGTCCACATATTCTGGGTCGGAACCATCCAGGGTGGTGATGCTAGTTGGGCGTGCGGGTGCAGGCAGCGAACGGTTGAGAAGCATGCATTTAGTTTTACTTGCATTTAAGAGCAGTTGGAGGCCACGGAAGGAGTGTTGTATGGCGTTTAAGCTCGTTTGGAGGTTAGCACAGTGTCCAAGGAAGGGCTAGAAGTATACAGAATCGTGTTGTCTGCGTAGAGGTGGATCAGGGAATCGCCTGTAGTAAGAGCGACATCATTGATATATACAGAGAAAAGAGTCGGCCCGAGAATTGAACCCTGTGGCACCCCCATAGAGACTGCCAGAGGACCGGACAACATGCCCTCTGATTTGACACACTGAACTCTGTCTGCAAAGTAGTTGGTGAACCAGGCAAGGCAGTCATTAGAAAAACCGAGGCTACTGAGTCTGCCGATAAGAATATGGTGATTGACAGAGTCGAAACCCTTGGCCAGGTCGATGAAGACTGCTGCACAGTACTGTCTTTTATTGATGGCGGTTATGATATCGTTTGGTACCTTGAGCGTGGCTGAGGTGCACTCGTGACCGGAAACCAGATTGCACAGCGGAAAAGGTACGGTGGGATTCGAGATGGTCAGTGATCTGTTTGTTAACTTGGCTTTCGAAGACCTTAGATAGGCGGGGCAGGATGGATATAGGTCTGTAACAGTTTGGGTCCAGGGTGTCTCCCCCTTTGAAGAGGGGGAAGACTGCGGCAGCTTTCCAGTCCTTGGGGATCTCAGACGATATGAAAGAGGTTGGCCGAGGTTGGAGTAGCCAGGAGGAAGGCATGGCCAGCCGTTGAGAAATGCTTGTTGAAGTTTTCGATTATCATGGATTTTTTCGGTGGTGACCGTGTTACCTAGCCTCAGTGCAGTGGGCAGCTGGGAGGAGGCTCTTGTTCTCCAAGGACTTTACAGTGTCCCAGAACTTTTTGGAGTTAGAGGTACAGGATGCAAATTTCTGCTTGAAAAAGCTGGCCTTTGCTTTCCTGACTGACTGCGTGTATTGGTTCCTGACTTCCCTGAACAGTTGCATATCGCGGGGACTATTCAATGCTATTGCAGTCCGCCACAGAATGTTTTTGTGCTGGTCGAGGGCCGTCAGGTCTGGAGTGAACCAGGGGCTATATCTGTTCTTAGTTCTGCATTTTTTTAACGGAGCATGCTTATCTAAGATGGTGAGGAAGTTATTTTTAAAGAATGACCAGGCATCCTCAACTGACGGGATGAGGTCAATATCCTTCCAGGATACCCGGGCCAGGTCGATTAGAAAGGCCTGCTCGCAGAAGTGTTTTAGGGAGTGTTTGACAGTGATGAGGGGTGGTCGTTTGACTGCGGACCCGTAGCGGATACAGGCAATGAGGCAGTGATCGCTGAGATCCTGATGTGGAGGTGGAGGAGGTGTATTTGGAGGGTCAGTTGGTCAGGATAATGTCTATGAGGGTGCCCCTGTTTACAGATTTAGGGTTGTACCTGGTGGGTTCCTTGATGATTTGTGTGAGATTGAGGGCATCTATCTTAGATTGTAGGACTGCCGGGGTGTTAAGCATATCCCAGTTTAGGTCACCTAATGGAACAAACTCTGAAGCTAGATGGGGGGCGATCAATTCACAAATGGTGTCCAGGGTACAGCTGGGAGCTGAGGGGGGTCGGTGGCAGGCGGCAACAGTGAGAGACTTATTTCTGGAGAGATTAATTTTTAAAATTAGAAGTTCGAAATGTTTGGGTATGGACCTGGAAAGTAAGCCTGCAAAGTAATGTCAATCTCTGCAGTAGACTGCAACTCCTCCCCCTTTGGCAGTTCTATCTTGACGGAAAATTTTATAGTTTGGTATGGAAATCTCCGAATTTTTGGTGGCCTTCCTAAGCCAGGATTCAGACACAGCAAGGACTTCAGGGTTGGCAGAGTGTGCTAAAGCAGTGAGTAAAACAAACTTAGGGAGGAGGCTTCTGATGTTGACATGCATGAAACCAAGGCTTTTTCGATCACAGAAGTCAACAAATGAGGGTGCCTGGGGACATGCAGGGCCTGGGTTTACCTCCACATCACCCGCGGAACAGAGGAGGAGTAGGATGAGGGTGCGGCTAAAGGCTATCAAAACTGGTCGCCTAGAGCGTTGGGGACAAAGAATAAAATGAGCAGATTTTTGGGAGTGGTAGAATATATTCAGGGCATAATGCACAGACGGGTATGGTGGGGTGCAGGTACAGCGGAGGTAAGCCCAGGCACTGGGTGATGATAAGAGATGTTGTGTCTCTGGACATGCTGGTTGTAATGGGTGAGGTCACCGCATTGTGTGGGAGGTGGGACAAAGGAGGTATCAGAGGTATGAAGAGTGGAACTAGGGGGTCCATTGTAAACTAAAACAATGATAACTAACCTGAACAACAGTATACAAGGCATATTGACATTTGAGAGAGACATACAGCGAGGCATTAAGTAATCGCAGGTGTTGATTGGGAGAGCTAGCTAAAACAGCTAATCAGCTAACACAACAACAGCAGGTAAAATGGCGATGACTAGGCAGAGAGGGTCGGATTAACTACACACAGAGCCTGAGTTTGCGGCTGGGGCCGACAGATAAAAAATAAATAAACAGAATGGAGTACCGTGATTAATGGACAGTCCAGCAGGCATCAGCTATGTAGCTAACTGATCATAGTGTCCAGGGGGCAGCAGTAGACTGAACAGGGGAGCCGCCACTACGCTAGCGACACAGCGTTTAAAGTTTGTAGCCCTGGGCTAGTAGGAGAGTCTGCTCCGGCGGAGGCCGGATGAAGGCACAGCGGATGGAGTATTCGTTGGCAGACCAGTCGTGGTGGTGCTTTGGGGCGCTGTGTCGACAGAGAATCCAAGCCAGATGGCGAAAGAGGTATTGTGGAATTTAGTTATGTCTAGTTATGTCTCTATGTACATTTAGTGATTTAGCAGACGCTCTTATCCAGAGTGATTTACAGGCGCAATTATGGTGAAGTGCCTTGCTCAAGGGCAGATTTTTCACGTTGGCTTTGAGCCAACAACCTTTTGGTTACTGGCACTATGCTCTTAACTGTTACGCCAACAATAAGATATATTGTGAACTTCAATGAAGTCATAGACTGTAACCAATCCCATGTTTTAAGGCTATAAACTCAGCAAAAAAAGTAGTCCTCATTGTCAACTGTTTATTTTCAGTAAACTTAACGTGTAAATATTTGTATGAACATAAGATTCAACAACTGAGACATAAACTGAACAAGTTCCACAGACATGTGACTAACAGAAATGGAATAATGTGTCCCTAAAGAAGGAGGGGGTGTCAAAATCTAAATTAACTGTCAGTATCTGGTGTGGCCACCAGCTGCATTAATACTGTGGTGCGTCTCCTTGTGGACTGCACTAGATTTGTCAATTCTTGCTGTGAGATGTTACCCGCTCAAGGCACCTGCAAGTTCCCGGACGTTTCTGGGGGGAATAGCCCTCACACTCCGATGGGATTGAGATCCAGGTTCTTCGCTGCCATGGCAGAACATTGACATTCCTGTCTTGCAGGAAATCACTCACAGAATGAGCAGTATGGCTGGTGGTGTTATGCTGGAGGGTCAGGATCAGCCTACAGGAAGGGTACCACATGAGGGAGGAGGATGCCTTCCCTGTAAAGAACAGCGTTGAGATTGCCTGCAATGACAAGCTCAGTCCGATGATGCTGTGACACCGCCCCAGACCACGACGGACCCGCCACCTCCAAATCGATCCCGCTCCAGAGTACAGGCCTCGGTGTAACGCTCATTCCTTAGACGATAAACACGAATCTGACCATCACCCCTGTTGAAAGAGAACCTCAACTCATTAGTGAGCACTTTTTGCCAGTCCTGTCTGGTCCAGCAATGGTGGATTTGTGCCCATAGGTGACTTTGCTGGTGAGGACCTGCCTTACAACAGGCCTACAAGCCCTCAGTCCAGCCTCTCAGCCTGTTGCGGACAGTCTGAGCACTGATGGAGGGATTGTGCGTTCCAGGTGTAACTCGGGCAGTTGTTGCCATCCTGTACCTGTCCTGCAGGTGTGATGTTCGGAGGTACCAATCCTGTGCAGGTGTTGTTACACATGGTCAGCAACTGCGAGGATGATCAGCTGTCCGTCCTGTCTCCCTGTAGCTCACAGTTTCACAGTACGGACATTGCAATTTATTGCCCTGGCCACATCTGCAGTCCTCATGCCTCCTTGCGGCATGCCTAACACGTAACCCAAACTGGCTGTGCGCGTGCGCCATCGTGCATAAATGTATTTTGTTCCCCTCCACCAAACGCAATCACGACATGCAGGTTATAATATCAAAACAAACTGAGCCAATTACATTTAATTTGGGAACAGGTCGAAAAGCATTCAACATTTACGGCAATTTAGCTAGTTTCTATATATTAACATTAAGTTGTTATTTTTACCTGAAATGCACAAGGTCCTCTACTCTGCCAATTAATCCACACATAAAACGGTCAACCAAATCATTTCTAGTCATCTCTCTTTTTCCAGGCTTTGTCTTCTCTTGACTTTACATTGCGATTGGCAACTTTCATAAATTAGGTGCATAACCGCCACTGACCTCGTTCGTCTTTCAGTCACCCACGTGGGTATAACCAATGAGGAGATGGCACGTGAGTACCTGCTTCTATAAACCAATGAGGAGATGGGAGAGGCAGGACTTGCAGCGCGATCTGCGTCACAAATAGAAAGGACTTCTATTTTAGCCCTTGGCAATGCAGACGCTCGTTGGCGCGTGCGTGCAATGAGTGCAATAACTGAATAACAGATTCCTAAATTTATTTTGCGACGCGAGCAGTGTGGTTAGCCTGTAAGACTTGTTCACGCAGATGAGCAATGATCCTAGGCATCTTTCTTTTGGTGTTTTTCAGAGTCGGTAGAAAGGCCTCGTTAGTGTCCAAAGCTTTCATAACGGATCTTAATTGCCTACGTCTGTAAGCTGTTGGTATCTTAATCGTTCCAAATGTGCACATTTATTAATTGTTTATGGTTTATTGGACATGCATGGAAAACAGTGTTTAAACCCTTTACAATGAAGATCTGTAAAGTTATTTGTATTTTCACGAATTATCTTCGAAAGACAGGGTCCTGAAAAGGGGCCGTTTATTTTTTTGCTGAGTTTAGGTGGTGTCGGGTTCATACAGTCATGAAAATGCTGGGAAAGTCATGGAATTTTATCCAGGTGTTTTCCAGGCCTGGAAAGGTTTTGGAAAATGATACAAATCTGAAAAGTAATGGAAATTAATACCTGTTAATGTAATTGCTTAAAATTTTTAAAAAATACACCTATCAACCAATAAATCCACATATCAGCCAAGATATGGGGCGGCAGGGTAGCCTAGTGGTTAGAGTGTTGGACTAGTAACCGGAAGGTTGCGAGTTCAAACCCCCGAGCTGACAAGGTACAAATCTGTCGTTCTGCCCCTGAACAGGCAGTTAACCCACCGTTCCCAGGCCGTCATTGAAAATAGGAATTTGTTCTTAACTGACTTGCCTGGTTAAATAAAGGTTAAATAAAAATAAATTTAAAAAAATCAATAGTGTGTAAGCACACTTGTAGGGTTCGGCTAGCCGAGTTCGGGACGTCAGCATGCTACAGTTCGGCTAGCACCTAGCCAAACCATAAGGGCTGTTTCGTGTCGGCTTACCCTGGTGTGATTGATGGGCAGTTTTGATAACAGTGTATACAGTGCATTCGGAAAGTATTCAGACCCCTTGACTTTTTCCACATTTTGCCTTATTCTAAAATGTATTACATTTCCCCTCATCAATCTACACACAATACCCCACCATGACAAAGCAAAAACAGGTTTTTAGAAATATATTTACATAAGTATTCAGACCCTTTACTCAGTACTTCGTTGGAGCGCTTTTGGCAGAGATTTTACACAGCCTCGAGTCTACTTGGGTATGATGCTACAAGCTTGGCACACCTGTTTTGAGGAGTTTCTCCCATTCTTCTCTGCAGATCCTCTCAAGCTCTGTCAGGTTGGATGGGAGGCGTTGCTGCACAGCTATTTTCAGGTCTCTCCATAGATGTTTGATCGGGTACAAGTCCGGCCTCTGGCTGAGCCACTCAAGGACATTCAAATAATGTCCCAAAGCTGTGTTGTATTGGCTGTGTGCTTTGAGTTGTTGTCCTTTTGGAAGTTGAACCTTCGCCCCAGTCTGAGGTCCTGAGCGCTCTGGAGCAGGTTTTCATCAAGGATCTCTGTACTTTTCTCCGTTCATCACCACCATGCTTCACCATATGGATGGTGTCTGGTTTCCTCCAGACGTGATGCTTGGCATTCAGGCCAAAGAGTTCAATCTTGGTTTCATCAGACCAGAGAATCTTGTTTCTCATGGTCTAGGTAACTTTTGGCAAAATCCAAGCGGGCTGTCGTGTGCCTTTTACTGTGGAGTGGCTTCTGTCTGGCCACTCTACCATAAAGGCCTGATTGGTGGAGTGCTGCAGAGATGGTTGTCCTTCTGGAAGGTTCTCCCATCTCCACAAAGGAACTCTGGAGCTCTGAGTGAAAGTGATCATCGGGCTCTTGGTCAACAGCCCGACGAAGGCCCTTCTCCCCCGATTGCTCAGTTTGGCTGGGCGGCCAGCTCAATATTAGAATAAGGCTGTAACATAACAAAATGTGGAAACGGTAAAGGGGTAGGGAATACTTTCCGAATGCACTGTATCTCTCTAGGACAAGGTGACTTATCAATATGATCACCGACAATGACGAGACAGCCTATAGGGAGGAGGTCAGAGGCCTGGTCGGGGGGTGCAAGAATAACAACCTATCCCTCAATGTAACCAAGACTAAGGAGATGATTGTGGACTATAGGAAAAGGAGGACTGAGCACGCCCCAATTCTCATCAACAGGGCTGTAGTGGAGCAGGTTGAGAGCTTCAAGTTTCTTGGTGTCCACATCACCAACAAACTAGAATGGTCCAAACACACGAAGACAGTCGTGAAGAGGGCACGACAAGCCTATTCCCCCTCAGGAAACTAAAAAGATTTGGCATTGGTCCTGAGATCCTCAAAAGGTTTTACAGCTGCAACATCGAGAGCATCCTGACTGGTTGCATCACTGCCTGGTACGGCAATTGCTCGGCCTCCGACCGCAAGGCACTACAGAGGGTAATGCGTACGGCCCAGTACATCACTGGGGCTAAGCTGCCTACCATCCAGGAACTCTACACCAGCCGGCATCAGAGGAAGGCCCTAAAAATCGTCAAAGACTCCCGCCACCCCAGTCATAGACTGTTCTCTCTACTACCGCATGGCAAGCGGTACCGGAGTGCCAAGTCTAGGACCAAAAGGCTTCTCAACAGTTTTTACCCCCAAGCCATAAGACTCCTGAACAGGTAATCAAATGGCTACCCGGACTATTTGCATTGCGTGCCCCCCCCCCCCCTCTTTTACGCTGCTGCTACTCTCTGTTTATCATATATGCATAGTCACTTTAACTATACATTCATGTACATACTACCTCAATTGGCCCGACCAACCAATACTCCCGCACATTGGCTAACCGGGCTTTCCGCATTGTCCCACCACCCACCAACCCCTCCTTTACGCTACTGCTACTCTCTGTCCATCATATATCCAGCCTAGTGGTTAGAGCGTTGGACTAGTAACCGAAAGGTTGCAAGTTCAAATCCCCTAGCTGACAAGGTACAAATCTGTCATTCTGGCCCTGAACAGGCAGTTAACCCACTGTTCCTAGGCCGTCATTGAAAATAAGAGTTTGTTCTTAACTGACTTTCCTAGTTAAATAAAGGTAAAAAATTAAAATAAATATGCAGTCACTTTAACCATATCTACATGTACATACTACCTCAATCAGCTTGACTAACCAATGTCTGTTTATAGCCTGTTGTTTTTATTTCTTTACTTACCTATTGTTCACCTAATACCTTTTTTGCACTATTGGATAGAGCCTGTAAGTAAGCATTTCATTGTAAGGTCTACCTGTTGTATTCAGCGCACGTGACAAATAAACTTTGATTTGAACACAGATATCTTATTATTACTGTGGCAATGACTGGTGCGGCTCTACACATGCTGTCTCCAGCCCTTCACATGCTCTCTCCAGCTCTTCACATGCTCTCTCCAGCTCTTCACATGCTCTCTCCAGCTCTTCACATGCTCTCTCCAGCTCTTCACATGCTCTCTCCATACTCCTTCCAGTGGAGGGTGCTTTTTTTCTCTTGTTGAAATGTTGGCTGTCGCTTTCACACGTTTAAATGCATAGGCCCTATGTGGTAAATCTATATTCCATCTAATACTACAATAATTGCTAGCGTTTCATCATTCCATCCCCGTACCGTTTATTGCAACAAGTAGGCATTTCTGTTCCATGTTTGATAGGCCTACAGATACATTTCCATTTAGCCAACCATTTGTTACCCTGCTCTGAGTGCCATGTTTATAGTGCACATGAAAGTTCGTAAGACTCGTTAGGTATGTTGTGTACTGAAATATACTTATTCATGTCAGTGAGGGAGAGAGGGTATTGTATAATGTTTACATTATGTCAGGATATGTAATTGTTAGCCATCAGGGATCCTATGGGAGGGATCCACTGGGAGGAGAAGAGACACAGTCTGGTACCAGTCACCATGACAGCTGTGAGTTGGAGAGGAGTGAGCACTTTGGGGCAGAGGTCAGGTCAGATGAAGTGAGGAAGAACAGATATCACTAAGGTTCTGTCTAGCAACAGAGATGCATTGGCAGTTCAGGTGTGTAGGAGGAGACTCAGCATAGGAGAAAGGGTTAAATATCAGTGCTTGTGTGAAAATGTTTTTGTCTGTTCAGCTGTTCAATCCTTTCCGAAGAATAAACTTGGTTTACGCTTTCATAGTGTCCGAGTACTTACTCTGATAATTAGAACCAAACAGGTATAGATTTTATTTTTATTTAATTCAATGTATGGTTTCCTTGTTCATATTTCACGGGTTATGTCAGAGTTCCGTGTGTTTGTGTCCCATGTATCTGTCATTTTAGTTGTGTGTGATAGGAGCGCATAGAAATAGGCTATGTGGCCTGCACTCCACGTAGCCTTCCATGTATGCATGGTGTTGAAATATCATTAGGTCTGATTAAGACGAATGTAACAATGGATGTGGAAATTGCCATTTATAATGTAGAACCAGTTTATTGGTTGTATTTGCTAATTGGGTAATTGTATGGTTCTGTGTTCCAAGTGCTTATATTATGCAGGCCTACCCGTTGGAGCTCCTGTCAGACAGAGTCCATTTGGTTTCTCAAGGGGAGGCTGTACAGTCTTGCCCTCTACCTGTGTCCGTTCAGGTAGGACAGGTCAAGCCTGATACTGAGGCTGTTGCCTGTGTATATTTGGTAAATCTACTTGTATATTTTGTATGATATGGCACTTTCACCATTGGATCACCAAGACATGTATATACATCTACACTGAGCACATCAACCTGCCTGGCCTTCTGCTGATTTCATGCCCTTATGACTGCTACAAGGTCCCTCTTTTACAATTACATTGGCTGATCAAAATGTGTTGTAGACAAAATAATGAAAAGGACTGTCTGGTAGTTTGAATAAATAGACAAAGATTTGTAGTTGAACAAGTCATTGCATGTATAATTTTTTTTTTTTTTACTTGACTTAACTTGACTCGACTTGACTTGCTCTTAGAATGCATGACTTGAACTTGACTCAAGCCTTGACATATTGTCCTTGGGACTCGGACCTTGCGACTTGAAAAATAGTGATTTGGTCCCACATTACAGTAGCAGGTAGGCAGGCCTAGCCAATGAAATATGATAGAGAACAGACTAACTAGGAACAGACTAACAAAACGTAGCCTCTACTTAACTGTTTAGCTATTATTCGCATGTGTTCATGTTTTCGTCGTCTCCCAAACTTTCCACAGATACGCGCGATACAAAGGCCACACAAAGCTGGTTTGATTTTTAACGATTCATTTAACACTTATTTTCGACGAAACGAACGATTCACTTCGCATTGTATTAGTTGGGATTCGGGTCAATCACGTTGAATTGAAACGTGAATCAAAATAATAATTTGTTATTTGCGATCAGTAATTTTAGGGAAAATATGGATATTTCTTTAGGATTATGTGCCTTAACTTGTTTTGTAGATAGTTCCAGTTGATTTTGGGCATCCAATGTATGGGACATTGCAACTCAATAGATGCTAAGCAGCATGCAAAGTAAACACTTCTAAGGTAGCTAAAATAAATATGACTAAACTAGAAAAGGTACATTTATGGGCTGGCTTCAGCTGAATAAAAATATTTGTAGCCTACCATAGCCATTTCATCTTTGCTATATTGAATGAGTGAATTATTTCAAAAAGCATACAACTTATTTGGTTGTTCTATTGCAATGTTTTACATCAAGGGTGGTCAACCATCCTTCAGGAGAGCTACTGAGTGTGCAGGCTTTTATTCCAGTCCCCCTCAACAAACCACATTTTAGAAATGAGCTGCTCAACTGGACCTTGATAAACTGTTTGAGCAAGGCTGGGTCAAAATCCTACACACACAGTGGCTCTCCAGACTGAGGGTTGATACAGTTGCCTAACAGGTGTTCTACTTTGTGGGGGTTAAGTGCCTTGCACAACAACAAGAGATGGTACGTAGTGTCAGAGAGCAGTCTCTCAGTGTCGATACCACATTACACATACTTTTGTTTCATTTGTGTTCAACAACTATTTTCTTCATTCAACCAAAACATGAACATAGACCAATTATTAACAGCTCGTGTTTATTTTGGCAAACGGTACATCATATTTTATACAGCTTTGCAAACTTCCTCACGGTTTAGAACCAAGCTGGTGAATCTGACCGGTTTTCTGAGATTATGAATATAAAGAAAGCTCTATTTCCTTGTTACACTAAGAAAGAGATATCTGCTAAATATCCTCATTACAAATAAGGCACCCTTCCTTGATCTGATGTGAAATGTTTGGTGAAAAGCAATAATATTTACTCAGTAGAGAACCTCAAGGATGAAGGAAGGTCTACACTTCTAAATAGTTGATGAAACCCTTGGAAAAACAGAGCATCTGTTTACCCTAGCTCAACCAGACAGTCTGTGCCATGGTATTCTGGTGCATTGAGCTCATACTTCCTCTGGATGTCATAGGGCAGGATGCGTCCCACCAGGTAATGTGTCCCACTGAAACCGACAGCACACTTCTTTGGTGCCATGAGGGAGATGAGCACTGTCGGGTTTATACAGTCAATGTTGGCCTCGTCCCACCCTGAAATCACACACCCTGAAATCAATTAGTTTATCCAACATTATCATATGACGTTTGAGTTTATCTGATACTGGCAGTAAAATAAGACATCAAATCAAAGTTTATTTGTCACATGCGCCGAATACAACCTTACAGTGCAATGCTTACTTACAGGCTCTAACCAATAGTGCAGGGAAAAAAAAGTATGTGTGTGTGTAGGTAAGTAAAGAAATAAAACAACAGTAAAAATACATTTGAAAATAAGAGTAGCAAGGCTATATACAGACACCGGTTAGTCAGGCTTATTGAGGTAGTATGTACATGTAGGTATTGTTAAAGTGACTGCATATATGATAAACAGAGAGTAACAGTAGCGTAACAGAGGGGTTGGCGAGTGGTGGGACACAATGCAGATAGCCCGGTTAGCCAATGTGCGGGAGCACTGGTTGGTCGGGCCAATTTAGGTAGTATGTACATGAATGTATAGTTAAAGTGACTATGCATATAAGATAAACAGAGAGTAGCAGCAGCGTAAAAGAGGGGCATCATCAGACAAGTCCATGGTATCAGACCAACCCTAACAAATAACAGTACACTTGGATAGCTTTTTAGCCCCTGGTAACCTTGCAGGTAGATGCTGTCAGACAGGTGTGTGTAGGTGTGGTTACCTGAGGGGATGTCCACACTGGCGATGGGGATACGGATGTGTCTAAGGGTGAGCAGGATGCTGCTGTAGGGCTCACTGATATCAGACGGCTCTGTCTCCGGCCCCAAGATGGCATCCACCACCAGGTTATACGCATCGTTTATCAGCTGCACCTGTAGGACAAGACAAACACGTCAGTCAGTCCACTAACCAGTAGAATGGCATGTATTTTTCTATCTTTATTTAACTAGGCAAGTCGGTTAAGAACAAATTCTTATTTACAAGGACGGCCTACTCCAGCCAAGACCTAACCCGGACAACACTGGGCCAATTGTGCGCCGCCCTATGGGACCCTCAATCACGGCCAGTTGTGATACAGTCTGGAATCGAACCAGGGTCTGTAGTGACACCTTTAGCACTGAGATGCAGTGCCTTAGACCACTGTGATACAGCCTGGAATTGAACCAGGGTCTGTAGCGATGCCTCTAGCACTGAGGATGTAGTGAGCCACTCGGGAGCGAGCACCATTCACACACAACCCATGTGAACATTCCACATTTTAGAGAGTCTCGTTTCTTTTTGCAAAATCATGGCATGGTGGTCTGACAGCCACACAATACAAATGAACCTTGGTTAGCTCGTAGTAGTTCCCTTACCTCTGCGGGAAGAAATGAGAGGAAAGGGATGTCCGTTTTCTCACACTGTACTGTAAAGTCCCGGTGCAGGGCCAGAGTAGAGCGCTTGGGGTAGTACACTGTGGGCATATAGTCCTGGCACAGAGATAGATGGAGGGGAAGAGGGACTGAGTGTCAAAGAAGTGCCCTTTAGTTAGTTCAGAAAAACAAATTCACTTCACTGGCAGGTTACCCACAAACATGCGTAAGTGGCGAGCGCAGGCCAGACCAATACAGCCATTCTGACTGGGACCACAGATCACCAACACTGTAGGATGCCTCTTGAGGGAACTCAGGGGGAAGGCCTGCACACAGGGAAAGAAGTTGTATATCATGTCATTCAATTGCCTAACTCAAAACTACCCTTAAAGGAAGAAAAAGAGAACACATACCTTGGTGATAGCGATGGCACAGGCATGGCCCCAGATCTCCATCAGTTGCTGCGGTCCAAAGCGATACTCTCCCAACAACTCTGCCTCCAAGGCCGCAGCCTCCTCATTACTGAGGGAGGGAGGGAGGGAGGGAGGGAGGGAGGGAGGGAGGGAGGGAGGGAGGGAGGGAGGGAGGGAGGGGAGAGAGAGAGGAGAGAGGAGAGGAGCGAGAGAGAGGAGAAACAGAGAGAGAGAACACTTAAGTGTCCTGAAAGAGGTTCAACTCTGAGTGGGGGGTATTATATCACTGCTGTCTAATCAATGGCCACCCCGTATGAGATCAGGAAGCAAGGAGCTGAACTTTCAGTGAATCCTGCTCTAATACACAGCTCTGTTAACAGTATATATATCCATAATGAATGAGTGATTCTGGGGGGTATCTAGCACTGCCTCTTTGCCTCAGATTGGAAGCCGGTGGTGGGTAGGGGAAACAAGGGGGAGTAGAACATGGGGCATGGGGGGCTGGATTGGAAGCCGGTGGTGGGTAGGGGAAACAAGGGGGAGTAGAACATGGGGCATGGGGGGCTGGATTGGAAGCCGGTGGTGGGTAGGGGAAACAAGGGGGAGTAGAACATGGGGCATGGGGGGCTGGATTGGAAGCCGGTGGTGGGTAGGGGAAACAAGGGGGAGTAGAACATGGGGCATGGGGGGCTGGATTGGAAGCCGGTGGTGGGTAGGGGAAACAAGGGGGAGTAGAACATGGGGCATGGGGGGCTGGATTGGAAGCCGGTGGTGGGTAGGGGAAACAAGGGGGAGTAGAACATGGGGCATGGGGGGCTGGATTGGAAGCCGGTGGTGGGTAGGGGAAACAAGGGGGAGTAGAACATGGGGCATGGGGGGCTGGATTGGAAGCCGGTGGTGGGTAGGGGAAACAAGGGGGAGTAGAACATGGGGCATGGGGGGCTGGATTGGAAGCCGGTGGTGGGTAGGGGAAACAAGGGGGAGTAGAACATGGGGCATGGGGGGCTGGATTGCTGCAACTGGTTCCTCTAAAGGTTTCTTCGTCTTTTATTTTCCTTGTCTCGGATGTTGCACTAAACTTGCTCTTTAAACACTACACTGAACAAAAATATAAAACGCAACATGCAACAATTTCAAATATTTTACTGAGTTCATATAATCAGTCAATGTAAATACATCCATTAGGCTCTAATCTATGGATTTCACATGACTGGAAATACAGATATGCACCTGTTGATCACAGATACCTTATAAAAAAAAGGTAGGGCGTGGATCAGAAAACCAGTCAGTATCTGGTGTCTCCACCATTTGCCTTATGCAGGGCAACACATTTCCTTTGCATAAGAGTTGATCTGGCTGTTGAATGTTGTCCCACTCGACAATGGCTGGGCGAAGTTGCTGGATATTGGCGGGAACTGGAACACGATGTCGTACACTTCGATCCAGAACATCTCAAACATGCTCAATGGGTGACATGTCTGGTGAATATGCAGGCCATGGAAGAACTGGGACATTTTCAGCTTCAAAGAATTGTGCACAGATCATTGCGACATGGTGCCGTGCATTATCATGCTGAAACATGAGGTGATGGCGGCAGATGAATGGCAGGACAATGGGCCTCAGGATCATGGTATCTCTGTGCATTAAAATTGCCATTGATAAAATACAATTGTGCTCAATGTCTGTAGTTTATGCCTGCCCATACCATAACCCCACTGCCACCACGTCAGCAAACCGCTTTCCCACACAATGCCATACAAGCTGTTATTCACTGCTGCTCTTTAATTATTTGTTAATGACTGTTTTTAGGTATTTTCTTAACTGCATTGTTGGTTAATGGCTTGTAAGTAACCTGTTGTATTCGGTGCATGTGTGCATGTGTTGTATTCGGTGCATGTGTTGTATTCGGTGCATGTGTGCATGTGTTGTATTCGGTGCATGTGTGCATGTGTTGTATTCGGTGCATGTGTGCATGTGTTGTATTCGGTGCAAAGTTTGATTTGTCTGCCATCTGCCCGGTTCAGTTGAAACCGGGATTCAATGGTGAAGTCAGTTACAACGCCAAACTGCAGTCAGGTCAAGACCCTGGTGAGGACGACGAGCACGCAGATGAGCTTCCTTGCGACGGTTTCTGACAGTTTGTGCAGAAATTCTTTGGTTGTGCAAACCCCATGTTTCATCAGCGGTCCAAGTGGCTGGTCTCAGACGATCCCGCAGGTGAAGAAACTGGATGTGGAGTGGGCTGGCGTGGTTACACTGGTCTGCGGTTATGAGGCTGGTTGGACATACTGCCAAATTTTCTAAAACGATGGAGGTGGCTTATGGTAGAGAAATTAAAATTACATTAGCTGGCAACAGCTGGGGTGGACATTCCTGCAGTCAGCATGCCAATTGCACGTTCCCTCAACTTGAGACATTTATGGCATTGTGATGTGACAAAACTGCACATTTTAGTGGCCTTTTATTGTCCCCAGCACAAGCTGCACCTGTGTAATGATCATGCTGTTTAATCAGCTTCTTGATATGCCACACCTGTCAGGTGGATGGATTGTCTTGGTGAAGGAGAAAATGTTCACTAACAGGGATGTAAACAAATTTGTGCACAACATTTGAGAGAAGCTTTTTTGAGCATATGGACAATTTTTGGGATCTTGTATTTCAGATCATGACACATAGGAACAACACTTTACATGTTGCGTTGATATTTTTGTTCAGTGTACTACATTTTTATTAGATTGGTCTGATTTAAAGGAGCACATCTAAAAGCAGGTAAAGACCTCCCAATCCCTTTCCTAATCCCTATTGGGCCACAATAATCCTCCAAAATGTCACACAGTGGGATTATTCATAACATACCACCACGATCAATCTAACACCTGTCTCAGTCACAATTTCTGGAATATTGAATATTAACATAGGAAACATATTTTTTCAAATTCCTGTTGCAAGTATTTGAGAAATTAAGAGCAATTCATACAATTGGGTAAACTCACTAAGACTTTTTGTGGGACAAAGTAGCTGAGTTTCCTAAAACACTACTCATGAAAAAACAACCACCCATTGATAACAATGCCTTAAAGAGTCATGAGTGTGAGTGTTCATTCTCACCTGAGGTAGCGGAGAGGCTTTCTGAGTGTCTCTAGGTTAGAACAGCTGTAGTCCATCTTCAGAATGTGTGACGGAGAGAGCAAATTGTAACTCTGGAGCAAATTTTTTTTTTTTTTGGTCTAGCTCTCTTCCTTGCTATTTCTTCTGTTAGTCTCTCGTCTCCCAAACTCACATTGATGCACACATCCTGTCTGAGTGTTAATGCTCTTCCAGGACTTACCGTGGGTGAATCTGATTGGTTCAAAGTCAACAGCTCATTCCAACTAAAGCAAGGGGTAACACACACACACACAGCTGGAAAGCAAAGCAGCTGGGAGGGGTGTGTGCCAGATGCAGGGACTTAGTTACCAATTTGAGCCCCCACTGATGAACTGGACATAACATCACAGCATTGATGCTTCTCACTCCTTTATCTACACATAATGAAGCAGCGTTTCCAACAGAAGACAGGGGTACGTCATTTAGAAACAGCGAGAGGCTGAAAATAACTGAAGGAAAGAAGGAAAGACTCTTTCCATCTGTCACAGGTTTCATTCTTTCAGTGTGAATGTTGAACATAGTCTGGGTGCAGTGACCAGTGCTGGCCACTTTCTTTGTTGAATGAGACAAAATTTAGGGAAACATGAACAGATCTAGGATCATCTTATCCTGCCCCAACCTTAACCATAAGGAAATAATAACATGCACAAATGACCTTAGATCAGAGATTCTACTTCACACGAGAGTCGGTTCTAGACAACACAGTTCTATCTTACGGCTGGGCATTCTGTTATGATTGTGCCCTCCTGAATGAGCTTGGAGATGGTCCATGCCTCTACTGGCCACTGCCCAGTCAGGCCTCCTGTTATTACAGGTGCCAGCACAATGAAGAGCAGCTGCTTAACACACAGGGTGGTCTACCCAACACACACTCACACTTCCAGACTTTAATACTCCTTACACAACAATGACTGAATCTCACTGAATAGCAGGCTAAAAACAGGAAACAAGTTTCTTTGGTTGAAATTCCCCAAAAAGGCTTAAAGGAGTCTGAAGAGTAGCCAATGTTTGGCAGCGCTCAACAGAATCACTCTGTCCATGTGAGCTGGAAGGAATAATGTGGGGCTGCACAGACAACCCCTTGTTAATTCAGGCAATTTACACATTGCCTGAAGGACACAATGTTTTCCTTTTCTATTGCATCTTGTTAAGGAAGGACTGGGTCTGTGCTTTGAAAATGTGCTTCCATGTTGGATAGACTATCATTGTTATGCAAATTAATTTCCTCTGAGCTAAAAACAATTGCTTGAACCTGATGACAACCATATGTAGGCTATAGAACAGAATACATTCAAGATCCTGTTTAACCTGTAATACGCCTTCAGTAATGATATAAAACAAGAACCAGAACCAGTATGAGGTACAGAAAAGATCACTTTAATATAGAACATTTACAAGCTGTGTTGAGTTGTGGACTCAGGTCAACAGGTTAGTGGCTGTGACTGGTATAGTAGCCGAGGAGTACTGTAGTGACGCGGTTGGACTGGGGGCGACTACACGTACCACAGGAAGCCAAAGCGCTTGTGTAGAAGCTCTTCCCGGGGTCTAAGGTTAAACAGCTCCTCTGTGAGGGGGGCCACCCAGCGGTCTGTGTGGAAGACATTCTCTCCCACCTAAATAGACACAAACAAGGAGGAGCTTATTATTCCTCATCACTGTAGATCAAGCAGCATTGCTGAGAGTTATTTGCTTCCATTCAAGTGCTTATTCTAGAACATTTAGAAAAACAACCATCTGCAGCTTCATGACAAATAAAACAAACATCTGTCTAGACACAAATAAAATCAAGCATATGTCTTTACCTTCCAGCCGGGGACATCTTTCATTACGACTGCTTCCTCCTCCAGATTCTCCCGCAGCATCCGTAGTTGCCTTTTGGGGAAATAAATTCAGAGCTCCTAAAACAACTGATTGTTCATGGCCAAAATTGGTCAATTACCTGTACCCGGTTGAAGTAGAATTTGATTGTGTGTCAATGTTGGTGCTTATCTTACCTCCGGTCCTGCTCTGCTTGCAGCAAAGGCAGAAGAGCTATCCTTGCTTCCAGTTCCTCAATCTGCAACCGCCTACAACACATCATCAGAAAAGATCAGCAGGTCATTGACCAACAATAAACCCCACCTCAATGACCTGAACTGTTACAATTGACATTAACTCCATTACGGAAATGTTTACCTCCTCTCCCTGTTCCATTTGAAGAGTCTCCAATAACCGAAACACATGACACCGACTCCAATGGCGAGCATGCTATACCCTGAAAATTAGAATATTCACGGTCAGCAATTTATTTAATCAAGATCATCTCCAAACCCTGTCTGTGCTACCCATATACTTACGCAATTGAATTGTGGTGCTAGCTCAGTTGTAATTTGTGAATAAAATACAGTACTGGGATAACAAACAGGGGAACAACTCTTTTTTTGTTTTACAATATCACACAAATTATTAAACTTGGCAAGACATTAGCTAGCTAACGTTAGCTAGCGTCCCTTGTTTGACAGGCCTGACTATAAAACGATCTACTCCGAACTTTTAAACAATGCAATACAAATGTAATTAATTTACTAACCAGAGAGTCCCCTTTTGGGGAGATTTCTCTTGTAATCAACGGGACCATAACCCCCCGGAGGAGGCATGTCCTGCTTCACCTTGGACGCCGCCATCTTCCACCCCTTCTCCAAAACAGACCGGAGCGTGACGTCATAAGGTGTTCTGCTTCTAGCGTGACAGCAGCGGGAGCTAAACTGCGTTGAATGGACTCTATCGCCCCCATCCGAACCAGATCAAACTGCAGCGTGGAAAATCACGTCATGAAAAAAAAAATCCTGCTATGATTGGCATAATCAATCATTTAATGACTCATTCAGACCAAATGAAAGGGTTCAAATTACGTTTATTTTTTATTATTACTTTCTGTAGCTGGGAAAAATTAAACCAAACAAATTGGAACATCATTTTGTATTATGCATAAAGGGCTGAGAGGGTTACGCTTGACAGTTAACAGCCCAAGCTACCCTGAATAACAAACAGGGTGGTTACTGGTGGTCGGTGTTGAGTTGGGGTTCTGGGGGCCAACTTCAGTTCCTGCAGTGTGTATTGTTTTTCATAGTTCTCAATGATGGCATCTGATCTAGCACTGAAAATAATCTCAAACAATTTTGACAACCCATGTTCATTATTTATAAACCATAGAGAGCATATGGAACTTTTACAGAAGTACAAAACAAAACTGAAAAAGGAGTAGGAGACTGTAGTTGAGGAAGAGAAGAAGCCACATTATTATTATTATTTTTTGAACAGGAGCACTGTTGTAAATCCAGTTACCTCACCAAAGGCCTGTTTGGGATACAAGTTATTGGTCCTGATGCCAACCAAAAACAATTAACGAGTGATTTCAATATTAGACATTTTTATTCTCTCCTCAGTCTTTTGTACATTTTTGTTAAAATTCCCCTATAAGTTGCTTTAACAAACCCAGCTTCAACATATGGCAACCAGAAATCTAAACTTGAGATGTCCCAGAGCATGTGACAATACCTGCAATTGGTTAACTTTCATCCCCAGATGAGAACATTCTGGAAAATGACAAGTGTCATTGATTGATACAGTAGGTTTGAGCATATTAAACCAATTGAAATATTATCCATATTCAATTACTTTTTCTAGACCAATTCCAAAAAGTGTAATGATTCTAGATGACTTAACTTTTTCAGCCAACATATGGAAACTTTGATCAATTATTTAAAAAAAAAAGCAATACACTGATTCATCAGAGAAATCGACAATCAGTGTAAAACATATAGAACAGATGTAATCAGAACACACCTGTGATATGACTCTTGTGATTCTAGAATCTTATCTTCCATGGAAACAATTTAGCATGTAATTCAAGACAGACTGTATTATACTATTGGTTCTCTTTACAGACATGTTATTACAAATATGAAGGGACAACTCAGAATGGAATAATAGAAATCCAAAGCAGAGTCTTCAGACAAAAATATAGAGATCCTCTACTTGTTTTGCTTATGTCAAACATGAGTGTGGAGCAGCTCTGTCAAATTGCAAATACAGATGTAGGATCTTAATTTGAGCCATTCTCCTACAGCAGGAACAGAATCCTGCAGCAACAGGAAAAATGTGAATTATAATTCATGGACATTTTTGTAAAGGTTGATACATTGTTCGTGAGGGAAAATCTTGAAATTACAAACTTTAGAAGCTTTTTTAACATTTCAGATACGCTGCAAGTTTTAAAATGTCCTGTGTTGCAAGAAAGTTCTTCTGCAACAGGGTGATCAAATTAAGATACCATATCTGTAGATGAAGAACATGCATGGGAAGGAAAAATGTTTTACTGTATTTTCTAAAAAGTGTATGAGGCTAGTATAAATTGTTCAGTTGTTAAAACCCCAACATCATGACAGGAATTTTTCATTTATACATCAGTTCCCAAACATATCCAATAACTTACTGTAAATACAAACAAATTCCAAATGAACTGCTACTGAGGTTATGTACTGAAAACATCATTGCTCAGTTCTTTTAAACTTAAAGAGAATGTTTATTGGAGATCATATTTTTTGTCTTTTAGCTTTTTTAGGGTACTCTTGAATATGAAGTAAACAGTTCCAAGTAATTTCACCTTGACCACACCCCAACAGTTTGTCTGCATCCCATTCGCTGAGTATAAGATGACAGAGGGCCAATCAGCTCCTAGTTCCATCCAATAGGTAAAGAGCTGTCCATCGTTTCCATGGTAAGACATCAACACGCAGTCGGCAGAAGGCCAGCATAAGTTCTTGAGAGAAAAGCAACATTCTCAAGCCATCATAAACTCACAGACATCATGGCTGACAAACATATGGAAGGAAGCCCTTTATGCATTTCTTGTTTTGCTCCGGTGTAAATCGCTCTTTATGCACACTGATCAAACATCGGTGAGCCTCATGAGAAACAACAGACTTGAAAGAGAAACAAAAACACTAAGACATTTTTTTTATTGAGAATGCTTCCCCTCAAAAGTTTGGAGGCTGCGTTTCCATAACTGTCCTCGGGGGGAGAGGGAGGGGGGCTGTATTGTTGGCATTGACAACAGTAGCTAATGGTTATTGATAATGGTAATGAATGAGATTATTATTTCCATGTGTTAGCTGTCTGGGAGATGGGGCGCGATGGAATCATGTCCAGGAGGTACTCTCTCTGGCGGGCGTCCACTGTGGACGAGGTCTTATGGACTGACAGACTGGGGTTCACATAGGCCATGGTCACACCTGCAGAGAGAGGGGAGAGGTCAGTCTCTGACGAAGAGAGTGCACGGAGCATAATACCACACACACACACACAAGAGCACGCACAGATGCACAAAACCACGCACGTGTAAATAACATTGATCTCAAAGCAGAGAAAACATGGACTAACTCTACTCTAGGGGGAGGTGAGGTGAGCTAGCCATGGAGTCCAAGGAAAAACCCAGCCACCAGAAGGACTGAAGCAGGAAGGAGGAGACAGAGCATTGAGGGGTACAGAGGGAGAATCTCAATTGCATACTCCTCGCGTCCTCTCTTCTCGCCTCCTTCTCAAAACCCATTAGATGAGAAAGCCAGAGGTCCCTCCCCTCTGACCTTCTCCTCCAATGGATTTTGAGGAGGCGAGGAGAGAGGATGCAATGAGTATGCAATTGAGATTCTCCCACAGAGAAGTGAGATGCAGAGTCCAAAAACAATCCCTATCCCATTGGCTTAGGAGTAAACATTATGGTGATGACTCCACCTAGGAAGCTCCAGTAGGTTTAGACAAGCTTCGGACATTTTGCTTACACCTGTTTCCCTCAGATCAGCAAACACCCAAAGGGAAGCAACTAGTAAAAGAGGCTAGGGGGTGTTTTTGGACTGGGACAAACGTTTAGTGTGTAGAGGTAGAAGCTGTGGGCAGTGTGGTGTGGTGGGTTGGTTGGTTGGGGGCCCAGTCGGTATTAGAGTCTACCTGTGTTGATGTTCTGCTTCCTCCATGCAGTGGCTTGGGCGCTACCTCTGCTGCTGTTCCCACTGGAGCTGCCCTTAGAACCCTGGGCAGCGGGGCGCACATGGGCATGCTTACCTGGCCGGCTGACCAAGGCCGCAGCGGCCACAGCGCTCTGCAGCTGAGAGGAGGAGGAGGAGAAGGAGTGGGACACGCCCCTCACCCCCACCGATGGGATACTGCCACGGGAGAGCTGGCCCTGAGGGCTCTGCGGGGAGGGAGAAAGAAGATATAGAATATTGAGTGACAAGAACAGACCACACAAGCCAAGGGAACCATACTCTCTGTATGTAGGAAAATCTTAGAACCGTCTGTATCAAATTGAATGTGACAGGGCCTGGAGTGGCTCCGGTGGGGATGTGACAGTTTCAGGGAACTGTTGAGAAGTGTCTCACCTGTTTGATGTTGGAGTGGTGGCGTGCAATGCTCTGTCCTCTGTTCTGCTGCTGGTGATGGTGATGGTGCTGCAAAGAGGAGACCCTAGCCTGGGCCTGAACCTGCTTCAGCTGCTGGGACATCAGATGCTCCGCCTTCACCGACGGAGAGGAGGAGGAGGAAGAGGAGGAGGGGGTGTGAGAGACAGGGGAGGCGGTCTGCTGGAGGATCCGCTGCTCTATCTCCTGCTCCTGCTGTAGGGCCTTGACGAACGCAGCCTTCAGCCTATTGGTGTGCTCAGCCTTTAGGGCTTTCTTCTGATTGGAGGACATGCAGTCAGCACAGAGTATGGTCCCGCCCTTGGCCTTGTCCTGCCTCCAGCGACAAGTAAAGTCGGTGCTACACTGGATGCAGGTGAAGGGCTCTTTGATGGCAGGCTTGACCGGGGGCAACCCTGTTTTAGCTGGGGAGGACAGAGGATGAGTGGGATTACAGGAGAAAACTGGTTTCAATATGAAGCCTAATGATCAAATACTACTGGAGGAAACCCATCTGACAGTATTGTGCTGTTAGCGTATGACCTCTCCTGGTGAAGTGATATTATTGTGTAATGAAGTGTCTGTGAGTGTAAAATATGTGTTTGTGTAACTTTGATGATGGAATACTGTAATTTAATAGTGTTAATATCAGCAAAATGTTTTGTACCGCTAGTGGCGGTTTAGTAGTGATATACAATGATTATAAGCAGTGTAGCGCGCTTGTTTATAACAGTGTAGCGCGCTTGTTAATAACAGTGTAGCGCGCTTGTTTATAACAGTGTAGCGCGCTTGTTAATAACAGTGTAGCGCGCTTGTTAATAACAGTGTAGTGAGTATGTTAATAACAGTGTAGCGCGCTTGTTAATAACAGTGTAGCGAGTATGTTAATAACAGTGTAGCGAGTATGTTAATAACAGTGTAGCGAGTATGTTAATAACAGTGTAGCGAGTATGTTAATAACAGTGTAGGGAGTATGTTAATAACAGTGTAGCGAGTATGTTAATAACAGTGTAGCGAGTATGTTAATAACAGTGTAGCGAGTATGTTAATAACAGTGTAGTGAGTATGTTAATAACAGTGTAGCGAGTATGTTAATAACAGTGTAGCGCGCTTGTTAATAACAGTGTAGTGAGTATGTTAATAACAGTGTAGCGAGTATGTTAATAACAGTGTAGTGAGTATGTTAATAACAGTGTAGTGAGTATGTTAATAACAGTGTAGTGAGTATGTTAATAACAGTGTAGTGAGTATGTTAATAACAGTGTAGTGAGTATGTTAATAACAGTGTAGTGAGTATGTTAATAACAGTGTAGCGAGTATGTTAATAACAGTGTAGTGAGTATGTTAATAACAGTGTAGTGAGTATGTTAATAACAGTGTAGCGAGTATGTTAATAACAGTGTAGTGAGTATGTTAATAACAGTGTAGCGAGTATGTTAATAACAGTGTAGTGAGTATGTTAATAACAGTGTAGTGAGTATGTTAATAACAGTGTAGCGAGTATGTTAATAACAGTGTAGCGAGTATGTTAATAACAGTGTAGCGAGTATGTTAATAACAGTGTAGCGAGTATGTTAATAACAGTGTAGCGAGTATGTTAATAACAGTGTAGCGAGTATGTTAATAACAGTGTAGCGAGTATGTTAATAACAGTGTAGGGAGTATGTTAATAACAGTGTAGGGAGTATGTTAATAACAGTGTAGCGAGTATGTTAATAACAGTGTAGCGAGTATGTTAATAACAGTGTAGCGAGTATGTTAATAACAGTGTAGCGAGTATGTTAATAACAGTGTAGCGAGTATGTTAATAACAGTGTAGCGAGTATGTTAATAACAGTGTAGCGAGTATGTTTATAACAGTGTAGTGAGTATGTTAATAACAGTGTAGGGAGTATGGGGTGGGGCAGAGGAAAGGGTTGGGAAACCCTGGTATTGGGTAATTTAGAGTTAATACCAGCGTAATAGGTACTGTACCTCTCATCATGGAGTCCAGCAGGTTCTGCACCACGTCCTCCAGGCCCACTAGGTAGATGAACTCGTTGTTGGCTGCCGAGGGCAGGAAGTTGAGCTCTGGGGCGGGAGGCTTGGGAGGAGGAATCTCCAGAAGGGTCTTCTCCAGCTGCTTACGCAGGGCTAGCTTAGCCGCAGCCTGACGGGCGGCAGGAGAGTCGTTCACGTTGACCACTGACACACTGCTGTTTCCAGACTGGGAAGAGATAGAAGAACCCTTCATGTTGGTTGGAGAGGCCTGGGAGAGAGTGGGATGAGGACCGGATGAGAGGGAGAAGGAAGGAGAGAAGGAATAGACAAATAGAGGAGACAAGTGGGGGAAGAAGGTATCCAGGTGAGGTTTGAGGTCAATCGTTTAAAAAAAACATGATTATTTTTTACAGCAAGACAGATCAGATTAATCAAAACTGTTGTAAATTCAGGTCTATTCTCTAGAGGAAAGTTAGCTAAGCTTGAGCGGTTCAATATACCCAAAGTGTGAATGCAATTGGATTGATAAAATCAAATCTGCAAGTCTCACCACTCTATGATCCACTAGCCTAGAGGGGAGAACACCATCTCTACTTGCCATTTTCAATCTGTATCAAGTGCAAGGCTGCCTCATGTGCACCAGCTGATCGCAACGATACCGTTGAAAACAATCATCTTTCATCAACAATATCTGTTTTATAATGCACATTCAATGCACTTATCGTCAAATAATAACTACTACTACTACTGGCTTCCTATCCAAACTTCTCAAAATTATTGCTAATTGCCAAAAGGATGTAATTAATTATTGAATTTAGTACTTTGGTTCTCCATATGTTTTTTTTTAATCACTGCTTCTCAGAGTCTGAACCACGCCCTTTGGCAAAGCCTTTAAAAATACTGTGTTTCATGTGTTTTGTATCATTTTTGGTCAACTGATGAAACTAACACTGTACAAATTCAAGACTATTTAATCAGTGTTATTTCCTAATAGTTGCTGGTTGAAAATACAATCTACACAGGATATTCTAATCATCAGGTTTTGCATGGGTGTAGTTTTGGCTTGCCTGGTGACATCACCGGGCTCTATAAATTAACAAAGTGGAGGCAGTTCTGGATTTCATGGAGATTTCGGTGCCAGTGCAGGATTCTTTTTTACGTAGCTGCTGCCCAGTAGTGATGTGAAGTTTGGCTCTTTTTAATGACTTAGATCTGTTCAACACGTTCAGTCAAAAGAACAAATCTTTCGACTCATTTTATTCAGTAATGCCAAGAGCATGCAGAACCCCCTACTGGCAAACAATTAAGTAAAAACTCGGTAGGTTTCATGATTCTACAAGCCTCTCATTCACCATAGGGGCTTATTGTAGCTGTCATTTGTGACAGACTTCTGAAAAAAAGTGTCCATTTGTGATATCTAAGTATACAAATGCGATTATTTAGTGATAGCTTTGAAAATAGGTCTAATTGTGGCCACAACCAGACTAGATTCTGAACAACTCTTTGCGGAATGTTCTCGGCTTGATAATCGCGAGAGATTAGCACAGTATGCAAGCTGCAGCAGCCATCCAAACTAATCGTTCTCGAGTTTAAGTGTTGAGTAGAGGCATGTGTTTGTTTTGGTTCTACAAAGCTGTGTTCATCGAATAACATTCAATAATCAATTAATTGCATTAACCCTGGTCATCAAATTTATTATAATGTGGGCACATAAGCTATATAAAAAAGTATTGTTGTCTTTTGCTATAGATGACTTTCATGATGTTTTAGCGCTGAAAACCATTATGCTACGTTTTTGCCAATTGAAGACAATTCAAAAAAGCAGACAAAAACTCTAAGACTATAAGGATGCCTGCCGTGTCACTTGAATAGTGTATAATAGCTCATTTCAGGTTACATATCCCTCCCGTTAGGTCCCTCCAGGCTGGTGGATTGATCCACACCACAGATAAAAGAGGAAACCCAGATAGTTCACATGGGGTATAAATCCAAATAATCCATTTAGAACCCACTCACCACCAAATATGGTGATGAAGGGAAGTCCATTGGCGGGCAGAGGGAGGAGATGGAGCTAGATGAACTGGGCCGACATTCTGCTGATTTTCTCATCAATGAAAAATCAGATCTCAATAGTTTTCTGTTCCCAAAAGTAGAATATTTTACGAACGAAGTGCACTAAGTTTTGTAGACTTGACGCGTTGCCAGAGTAAAAAAAAAATGGGTGTTGTTTAGAAGCAGTGCAAGGCCAAATTGAGTTTTTGCACACGTAAAAAGTAGACGTTCCCTGATGAAAATATGCAATTAAATGCTAAGATGCACCAATGGGATCGAGCTTGTAGGTGCTTGGCTCTGCCCACCTCCTTGCTTGTTCTGCCCACGGTGCTTCATTTGCTCCCGTTGGAAAAGACACAGATTAACTATCTTGGGTTAATTCTATAATCTTTGTCCACACTGTGGTTATTGCACCACTCTGGTGCTCTCCCCCTCACATCTCAGACCAATCCAAGACATTCATAGCCAAATTCTTGCTTGAGAAATAGTTTGTTTATTTTTAACCATTTTAATGGAAACCTATTGCAGTAAGCGACTTATTTGTTACCCAGAAATGATTTGTTATCGAGATAAACCTCTGACCCACTTGTGAGATGTTAACCAGCAGGCTGGCATTGTTGACGTTGCCCACCCTGATGAGGCCTGACTGCATGAGGCCTCTCTGGGACTGAGAGCCGGGTACGTTGGCCCTGGGAGCCAGCAGCAGAGGAGGGGGGCCAGAGCTCCCTGAGCCAGACCCTGACAGCTGCTGTTGCTGCTGCTGCCGGAGAGACTGGATCTGCTGGGGAGACACAGCGATTGGCTACCCGGGACACATGACACATGGGGGACAGGGGAGTGAGTGGACAGAGGAGGAGAACAGGGACAGGGCAGGGATATAGGGGGCCAACATAGGTCAGACAGAGGACATATAAGAAAGGGCAAAGGACAGTCAACAGAGGACAGAACAATTATAGGGACAAAGCAGTGATATGGGGGGAGTGTGGAGAGATAGGGAGGGAATGAGAGAGAGAAAAAAGAAAACAGGTGAGCATAGTCAAAGACACAAAACTCTGTCATTTTGAGTATTGATATCAGTAGATTGTGGCGTGTCTTACCTGTGCCCCTCTGACCAGAGGTGGCATGATGATCTGGGAGTTGTGGGAGCCATGTTTGGAGGAGATCTGCTGCCCTCCCCTCACCAGAGGAGGTGGAATGACTGTGCCTGAACTCCTACCTGACACCACCTGGGGATAAAATTAAACGATGCAATAAACAGAAACCTGGTTAACATGATAAACTTGTGTGTGAATTAAAGCTTGTTTGTGTGAGACAGATGACTGACCTGCTGGGAGCCTTTGCTGGCTGCGATGGATCCCCGGATCAGAGATGGAGGAGCCGCAGAACCCGACAATCCTGAGGGCTGTGGAACAAGACAGAAATGGACAGAATGAGCTGTTTGTGTGTGTGGGTTTGTATGTGTGTGTGTGAGACTGGGATCTGAACTCCAATCTTCCGCTCTGGGAAACCAAATTCCCTCCTGGGCGAGGGGGAAACACTGATTTTAAAGGGCAACCAGGGTTACCTCATCACGATAGAGTGAGTCCAGCTCACCTTGGCTGCATGTGTCCATACCTTCTGCAACGCATCCTTCTGTATCTGACTCTGGCGTAGTTTCTTCAGCAGCACCAGCTTGGCCTCCTCCAACCTCAGCTCCTCCTTCAACTGTTTGATGATGCGATCCCTCTCCTCTGGCCTGCTCTTCTACACAGACAACAGATAAAGACTAGTTAGACCAAAGAGAGAAAGACCGGTACAGCATAAAGAGAGACCAGAGCTTCAATCCACAAAGTGTCTCAGAGGTAGAGCGCTGATCTAGGATCTGTCTGTACGTACAATATAAAAGTTGAAACTGATCCTAGATCAGCTCTCCTACTCAGAGATGCTTTGTGGATAAGGGCCCTGGGCCCGGACTAGTTATGAGTGCTGATCTAGGATCAGAAAACCATAGAAAGTGACTGGTATGAGGAACATTATGGGAGGGTGGTATAGCTCTTTCACTAACCATGAGTAGGACTGTGTCCAGCTCCTTGAAGTGGTTCAAACCATTCATCGGCGGACTGCAGGAGTCGTTATCTGACAGGACAATGACATCATCATCATCATCATCATCTGGGGACGGGGGACACGGCTCCCTCTTTATGGCCCTAATCGAAGGAAGAAGAAAGGAGTTGATATTTACATTGAATTTAATCTGAAAAAGGTGGAGAGAGGTGTAGTAACCCATGTTGTCCACAAGATGGTAACAAGAGTACATTCATAATAATATCTTCTATAGTTTCACTTCTCACAAAGTTGCACTTCAACAATAAGAGATATAGGTGGCACCTGGCTAGCCTCTTACAGGTGGCACCTGGCTAGCCTCTTACAGGTGGCACCTGGCTAGCCTCTTACAGGTGGCACCTGGCTAGCCTCTTACAGGTGGCACCTGGCTAGCCTCTTACAGGTGGCACCTGGCTAGCCTCTTACAGGTGGCACCTGGCTAGCCTCTTACAGGTGGCACCTGGCTAGCCTCTTACAGGTGGCACCTGGCTAGCCTCTTACAGGTGGCACCTGGCTAGCCTCATAGGCTTTAGGTTTCTGTATAAGCACTTTGTGACATCTACTGGTGTAAAAAGGGTTTCCTAAATACATTTGATTTGTTAAAGAACGGGGGTCTTTTGGGACCGAGGGAATATATTGAAGAGGGTACAATTTGGATCAGTTCTCTGTTATCTACAGTGTCCAGTATCAGACAACTGTCCTCAGAAATGGCCCCCTTACCAGGAAACATAAAGCTGTGTTGACATGATAAGGAGTAGGAGGAGACTGCATTATAAACTCCTCACACCTAGACTGATGGTGTCTCTACTCTAGTTTCATTAGCATCAATGAAATGTATTGTTTTGCTGTAAACTTGTATTGATATGAATTACTCAGTTGACAGTGTGACATAGAGTAATTGACTAATTCCAGATTGTAAAGACAGATTGTAAATTCTCAAAAGTGGGCATTAATATAATATTTAATGAATAAGGAGGGACAACCAGCCTCCTCCTCCTCCTCAACACCTTGAGTGACTTCTTCCTCAGGGTTTAGCAGCACCATCACCACTTCCTGTGGATTAATCACTCTTCCAAAGCAGGTCACATGACCCTCCACTCAGGCATCATCACGTGACCCTGCCTCTCACTCTGCCCCCCTCCCCTTGCTGTTCTTTCCACAGTGAAAACCATGGCAACAGCCAGTTGGAACCGGTTTATGACACACAGGCTTCATTTCGTTCAGGGGAGTTAAGGGCTCTCCAGTGATTTCACAGTTTCTCGCGTTTCAAAAATGAAGCAGCACAAAGTACATAGAGAGCTATGCAAACAAAGCTCCACCCCCTTCCCCTCAAAAAATGTACAAAATAATAATGTTTATCTAATTGATCTCCCCCTTGCCCACACCAAACCGATTTAAAAGACTTCTGTCAGAACCAAATTATAAAACGTTTTGTTCATTGGGGAAAACTGATCTGAAGTCAGTTTTAAATGGTATAGAGTAAATGCTACTACTAGTACTAGAGTAAAAGGAGCTGATCTCACATCAGTTTTTAAGAGAATAAATACAGTGTTCTCACCCTCTAGAGGTGCTCATGTCCAGAGCCTGCTCTCCTGTCTGGACCTCCACTTTAATGGTAGCCTTCACCTCCGTTGACATCATCATGCTGCTGGCCACCTTCGGTTCTGACCGCACAGTCCGGTTCTGCCCATCTAGATGCATCTCACTCTTCACCTTTACCTGGTCGCCGCAGTCATTCCGCTCAGTCCGGTTCTCTAAGCTCTGTTCTGACTGTTTCGGTGCCCGGTCCTGCTCTTGCTCTTTTGCCAGGTGCGATGGTAACACTAACGGTAATGTTAATTGGGGTAGTTCTGGTTCCGTTGCCTTCTCAGGCTGGACCACAGGCTTGACCAGAGGTTTAACCAGGTCCTGGTCATCCTTCGTTGGTTCTGGTTGTGGTTCATTTGGGCTCTCATGATCCTGGTCCGGAGCTCCAGTCTCGGCCCCGTCTAGTTTGAGCTTTTTGCTGTCAGACTGAGTGGGAGGTGCTTCAGAATCATGGGGTGAGATTTCCCTCCCCAGCGCCCTCTTCTGGCTGCGTGTCTGTCGAACAGCCTCCTCAGACATCCCCCTACAAAGATAAGGAGAGAAGAAGACTTGGTCAGCCATTCACTGGAATAGACAAAGCTGACATCAATAGATAGTCAAGCAGAATATAGCCTTGGACTAGGGTGGCTATAGCTGACCTCAAATCAGTTGTAAAGCATAACGTGTATAGACCTTGGACAGGCATCGCTGACCCTGAAGCAGTTACTGAGGACAGAGAGAAAACATTAACGCCAGATTCGGTCCCTCTCTATGAAGCTAGGTGGACAACAGATGTTGTCCTATGGGACAGAATGGAGTAGGAGACTTACAGTACTTAGCTAGTTCTCTCTTTCTCTCTGTGTCACTGCGACTGATGGCTAAGGGATTGGGATTGGAACACACATGACCACCTTGGTGCCAGCTACCCAGATGCTAGCTGCTCTTAATCCCTGCCTCCCGTTTACACACACACACACACAGACCGTGATAGGGAGACAGAGACAAACAAGAAGTAGAGAGACTTGACCAGACAACACTAGACTGTTCGAGATGCTGCAAGACTAACCACAGTCATACTGACAGACAGATAGTAAAGTGAGGAGTTGTGTTCTGTGTCATACATGCAGTAAACAAACAAATTGAAGACTCAGGCCTCTCGTCTGCCCAGTGACGGACGGCAGGAAGCTACGACTTTGGAAAAAAACAACCACATTTACACTTTCGCCAGGGGACACTTTTCAGCGATACACACAGCACCCACACATTTCCCCCTCCCCTTTCAATTTCTCAGAATAGTTATGTCCGCGAATATGCAGAGCACACACACACAGCCGCACTCAATACTGTAGTTGGGCCACTCACACACATCTCATCTGATAAAAGAAACCTGACAAGTTTTTTGTTTTTTTTTACCCATCTGACATCACTAAGGCACATATGACCCTTCCCAGGATTCATTGGGAGACACAAAGCACTTTTCCTAAGAACCCGTTTAAACCGGTTGGCAAGTGTGTGTGTGTGGTTGAGAGAGAGAGGCTGAAGCAGGTTAACCCTTTGAGGCCCGGAATGAAAACTCCACTCCTACACTGACAGATTATTATTTGAGACGGTTGATTTGATTTCAAAAAAGCTTATGACTCAATTTGGCATGAGGGTCTGCTATACAAATTAATGGAAAGCGGTGTTCGGGGGAAAAAGATACTGGACTGACGATACTATAAAAATCAACAAGTGTGCGGTTAAAACTGCCAAAAACCACATCTCTTCCCACAGGGCCGTGGGGTGAGACAGGGATTCAGCTTGAGTCCCACCCTCTACAACATACAGGGCATTCGGAAAGTATTCAGACCCCCTGACTTTTCCCACAGGGCCGTGGGGTGAGATAGGGATGCAGCTTGAGCCCCACCCTCTACAACATACAGTGCATTTGGAAAGTATTCAGACCCTCTGACTTTTCCCACATTTTCTTATGTTACAGCCTTATTCTAAAATCTTTTTTGTTCCCCCAACTCAAACTACACACAATGCTCCATAATGACAAACCAAAAACTGTTTTTTGGCAGCGATTACAGCCGAGGCTTCTTGGGTATGACGCTACAAGCTTAAAACACCTGTATTTGGGGAGTTTCTCCCATTCTTCTCTACAGATACTCTCAAGCTCTGTCAGGTTGGATGGGGAGCGTTGCCTGCGCAGCTATTTTCAGGTCTCTCCAGAGATGTTCGATCGGGTTCAAGTCCAGGCTCTGGCTGGGCCACTCAAGGACATTCAGAGACTTGTCCCGAAGCTACTCCTGCGTTGTCTTGGCTGTGTGCTTAGTGTCGTTGTCCTGTTGGAAGGTGAACCTTCGCCCCAGTCGTAGGCCCTGAGAGCTCTGGAGCAGGTTTTCATCAAGGATCTCTCTGTATTTTGCTCTGTTCACCTTTCCCTCAATCCTGACTAGTCTCCCAGTCCCTGCCGCTGAAAAAAATCCCCACAGCATGATGCTGCCACCACCATGCTTCACTGTAGGGATGGTGCAAGGTTTCCTCCAGAAGTGACACTTGGCATTCAGGCCAAAGATTTTATTATTGGTTTCATCAGACCAGAGAATCTTGTTTCTCATGGTCTGAGAGTCCTTTAGATGCCTTTTGGCAAACTCCAAGCAGGCTGTCATGTTCCATTTACTGAGGAGTGGCGGCCAGCTCTAGGATAAGTCTTGGTGGTTCCAAACTTCTTCCATTTAAGAATAATGGAGGCCACTGTGTTCTTGAGGACCTTCAATGCTGCAGACATCTTTTAGTACCCTTCCTCAGATCTGTGTCTCAACACAATCCTGTCTCGGAGCTTTACAGACAATTCCTTCGATCTCATGGCTTTGTTTTTGCTCTGACATGAACTGTCAACTGCAGGACCTTATATAGACAGGTGTGTCACTTTCCAAATCATGCCCAATCAGTTGAATTTACCACTGGTGGACTCCAATCAAGTTGTAGACCCAGCTCAAGGATAATCAATGGGAACAGGATGCACCTGAGCTAAATTTTCTATCTCTTAGCAAAGGGTCTGAATACTTCTGTAAATAAGGTATTTCTGTTTTTTAATGCATTGGTTTTTGCCTTGTCATTATGGGGTATTGTGTGTAGATTGATAAGGGAAAAATGAATTCAACCCATTTTAGAATAAGGCTGTAAAGTAATAAAACGTGGAATAGGGAAAGGCATCTGAACAGTCTGCAGCACCCAGCCTCACCCTACTGCAATCTGAAGTCAAATGTCTACTGTTTGCTGATGATCTGATGCTGCTGGGCTATACACACCTCTGCCTAAACATCAGAGCCACAGGTAACTTCAACAAAGCTGTGAACGATCTGAGAGACAAGGCAAGAAGGGCCTACGCCATCAAAAGGAACATAAAATTCAACATCCCAATTTGGATCTGGCTACAAATACTTGAATCAGTTATAGAACCTATTTCCTTCATGGTTGTGAGGTCTGGGGTCCGCTCACCAACCAAGAATTCACAAAATGCAGAATCCTGCAAAAACATCCTCTGTGTACAACGTAAAACACCAAATAATGCATGCAGAGCAGAATCAGGCCAATTTGGTGTTAATTATCAAAATCCTGAAAAGAGACGTTAAATTCTACAACCACCTAAAATGAATCAAGCCTCAAACCTTATATAACAAAGCACTCACCTACAGAAAGATTAACCTAGAGAAGAGTCTCCTAAACCAGCTGGTCCTGGGTCTCTGTTCACAAACAGACCCCACAGATCCCCCAACCAGCAACACAATTAGACCCAACTAAATCATGAGAAAACAAAAAGATAATTACTTGACACATTGGAAAGAATAAACAAAAAAACTGAGCAAACTAGAATGCTATTTGGCCCTAAAGAGAGAGTAAACAGTGGCAGAATACCTGACCATTGTGACTGACCCAAAATTAAGGAAAGCTTTGACTATGTAAAGTCTCAGTGAGCATAGCCTTGCTATTGAGAGAAGCCGCCGTAGGCAGACCTGGCTCTCAAGAGAAGACAGGCTATGTGCACACTGCACACAAAATGAGATGCACTTCCTAACCTCCTGCCAATGTATGACCATATTAGAGACATATTTCCCTCAGATTACACAGATCCACAAAGAATTCGAAAACAAACCCAATTTTGATAAACTCCCATATCTATTGGGTGAAATACCAGTGTGCCATCACAGCAGCAAGATGTGTGACCTGTTGCCACAAGAAAAGGACAACCAGTGAAGAACAAACACCACTGTAAATACAACCCATATTTATGTTTATTTATTTTCCCTTTTGTACTTTAACTATTTGTGCACATCGTTATAACACTGTAAATAGCCATAAAATTACATTTTAAATGTCTCTATTCCTTTGGAACTTTTGTGAGTGAAATGTTTACTTTCATTTTTTATTATCTATTTCACTTGCCTTGGCAATGTAAACATCTGTTTCCCATGCCATTAAAGCCCTTTGAATTGAAAGTGATGGGGGGAGGGGAGATGAAAGAATTAAAAATAGGGAGGAATGAAAACGCCCAACATACTGATGCATACTCATGTCTGCTGTCACCATGACAACTCTGCACAGAACTCTGTAGGCACTGACTAGGTAGTAGTGCCTACAAGGCACAGATCTAGGACCAGCTCACCCTCCCCAAATCCTAAGCTCATCTATTAGGGCCGAAAACGCTAAACTGACTTCAGAGTGGTGTCTGGAGGAAACGTCATCCTATTCTTACAGTGCAATGTCACGGTCTACAGTGTAGTGGACCCTATGAGCAGCAGGTCCTAGGGTAGTTCAGCTTTTCAACAGGAAAGGTCAGGATCTAAATGACTTAATGGCTGACATATATCAGGTTACATCTTCATGACAGCTCACACACACACCTCTAACGCACCCACACAAAAATCTACCGAGATGACTTGTCTGTGACATTGTCCCTTACGGATATAAGTATTGATAGATCAGTGTTTCCCAAACTCGGTCCTGGGAACGCAAAGGGGTGCATGTTTTGGTTTATGCCCAAGCACTAAACAGCTGATTAAAATAATCAAAACTTCGTTACTTCAATATTTGAACCCCCTTGGGGCCCCGAGGACAGAGTTAGGGAAACACTGATAGATCCATCTATCAGCAAGCTCTCCCTCTTTGCCACACACAGGAAAGGCCTATATTGGCATGATCTGAAAATCTCACCATACTGTACCTCCTCTACTCACTAAAAAGTGTGTGTGTGCCCAGGCAGTATATATTAGAGGTCGACCGATTAATCGGAATGGCCGATTTAATTAGGGCTGATTTAATTGGGGCCAATTTCAAGTTTTCAAAACAATCGGAAATCGGTATTTTTGGACACTGATTTGGCCGATTATTTATATATTCATTTAAGTAGTTTTTTTTAAACCTTTATTTAACTAGGCAAGTCAGTTAAGAATACTTTTTTTCAATGACGGCCTAGGAACGGTGGGTTAACTGCCTTGTTCAGGGGCAGAACGACAGATGTTTACCTTGTCAGCTCGGGATTCAATATTGCAAACTTACAGTTAACTAGTCCAACACTCTAACCACCTGCCTCTCATTGCACTCCACGAGGAGCCTACCTGTTACGCGAATGAAGTAAGAGGCCAAGGTAAGTTGCTAGCTAGCATTAAACTTATCTTATAAAAAACAACCAATCAATCATAATCACTAGTTAATTACACATTTTCGAAATGATAGTTTCCGGATTCGACCTTATTAATGACCAAAGGCTCTTATTTCTGTGTGTTATGCTATAATTAAGTCTATGATTTGATATTTGATAGAGCAGTCTGACTGAGCGATGGTAGGCAGCAGCAGGCTCGTAAGCATTCATTCAAACAGCACTCTCGTGCATTTTGCCAGCAGCTCTTCGCTACGCTTCAAGCATTGCGCTGTTTATGACTTCAAGCCTATCAACTCCCGAGATTAGGCTGGTGTAACCGATGTGAAATGGCTAGATAGTTAGCGTTTCAAACGTCACTCGCTCTGAGACTTGAAGTAGTTGTTCCCCTTGCCCTGCAAGGGCCGCGGCTTTTGTGGAGCGATGGGTAACGATGCTTCGAGGGTGGCTGTTGTCGATGTGTTCCTAGTTCGAGTCCAGGTAGGAGCGATTAGAGGGACGGAAGCTACAGTGGGGAGAACAAGTATTTGATAACCTGCAAAATCGGCAGTGTTTCCTACTTACAAAGCATGTAGAGGTCTGTAATTTTTATCATAGGTACACTTCAACTGTGAGAGACAGAATCTAAAACAAAAATCCAGAAAATCACATTGTATGATTTTTAAGTAATTAATTTGCATTTTATTGCATGACATAAGTATTTGATACATCAGAAAAGCAGAACTTAATATTTGGTACAGAAACCTTTGTTTGCAATTACAGAGATCATACGTTTCCTGTAGATCTTGACCAGGTTTGCACACACTGCAGCAGGGATTTTGGCCCACTCCTCCATACAGACCTACTCCAGATCCTTCAGGTTTCGGGGCTGTCGCTGGGCAATATGGACTTTCAGCTCTCTCCAACGATTTTCTATTGGGTTCAGGTCTGGAGACTGGCTAGGCCACTCCAGGGACCTTGAGATGCTTCTTACGGAGCCACTCCTTAGTTGCCCTGGCTGTGTGTTTTGGGTCGTTGCATTGCTGGAAGACCCAGCCACGACCCATCTTCAATGCTCTTACTGAGGGAAGGAGGTTTTTGGCCAAGATCTCGCGATACATGGCCCCATCCATCCTCCCCTCAATACGGTGCAGTCGTCCTGTCCCCTTTGCAGAAAAGCATCCCCAAAGAATGATGTTTCCACCTCCATGCTTCACGGTTGGGATGGTGTACTCATCCTTCTTCTTCCTCCAAACACGGCGAGTGGAGTTTAGACCAAAAAGCTCTATTTTTGTCTCATCAGACCACATTATCTTCTCCCATTCCTCCTCTGGATCATCCAGATGGTCATTGGCAAACTTCAGACGGGCCTGGACATGCGCTGGCTTGCGCAGGGGGACCTTGCGTGCGCTGCAGGATTTTAATCCATGACGGCATGGTGTGTTACTAATGGTTTTCTTTGAGACTGTGGTCCCAGCTCTCTTCAGGTCATTGACCAGGTCCTGCCGTGTAGTTCTGGGCTGATCCCTCACCTTCCTCATGATCATTGATGTCCCCCGAGGTGAGATCTTGCATGGAGCCCCAGACCAAGAGTGATTGACTGTCCTCTTGAACTTCTTCCATTTTCTAATAATTGCGCCAACAGTTGTTGCCTTCTCACCAAGCTGCTTGCCTATTGTCCTGTAGCCCATCCCAGCCTTGTGCAGGTCTACAATTTTATCCCTGATGTCCTTACACAGCTCCCTGGTCTTGGCCATTGTGGTGAGGTTGGAGTCTGTTTGATTGAGTGTGTGGACAGGTGTCTTTTATAGGGGTAATGAGTTCAAACAGGTGCAGTAAATACAGGTAATGAGTGGAGAACAGGAGGGCTTCTTAAAGAAAAACGAACAGGTCTGTGAGAGCCGGAATTGTTACTGGTTGGTAGGTGATCAAATACGTATTTTCCACTATAATTTGCAAATAAATAAATTAAAAATCCTACAATGTGATTTTCTGGATTTTTGTCTTTCATACAACAGTCAGACAAAAACACACTATCAGGCCGCTGCACAAGCACTACCGGTCAATAGAAACAGTGTCTAAGACTGCAACCCTGCATATGTTTTCTGTTTTTTCTTTACTGCATATCTTAAGGGTAGGCAACAACACATCTGCCACACTGATCCACAACAAGGGGGCCCCTCAGGGGTGCGTGCTTAGTCCCCTCCTGTTCACCCATGACTGCATGGCCAATTACGACTCCAACACCATCATTAAGTTTGCAGACGACAACGCTGGTAGGCCTGATCACCGACAACGATGAGACAGCCTATAGGGAGGAGGTCAGAGGCCTGGCAGTGTTGTGCCAGGACAACAATCACTCCCTCAACACGATCAGGAAAAGGAGGGCCATGCACACCCACATTCTCATCAACGGGGCTGTAGTGGAGCAGGTTGAGTGCTTCAAGTTCCTTGGTGTCCACATCACCAACAAACTATCATGGTCCAAACACACCAAGACAGTTGTGAAGAGGGCACAACAATGCCTATTCCCCCTCAGGAGAATGAAAATATTTGGCATGGGTCCTCAGATCCTCAAAACATTCTACAGCTGCACCATGGAGAGCATCTTGACTGGTTGCATCAAGGCCTGGTATGGAAACTGCTCTGTCTCTGACCGCAAGGCGCTACAGAGGGTAGTACGTACAACCCAGGACATCACTGGGGCCAAGCTTCCTGCTATCCAGGACCTCTATACCAGGCGGTGTCAGAGGAAGACCCTAAAGATTGCCAAAGACTCCAGCCACCCTAGTCATAGACTGTTCTCTCTGCTACTGCACGGCAAGCGGTACCGGAGCGCCAAGTCTAGGTCCAAAAGGCTTAACAGCTTCTTCCCCCAAGCCATAAGACTACTGAACAGCTAATCAAACGGCTACCTGGACTATTTGCATTGACCTCCCCCTTTTTTACTCTGCTGCTTCTCACCGTTTAATATCTATGCAAAGTCACTTTACCCTAACCTACATATTACCTCAATTACCTTGACTAACCTGTACTCCCGCACATTGACTCAGTACAAGAGGTCGACCGATTATGATTTTTCAACGCCGATACCGATTATTGGAGGACCAAAAAAAGCCGATACTGATTAATCAGACAATTTATTATTTTTATTGTAATAATGACAATTACAACTATACTGAATGAACACTTATTTTAACTTAATATAATACATCAATAAAATCAATTTAGCCTCAAATAAATAATGAAACATGTTAAATTTGGTTTAAATAGTGCAAAAACAAAGTGCAATATGTGCCATGTAAGAAAGCTAACATTTAAGTTCCTTGCTCAGAACATGAGAACATATGAAAGCTGATGGTTCCTTTTAACATGAGTCTTCAATATTCCCAGGTAAGAAGTTTTAGGTTGTAGTTATTATAGGAATTATAGGACTATTTCTCTCTATACCATTTGTATTTCATTAACCTTTGACTATTGGATGTTCTTATAGGCACTTTAGTATTGCCAGTGTAACAGTATAGCTTCCGTCCCTCTCCTCGCTCCTCCCAGGGCTTGAACCAGGAACACATCGACAACAGCCAACCTCGAAGCAGCGTTACCCATGCAGAGCAAGGGGAACAACTACTCCAAGTCTCAGAGCGAGTGACGTTTGAAACGCTATTAGCGCGCACCCCGCTAACTATCTAGCCATTTCACATCGTTTACACCAGCCTAATCTCGGGAGTTGATAGGCTTGAAGTCATAAACAGCGCAATGCTTGAAGCATTGCAAAGAGCTGCTGGCAAAACGCACGAAAGTGCTGTTTGAATGAATGCTTGCGAGCCTGCTGGTGCCTACCATCGCTCAGTCAGACTGCTCTATCAAATCATAGACTTAATTACAACATAATAACACACAGAAATATGAGCCTTAGGTCATTAATATGGTCAAATCCGGAAACTATCATCTCGAAAACAAAACGTTCATTCTTTCAGTGAAATACGGAACTGTTCCGTATTTTATCTAACGGGTGGCATCCATAACTCTAAATATTCCTTTTACATTGCACAACCCTCAATGTTATGTCATAATTACGCAAAATTCTGGCAAATTAGTTTGCAATGAGCCAGGCGGCCCAAACTGTTGCATATACTCTGACTCTGCTTGCAATGAACGCAAGAGAAGTGACACAATTTCACCTGGTTAACATTGCCTGCTAACCTGGATATCTTTTAGCTAAATATATAGGTTTAAAAATATGTACTTCTGTGTACTGATTTTAAGAAAGGCATTGATGTTTATGGTTAGATACAGTCATGCAATGATTGTGCTTTTTTCGCAAATGCGCTTTTGTTAAATCATCCCCCATTTGTTGATGTTGGCCGTCTTTGTTAGGAAGAAATAGTCTTCACACAGTTCGCAACGAGCCAGGCGGCCCAAACTGCTGCATATACCCTGACTCTGTTGCAAGAGAAGTGACACATTTTCCCTAGTTAAAATAAATTCATGTTAGCAGGCAATATTAACTAAATATGCAGGTTTAAAAATATATACTTGATTTTAAGAAAGGCATTGATGTTTATGGTTAGGTACACGTTGGAGCAACGATGGTCCTTTTTCCACGAATGCGCACTGCATCGATTATATGCAACGCAGGACACGCTAGATAAACTAGTAATATCATCAACCATGTGTAGTTAACTAGTGATTATGATTAATTGATTGTTTGTTTTTTACAAGATAAGTTTAATGCTAGCTAGCAACCTACCTTGGCTTCTTACTGCGTTCGTGTAACAGCCAGGCTCCTCGTGGAGTGCAATGTAAAGCAGGTGGTTAGAGCGTTGGACTAGTTAACCGTAAGGTTGCAAGATTGAATCCCCGAGCTGACAAGGTAAAAATCTGTCGTTCTGCCCCTGAACAAGGCAGTTAACCCACCATTCTTAGGCCGTCATTTAAAATAAGAATATGTTGTTAACTGGACTTGCCTCGTTAAATAAAAGGTGTAAAAATAAATAAATAAAAATACAGCAAAAAAAAAATATATATATATATTTAAATCGGTGTCCAAAAATACAGATTTCCGATTGTTTTGAAAACTTGAAATTGGCCCTAATTAAAGTGGCCATTCCGATTAATCAGTCGACCTCTACTCAGTACCCCCTGTATATAGCCTCGTTATTGTTAATTTATTTATATATTTTTTTTTTAACATTTGTTTATTTAGTAAATATTTTCTAAATTCTTATTTTTCTTAACTCCAAGGGCTTTTAAGGGCTCGTAAGTCAGCATTTAACAGTCAAGTCTACACCTTTTTATTCAGCGCACGTGACAAATTAAATGTGATTTAAATGATAATTTTCTTGATATCCAAGTATCAGCTTTAGAACATGATCATTGACTCTCAGAACATAGAGAGAATCAGGAAAATGGCTTCTGGAGAGGTTAATTCCAACGACAGGAAGCAGATGTAGGCTGTGCAATGATATGATACTTTTCCAAGGTCAGAAAATCAGCAAAAACTCAATCTCTGCTGTAGCTAACATATCCATGCCCAGGCCCTGTGTGGATTCTGTAACCTACAACCAGACCAAGTTCACTTCTTCTCAGCAGCCGCCTCAGCATGCCGTTTACTCACTAATACAGACCTTTACCTTGGTGAAAATATATATCTATCTATCTGCACTGCGGGATTCGAACCAGCTCAATGGATCGACGCAGAACCATACATTACATTTGGAGCCTTTAGATAAGGTATTTACAAACTGGCCGGCATCCCGGAGTCACCTCTTCACTGTTGACGTTGAGACTGGTGTTTTACGGTTACTATTTAATAAATGTATTGTATAGTGTGTGTGGCAGGCTTACAATGATGGCAAAACAACATTTGAGAGTCCGCTGACCCTGGTGCTAGAGGGGATACGCAGCTGTAGGTTGAATGTTTGAAGGGGTACGGGACTATAAAAAGTTTGGGAACCACTGCTCTAGATCAACGATGGGACTGGCTCAAGCCAAAATAAGACTCTCCTAAAAACCATGTAATAGTTGAAGATAAGAGACACACGGGGGGACTGAGACCCTTCACAATGCATCAATACATGTCTAATCTGCTCTTTCAGACTAGATTATAGGCCTACATTAAGACAAAACAACATATGTTAATAACCCTGTGTGCCGCCTAAATAATATGGTCGCATACACATATTTAGCAAATGTTATTGCGGGTGTAGTGAAATGCCTGTGTTCCTAGCTCCAACAGTAATTAGTGTAATTAGTGTGAGTGGCAGATCTTCCAAGACTTAGCCATCTCTGTGTCTATGGGGAGTCAGGGCCGACGTGTCCTTACACAGAGGAGACAAAAAGCAGGCCTCTCACACCATAGGCTACAAACACCCTGTTAGACACCACTTGTGTTAACCTATGACCCATGGCCTGTTGGACAGGACAGGTGGTAAAAGGTCAGAGAAGAGAAAGACAGAAAATGTGTAGTATTTCAATGAGCTGCTTGGATGAGCTTTGACGGAGCTACCTCTCTAGGATACTTGAACTTTCTACACCGATAGCTAGTGGCTGGGTTTTTCAGAACTGTGCAATTCAATGGTTTACTTTGGGCATCTGTTTGTATGCTGCAAACAAACTAAAGAGAACTGGTCTAGAATTTGAATTGTTGGCATCAGCGCATTTGCCTAACAAAATTTACATAGGCTAACGGCTATTGAGTTCAGAACCAGTAACACACACACACACACACACAAATCCACAAGGATAAGTGTTTGTTTAGACAATGTAATGAACGCCTGGGAGTGGGACACAGTAAAGTCAATGCCACTTTGAGCAGGGTTCCAAACACAGGGGTACCAATGAGTGTAGCCTAGAGTGTCCCCTTGACACAAATAATGTCACCTCCATAACTGTTACAAACGTCCACAACATGGACAGCAGATCTCTCATGTTATTAAAAAATATTACCCTTGGCCCTGCCCACTACCTTTAGGCCATCCTGAAGAGACCATATGTAATTGGAACCCTTGCTGTTGTTGAGGAAAGTTTGCATGACCACTTCACTGGTAACGACAGGAGACTGACTACAGAAGACTGACGACAAACAGTCTCCATCATTCAGGATTGCTTTACACAGAAGATAATTCTCTCTTCAGTTTAGGCCTACAGGCGCAGCCGCGAGACGATGTTTAGGGTGCTGCAATTTTTTCCCGCAGCACACCTGATTTTTAAGGGTACTGGAGCATCCCTACTTCCCTCGGCTATGCCTACAGGTGGTTTGTTGGGGCGGCAGGTAGCCTAGTGGTTAAAGCATTGGACATGTAACCGAAAGGTTGCAAGATCAAATCCCGAGCTGAAACATCTGTCGTTCTGCCCCTGCACAAGGCAGTTAAACCACTGTTCCTAGGCCATCATTGAAAGTAAGAATGTGTTAACTGACTGGCCTAGTTAAATAAAGATACAATTTAAAAAACGATACTTTCAATGAGGGCTGACCGTTTGCAATATTACATATACCTAAACGTCAGACTGCCCCCCCCCTTTTTTTACTAGGCAAGTCAATTAAGAACAAATTCTTATTTACAATGACGGCCTTGGAACAGTGCTTGTTCAGGGGCAGAACGACAGATTTTTACCGTGTTCAGCTCGGGCATTTGATCTAGCAACCTTTCGGATACTGGCCCAACACTCTAACCACTAGGCTACCTGACGCCCCTTGCATTAAATCACAGGAACAGACATTCTTGGAAATCAACATGAGTGAATTGTTTGGACCTGTTACTCAACTCTATAAAGTGAATGTTAGGGATGCAATCACAAAGGCCAGAGAAGGGCTTACAAAGACTCTGCTCTGCCACTCTCCATCCAACTCTACATTACTATGCGGCCAGAATTTCTCACCGGCAATGTGAGGACACCTATAAGGTCCTCTTGACTAAGCGCACCCCCAAACCAGCCATGTGACATCACATTGCAAAGAACATCCAAATCTATTGTTCTGATGAACAACTGATTGTCCTGTTCCAGAACCTTTATGTTTCTATTTTTTTGCCACACTAGAAGTCCTAACAGAAACCAGAGTTAGCACTAAATTAGACAGACAGCCTTATCTTGCAAGCCATTTCCATATGATAAAATATGACCTTGTTGCATACTACTTGGTTACACATAACTAGGGGTCAGAATTTCCGTCGTGATCTGACCAGGAAAAACTCAGGACCCAAGGTACCAGCATAGGTACCAGTCACTGACAACTCAACTCACTGATCTTTGTAGCTACATGCAGTACAGCACAAAGTAACAGAGGCTGGCTCAGATACATTTGCAGGGCACTGCACCAGCCTATACATACCGCTAGGCTGGAGAAAAATAGTGTGTAAATGTGTGTGCGTTCAGCTTTAAGAGGAGGAAGACCATGGTCGTCACAGAGAAGTAGGAAGATTACCAGGGACTCTTAATCCGATACAGTACAACCTCCATTAAAAACAATACAAATACCGAAAATGCAAACTCGCCCCTTTAAAGACCAAACACAGCCCATGCTTTATTTTGACCGGCTTTTCGTAAGACCACGGCTAAATGGAGGAAATAGCTGGCATGTTTATAAATCGCACAACCATGAAAATAAACTAGCTAGCTAGCATAATGCCAATTTATCATTAGCTCTCGTGCCATCTTAGCTACCTGTCCAGATATTTGTTTGGCAACAAAGTGAAGCACAATACACGCACTTTACGAAACCGTAACTTGGTGCATTTAAATTGCTAGCAAATAATTAGCTTGCTACCTAAACTTTTTTTAAAACATAAACAACAACAACCAGGTACCCGGACCTACAAGACAATGAAGTAACGTTAGCTGAGGCTAGCTTGCTTTTGGGGTGGGGAGAAGATGGCCAGCGGAAAATTGTAACTCCAACACTAGCCAAATGTCTCAGCTAGCTAATATATATAAATATATATATAAATATATATATAAAATATATTAGCTACATGTTTTAGTAGTTCGTGATTAGCATTGGCAAACTACCTGGGTTGTCAAAAGGCTAACTAGCCAAGTGCTGCTCTAAAAATAATTCTAACTCCCAGTCCAACGAACAAACACTCGACAATCCGATTCAGATTGACTGTCTCTGTTCGGTCGACTCAACTCAAAAAATATAGTTTCGAAGTGACATTATTAAAATACTAAATATCGTCTGACTATGTGTAGTCATAACAATAAAGTCTGGAGATGCGACTTCTATAAAACGTATGCACCGCCCTTCCCGTTCCCAACCGTAGCTTTTGCTCTGCGGAGAAGTGCTACTTTTCAACAGCCCATCAGCTTCTCTATCGTCACAGATAGGTGGAGGAAGAGGAGCTGGCTCGCGACAAGTCCGAATAAAAGGCTTCCCTCAATCCACTTCCACAAAAAAACTTCGGGACACCTCAATCAACTTACTCGGTCGATTCGACAGCGATCCGTCGACTGCGGGTCGTCCAAGGTATTTAGGATGACAATCAGCTCCGATAATTCGATGTTATTTAAAAATCCAGGGGATACCCTCTTTTTTTCTGCCCTCCCCGCTACCGCCTCTGTTGCCAAATAATGCGCTTCTCAACACACATGGAGCCGCGGCGTCACCGCAGTGGGCATGCGCGCTTCAGCACGCCAGGGGAACCAAGTGCACGTCTATAACCACTGATCACCAAGGGGCAAAGCAGCACAACCATGCCACGGTCCCCTAGGTCTTGTGGTTGCTTCTAGCCTAAGATACAAGTAACAGCTGATCCAGGATCAGGATGATTTTTAGCATAGCGAGGAGGAATAAGGAGAACGGATCCCAGATCAGTTGCCATAGACATGGGTCTGAGGCTGAACCCTATTCACGTGCACAGTGGATATGGTGGATGCCATATATCTCCTTCTCTTTTCATAACAGGTCAGAAGACAATACAGAAGCAAAGTGTATCAACATCTGCAGTATCAATACCATGGTGAATAGCCTACCTTTGGGCATTCATGATTGAGACCCCACACTTGGTAGAATGTTCGATTTCAGTCTTATAATCCAGTTAATCTCAATAAGAAATGACCACAGCTCATCTAACCTGAGTTTTTTTTTTAAGGTAATGCTCTGTGTGTAAGGGAAGTGTGGAGATGTGGGTTCAAGTTGCCTCTACGAACAGATCCAGGATCAGCTTAGCTTACCCTGCCCCAATGCTAACAATACTGACCTTAGACCAGTGTCAACGTCATTATACTCCAAGTACTCAGGTTGTGGGTAAGGGGGAGAAGTGGGGAGATGGATGCTCAAAAGAGCAGGGGGACTGTGGGAGGGATACTCAAAAAAGTGAATGCCCCTTTCAGCTAATTCTTATGCTGTTCTTCCCCAAAGACACATGGTGAAGTTGCCTCATACACTGGTTTGAGGTCAGTTTTGTTTCCCCTCCCTAATGTTTAAGGTTAGTCGAGGTAGCCTTATCTTTGGCCCTAAATGACTTCATACATCATCACGCCACACATCTCGCTCCTCTCTTCACAGGTTCCCTTGTCTGCTCGTGTCAGAGTAAAGCCCTGTTACTTGTTAATCAGGCAGTGAATGGGTCTGTTTTCGCTTTGCCTGGATGATGTCAGACCTGTCCACTCAACCAGCATTATACGCCCCGAGTCCAACACTAAATGTGAGATTCAGCTAGGGTCTTGATCGTTATTTGCTTAGTTAAACCTGGTGTTGTAGCATTAGAATAAAACAAAAGCCTGCAGCGCCTTAGGACTAAGAGTGAAGACTAGGCTGCTAATATAGAAGACTACTGAAGACAGTCAGGTTGCTTCATTGTTCTGGACTACTGCAGTCAGAGCATCTGACTAGTGACCCGTCCATCACAGACTGAATACCACTCCCTTCACATAGCGTCTGGGTTCCTTTACCATTCTCAGATCTCTTCTTGGCACTAGCAAATCATGACTTTATATCCCATGCACTTGTACGTTTGTAAATGTAATACAATGGAGGTTTTGTGCTTGTGATGTATTTTTGTTCCTGTTATGGTCCCCTTACATTCTCTGACTCCATGTCTCTCTCTGACTCAGTCTCCCTGTTTTTTCTCTCTATTTACAGTAAGCATTGGTGAGAAAACAGACTACATTCCTTATGCATCTTTCATAAAGACGTGAACATATGAATGATCTCTGCTAAATATTCATCAACCACAACACATTGTGGCGATCAACCAATAAGAACCACGTCCTAATTTTAGATTCACACAGCGTTTCTTTTACTGTGGTATGGTCACGGACTGTGGCTTCTCCTCTCCCTGCATGAGGTAATGGCCGCCAGTAACATCATGACAGCTTCAACTTAATCCCCATTAAGTACTGTACAAAGCAGGAAGTAGCCGTCGCAGTCACGATCAGCCCCACTCACTATTTGGCAGGAAGTGCTAGGGCCTCCTCCTTCACATAGCTTTGCTAAGACACCTATTACCTAATAAGCATCAGTGGCCAGTATCACACTCACAGCAGTGCCTTGAAATCTCACCCCCCCCCCCCCCTCCTCCCCCTTTCCCATTCTTTCTCTTTCCAAGCTCATCTCTCTTTACTCTATCCTTTCACAAAACCATTGGAGGGTAATCATCTGCATTCGTTATATTGAGATGAAGCAGATTGTGGGGTTATTGGTGGTTTTATCCTGCCCTTTCATTGGAGCGGTCTGAGGAGGTAGAAGTGGCCTCTACACTCTGACACGGGTTCAGTATTTTGTCACCTCCATAAAGTCTAAGATTTAGATCAAGCGTTGCTTAATCTGATCCTAGACCTGCGTTTAAGGGCAACTTTTACCTCAAGCTAGTCCACCTCAGGCTTCTACACTAGGCTCTGCAAATCAGACATAAAGACAAACATGTGACTAGTCTGGAGGACTGATCTCAGTAACTGTCTCACGTACGCTTCAGGTAGAATATGCCTGTAACTACAGATCTAGGATGAGATTATGCCACCACATCCCTAGCCTTTACCATTAGGGGGATTCAAATATCTGACCCTGTATCAGTGGTTAGGGGGAACCCTCTACTGACTTCCTTAATGTCCCTGTGGTAGAACAACTATGGGGTAAATCTTAAGAATCTTTCCTTGATTTGTGTCCTTGATTCCTTAACCTCCTTCTCAAAACAGGAAGGTCTGAGGGAAGGAACCTGTGTTTTGTGAAAGCCGTTGAGGCATCAAGGACACTGGGAATCAAGGAAATATTTCATTTAGAATATTAACATGGAAACCTCCATAAAGGTTAAGAATATTAACATTGGTCTAGACAACTATTTTTTTTAGGGAACCTTTGGGTCAAAGTGTAATTCAAACATTGGTCAAGACACTACACAATCAGCCTTTTGGTAGAGCATGGCGCTTGCAACAGCAGGGTTGTGGGTTCGATTCCCACAGGGGACCAGTACAGAAATGTATGCACTCATTACTGTAAGTTGCTCTGGATAAGAGCGTATGCTAAATGACAAAAATCCAATGCAGCGACAATCCCCACACCCATTAACTGTATAATCCCAACAACAAGTTTCATTCAAAGGGAAAACGTCTTCACACATCTTCCCACATACTGTATATTGAGGGCAAAATGTGCCTTTAAAGCATAAACGTGAAAATAAGCATTTTGAGTGTCACATATCAAATTTGTCACATATGTGTGTGGTCCATGGGTTAAACAGAGCAGTTAGATGTTATGCATCAATGCTCTGGACAAATCAAAGTTGAAGATGATAACGTGTTGAGTTGGAATGTTCAGTTCAGCATAAAATACAGTTGATGCAAAAGAGAACTACATATTGTTTTTACAATTATCTTCTTTTTTTTTCAAGTCTTGATGTGTTGAAAGAAATCTTTTATTTAAAAACACAAAACCAGAATTCTAAAATACTGTAATGGACAGGGTAACCAACCTATTATAACCTTGTAGTATAACGTAGACTTGAAAATAAAAACACAAGGCAGTCGTCGTAGCTCTAGCATTTTGTTTCACAACTGACCAAACCTAGTATTTACATGTTTAAATCATTCATAAGAAACATAAAAATACACATTGGGGAAAAAGTTCACAAAACATTAATATTTTCTGCCATATCTATACAAAAACGTACCTGCAAAAATAAATAGTGAAACCGATATAATATGGTCAAACATGGTATATAAATAGTCAAACTTTACAAAATCGAATAAATGGATTCATTTGTTAAAAATAAAGAGGGAAATATTTGCAACGTATTATTGTTTATAAGGCTGCTAAACTAAGCCTGCGTTGTGATACAATACAATGACAATCAAATATAATTACAGACTGATTAAGAAGTGTGTTATTCTTGAAAAAGTTGGTGATAGATTTGATAGTTGACAAACCCTTACTCGTTAAACAGTTCTGTAAAATAATACAAGTGTTCTCTGCCATGTCACCAACAGGTTGCTCAAAAATGACTCTGCATTGCCTCTCTCTGGGTGCACTTGGGAGTTTTCAGGGGGACAATACCTTTTAGATGTCTAAAATACAGGGAGCTTTACAAGGTAAATAAACCAAGGGTGGAAGAAAAGGGAAAATATGAGTAGGAATAACATACAGTGCAGTCGGAAAGTATTCAGACCCCTTGACTTTTACCACAGTTTGTTAATCACTCGCCTTATTCTAAAATTGATGAAATCTTATTAACTGTGGGTTAACTGCCTTGTTCAGGGGCAGAACGACAGATTCAGTCTTGCAACCTTTCGGTTACTAGCCCAACGCTCTAACCACTAGGCTACCCTGCCGCCCTCATCACAATATCCCATAATGACAAATCCCAAACTTTTTTTTTAAGCACCTTTGGCAGCGATTACAGCCCTGAGTCTTCTTGGGTATGACGCTACAAGCTTGGCACACCTGTATTTGGGGAGTTTCTCCCATTCTTCTCTGCCGATCCTCTCAAACTCTGTCAGACTGGATAGGGAACATTGCTACACAGCTATTTTCAGGTCTCTCCAGAGATATTCGATTGAGTTCAAGTCTGGGCTCTGGCTGGGCCACTCAAGGACATTCAGACTTGTCCTGAAGCCACTCCTGCATTGTTTTGGCTGTGTGCTTAGGGTCGTTGTCCTGATGGAAGGTGAACCTTCACTCCAGTCGGCGGAGCTGCGCGCTCTGAAGCAGGTTTTCATCAAGCGTCTCTCTGTATTTTGCTCCATTCATCTTTGCCTCGATCCTGACTAGTCTTCCAGTCCCTGCCGCTGAAAAACGTCCCCACAGCACGATGATGCTAAAACTACGTTTCACCGTAGGGATGGTGCCAGGTTTCATCCTGACGTGACACTTGGCATTCAGGCCAAAGAGTTCAATCTTGGTTTCATAAGACCAGATAATCTTGTTTCTCATGGTGTGCGTCTTTTAGATGCCTTTTGGCAAACTCCAAGCGGGCTGTCATGTGCCTTTTACTGAAGAGAGGCTTCCATCTGGCCACTCTACCATAAAGGCCTGATTGGTGGAGTGCTGCAGAGATGGTCGTCCTTCTGGAAGGTTCTCCCATCTCCACAGAGGAACTCTGGGTTCTTGGTCACCTCCCTAACCAAAGCCCTTCTCCCCCTATTGCTCAGTTTGGTCAGGCAGCCACCTCTAGGAAGAATCTTGGTGGTTCCAAACTTCTTCCATTTAAGAATGGAGGAGGCCACTGTCTTCTTGGGGACCTTCAATGCTGCATATATTTTTTTTTGGTACCCTTCCCCAGATCTGTGCCGACACAATCCTGTTCCAGAGCTCTACAGACAATTTCGTTGATCTCATGGCTTGGTTTTTGCTCTGACATGGACTGTCAACTGCGGGACCTTATATAGACAGGTGTGTCCCTTTCCAAATCATGTCCAATCAATTGAATTTACAACAGGTGGACTCTAATCAAGTTGATGAAACATTCCAAGGACAATCAATGGAAACAGGATGCACCTGAGCTCAATTTGAAGTCTCAAAGCAAAGGGTTTGCTGAATACTTTCCACAGGCACTGTATCTAGATAAAATGTAGTTTTAGTTTCGTTACCGCCTACTGAAAAAAAATGGGTGCAAACATTGCCTCCCAAATTCAACTTGCCATTAAAAAAGAAAATGATATTAAAATATTCACCCAATCCAATGTCTTAACTTCCCACTCCAGGACCGTTGTTAGGAGCTTGACAACAATGAAACTTGGGGGACAAAGTGTAGAACTTTAAACGATGGTTAGGTTCTATCCCAGGTCGCTGCAGTGTCACAGAGATGATCTTCTTTCTTCAACTGGATTATTGTCCTGCCTTGAGTTCGGGGCACAACTCTGTGTGTGAAAACCTTCTATGGTACCTTAGTTGTCAGCAATTCAATGTCAACCATTCATACCGCCAGCTAGACCAAAAAGCTAGCTTCTACTCCAGGCTACTCATCATATTACATTTCAACTCTATAAAGGTGCATAGTTTCATTATGTGTACGCCCTGCTAATGCAGTGCCCAGTGGCAGTCTCTCTGAGGTAGGTGTAAGCTCAGTTCTCTCTCATCTCACCACCTAAAGATAAACACCTTTTGCGTGTCCCACCACCCTCCCACTAAAAAAGTCCTACCGTTGAAAGAACAAGTTAAGATCTTTAGAATTCTAGATAAAATATGTAATATTGTTTCAGCATTGGTTAGCTATGCTCGTTGGCATAGTAACTACAATGAAACGGGTCAATACTGAAACAAACCAGCATCCAGGCTGTATGCAGATCAGCGGCATACAAGTCTGCCCCTTCACATCTCTATCCCTCTTCTACCCCCTCTACCTTTCCCTTCCTTTCTCTCTCCAGCTCACTCTCTCATGGTGTGGTGGTCCTTAGAGCAGGCTGGCCAGGCTGGTAGAGGGTCCATTCTGGGCCTGGAACTGACCCACTGGAGGAGGTCCATCCGTCCACTGCAACAACACACAGTCTGTCAGCTCACTGTCTCACACTCATTCCTCTAGCTGGAATGTCTACTTGTTAAATGTCAATTGTAAAGTCATTTGTCTGTAAAGTATTTTTATAAATATTCACCATGGTGCAGTACAAAGATATTGATGGATGACTAACTGATATACTGATTGATCAGTTCTTATCCAAATGAAGTTATGCTTTGGAAAGCTGTGCATGGGTTATAAAGATTGAGTGATTGATGAATCATACACTGATGAGGTTGTGCTCAGGGAGGCTGCAGGCAGCGATGTGGTCCTGCAGGAGCTGCTGGGAGAAGTTCTGGTGCATCTGAGCTGCTTCATGGGCGTCTATCGTGTTCCCACATGCCTTGTTCAGATCTACAGGGAGAACAGTCATTTCAGTCAGTACATCTCAAAAACAGACACACACAGACAGGTGTTGCCTTACCCTTGAGCAGAGCCGAGGACCAGAGCTGGACTGACATATCAGGGATCTTGCTGGCCAGCTGCATGGCTGGGACCACCATGTTGTTACTCTCCTGGCGGAAACACAGACAGGACCAAATGCATGGTTCAGATTCAATCACACCTCCTAGCATTGCTCCGAGAAATTATGTGCTTTTGGAAACACTGCAATATGATCCTGGAGAGCCCAGTGATGTGATCTCACCCGGTGGTTCCCCAGCACGTAGAAGATATGCCCCAGTAGGACCAGAGAGCATGCAGTCAGACGATTCAGGTCTTCAGCATTGGACATCTTCAGAGTCTCCCTCAGGAAACGCCTAACGCGACACACAGTCACTAACACGTTTTTGTTAAGGTTTCACAGCCGCGCTCTTCGGCTTTCTTTCCAACTGAGCAGGTATTCTAAACGTGTGAAGATATTATTTGTATGTGATGTAATGGAGATGTACATCAAGAAATAGTTTCTGGTGAGCCATGGTTGAACTTACTTGGCCTCATTATAGCGTCCCTGGAAGAAAGAGAGCAGTCCACGGATGTAGAAGGCTGCTGCTCGCAGACAATGAGAGCTGGAACGGGAGGAGTAGAGGAGTCCATTTAGAATCAAACATCAATCGCAAGATTGCAAAAATACATAGATAAACATACAAACACTTTCTTACCTGACAGGGAAGTTGTGATCAGGATTTATCCTCTCCAACAGGTTATAAAGCTGTTATAACAGAAACAGGGACATATTACGTCAGGTGAAGAACTCACATTCATCACATACAACAACCCTGCTATCCTGAATGCACCCCAGATGCCCTCTGACCTCCTGGTCCCTGTTGCCCTCCCTGATATAGACGCTGGCCAGGTTGGTTACAATGAACGCCCACAGTTCCTGGTGCGTCGTCAGCTGGAAGAGTGAAACACAGATGTATTTCAATTAACACACCCAGAAATATCAATGTAAGGAGGTTACTAATTTTGCCAATAGATATCTTAGTAGACACACTCACGTCACTCACCCGCAGGGCAGCAGTGAACTGCGCCTCAGCGTTATCCATGCAGTTCACTGAGAGACAGTAGAGACCCTGGAACAGACCACAACAGTGACGAGGGAGGTGATCGGTACAACATAGAAAATCATAACAGAACAACTACCTGTCCACTGCACAAAGTACAGATATAAGAAATAGAAATCCAAGGCTAGAAAGCTACTCACTAGCAGGGTGTGTAGCTGGGATGCATGGTTGGTGAATAACCTGGGAGACTGTGCACACAGCTGACACACCTGAGAGATCTGAGAAGAGGGAAACCATCAGCATCACGAAAATGTATCCGTTTACATGAATTCATGTGTATGTTAAGCATGTTCCCTACCTCTTGCAATGCCGTGGCCTTGTGACCAGTGACGAGTCGGCACATGATGATGTGCTCCAGCAGAATGACTTGGAATGTGGAGAGGATGGGGCTGGAGTCCAGCACTGGAAAACACATCAATATCAGCAGCATCAACAGCAACAGAAAGTCACTGACAACCACAATACTTCTACAGCTGAAAAATCGCTGGGAGATTGAGAGAGGGTGCGGATCACAGAGATCCTTTTAAATGACCTCTATATGTAATTCTATGGTGAGGATTCCAATGACTTACTTTTGAGCTTTTCCAGCTGCATGAGAGCTTTGTCTGTGTATTTCTGGGCCTTCTCCAGGTAGCCTGCTTGCATGGAGTGCATGACTGTCACCTGTGGAAGAAAAACAAGTAAGTAAAGTCTGTCGTGACAAGAACAATATGACCAATAGAGGTCAAAGGTCACTTGCAGTAGCTGTATCCCACCAGGTAGACAAGGACACACATGTGCTCCTTGGGCAGCCAGTGGAACAGGTCGGCAGGGTTACTGGGTAGGATCTCATCGTCGTGGAGTGTAGAGATGGTCTGGATGCACTGCTGCAGCTGCTTCAGACACGGCTTCACACTCTTCACCTATCAGCCCAAAGATATTTATTACATTGGTTATGTGCCTTTTCAAGTGGGATTACATCTGGAATTGTATGATGACTTCATCTCTGCGTGCATATTGCTCCTAAATCTTGCCGTGTTAATTAAATCCTATTTTATACAGTTGAGGTCAGAAGTTTACATACACTTAGGTTGGAGTCATTACAACTTGTTTTTCAACCATGCCACAAAAAAATCTACTTTGCGCATGACAAGTAATTTTTCCAACAATTGTTTACAGACAGATTATTTCACTTATAATTCACAATTCCAGAAGGCACACTAAATTGACTGTGCCTTTAAACAGCTTGGAAAATTCCAGAAAATTATGTCATGGCTTTAGAAGCTTCTGATAGGCCAATTGACATAATTTGAGTCAGTTGGAGGTGTACCTGTGGATGTATTTCAAGGCCTACCTTCAAACTCGGTGCCTCTTTGCTTGACATCATGGGAAAATCAAAAAAAGACCTCCACAAGCTTGGTTTATCCTTGGGAGTAATTTCAAAATGCCTGAAGGTACCATGTTCATCTGTACAAATAGTAGTTTGCAAGTATAAACACCATGGGACCACGCAGTCATCATACATCTCAGGAAGGAGACGCGTTCTGTCTCGTAGAGATGAATGTACTTTGGTGCGAAAAGTGATAATCAATCCAAGAATAACAGTAAAGCACCTTGTGAAGATGCTGGAGGAAACAGGTACAAAAGTATCTATATCCACAGTAAAACGAGTCTAATATCGACATAACCTGAAAGGCCGCTCAGCAAGGAAGAAGCCACTGCTCAAAAACCGCCACAAAAAAGCCAGACTACGGTTTGCAACTGTTCATGGGGACAAAGATCATACTTTTTGGAGAAATGTCCTCTGGTCTGATTAAACAAAAATAGAACTGTTTGGCCATAATGACCATCGTTATGTTTGGAGGAAAAAGGGGAGGCTTGCAAGTCGAAGAACACCATCCCAACCGTGAAGCACAGAGGTGGTAGCGCCATGTTGTGGGGGTGCTTTGCTGCAGGAGGGACTGGTGCACTTCCCAAAATAGATGGCCACATGAGGGAGGAAAATAATGTGGATATATTGAAGCAACATCTCAAGACATCAGTTAAAGCTTGGTCGCAAATGGACAAATGGACAATGACCCCAAGCATACTTCTAAAGTTGTGGCAAAAAGGTTTAAGGACAACAAAGTCAATGTATTGGAGTGGCCATCACAAAGTCCTGACCTCAATCCCATAGAAAATGTGTGGGCAGAACTGAAAAAGCGTGTGCGAGCAAGGAGGCCTACAAACCTGACTCAGTTAGACCAGCTCTGTCAGGAGGAAATGGGCCAAAATTCACCCAACTTAAAGTGGGAAGCTTGTGGAAGGTGACCTGAAATGTTTGACCCAAGTTAAACAATTTAAAAGGCAAAGCTACCAAATACTAATTGAGTGTATGCAAACATCTGACCCACTGGGAATGTGATGAAAGAAATAAAAGCTTAAATAAATAAAGTGGTGATCCTAACTGACCTAAGACATGGAATTTTTACTCTGATTAAATGTCAGGAATTTTGAAAAACTGAGTTTAAATTTGTTTGGCTACGGTGTATGTAACTTCCAACTTCAACTGTATATTTTTGACAACAGGCCCCTTATCTTTTTATTTTGTGACCATGGACCACATAATCAGGACTTCATAAAAACTCAGGCATTATCCCACGTCTGCTAAGTGAGTGAGGTCTACTGTATCTATATTTTACAGTGGCTTGCGAAAGTATTCACCCCCCTTGGCATTTTTCCTATTTTGTTGCCTTACAACCTGGATTGAATTTGTTTTTTGGGAGGGGGGGGGGGGGGGGGGGGTTGTATCATTTGATTTACACAACATGCCTACCACCTTGAAGATGCAATTTTTTGTGTGTGAAACAAATAAGAAATAAAAACAGAAAACTTGAGCGTGCATAACTATTCACCCCCCCCAAAGTCAATATTTTGTAGAGCTACCTTTCGCAGCAATTAGAGCTACAAGTCTCTTGGGGTATGTCTCTAAAAGCTTGGCACATCTAGCCACTGGGATTTTTTTCCCATACTTCAAGGCAAAACTGCTCCAACTTCTTCAAATTGGATGGGTTCCGCTGGTGTACAGCAATCTTTAAGTCTTCCCACAGATTCTCAATTAGATTGAGGTCTGGGCTTTGACTAGGTCATTCCAAGGTATTTAAACCACTCGAGTGTTGCTTTAGCAGTATGCTTAGGGTCATTGTCCTGCTGGAAGGTTTACCTCCGTCCCAGTCTCAAATCTCTGGAAGAATGAAACAGGTTTCCCTCAAGAATTTCCCTGTATTTAGCGCCATCCATCATTCCTTCAATTGTTTAATTTTAATTTTATTTTACCCCATTTTCTCCCCAATTTCGTGGTATCCAATTGTTAGTAGTTACTATCTTGTCTCATCGCTACAACTCCCGTACTGGTTCGGGAGAGACGAAGGTCGAAAGCCATGCGTCCTCCGAAACACAACCCAACCAAGCCGCACTGCTTCTTAATACAGCACGCATCCAACCCGGAAGCCAGCCGCACCAATGTGTCGGAGGAAACACTGTGCATCCGGCGACCTGGTTAGCGTGCACTGCGCCCGGCCCGCCACAGGAGTCGCTAGTGCGCGATGAGACAAGGATATCACTACCGGCCAAACCCTCCCAAACCCGGACGACACTAGGCCAATTGTGCGTCGTCCCCACGGACCTCCTGGTCGCCGCCGGCTGCGACAGAGCCAGAGTCTCTGCGATGCAGTGCCCTAGACCACTGCGCCACCCGAGTGGCTTTTTTCTGGACACTCTTCCATTAAGCCCAGCTCTGTGGAGTATACGGTTTAAAGTGGTCCTATGGACAGATACTCCAATCTCCACTGTGAAGCTTTGAAGCTCCTTCAGGGTAATATTTGGTCTCTTTGTTGCCTCTCTGATTAATGCCCTCCTTGCCTGGTCTGCGAGTTTTGGTTGGCACCCCTCTCTTGGCAGGTTTGTTGTGGTGCCATATTCTTTACATTTTTTAATAATAGATTTAATGGTGCTCCGTGGGATGTTCAAAGTTTCAGATATTTTTTTTATAACCCAACCCTGATCTGTACTTCTCCACAACTCTGTCCCTGACCTGTTTGGAGAACTCCATGGTCTTCATGGTGCCCTTTGCTTAGTGGTGTTGCAGACTCTGGGGCCTTTCAGAACAGGTTTATATATACTGAGACATGACAGATCATGTGACACTAAAATAAAGTACACCTGTGTGCAATCTAACAAATATGACTTCTGAAGGTAATTGGTTGCACCAGATCTTATTTAGGGGCTTCATAGCAAAGGGAAGGTGAATACATATGCACGCACCACTTTTCCCTATTTTTTGTTGTTGAATTTTATGAAACAAGATATTTTATTTCACTTGACCAATTTGGACTGCTTTGTGCATGTCCATCACATGAAACCCAAATACATTTAAATTACAGGTTGTAATGCAACAAAATAGGAAAAAAGCCAAGGGGATTAATACTTTTGCAAGGCACTGTAAATACTGTATGTATGTAGATTGTGTAAATTCCTGTCTATATTCTGTCTACTTCATCAAGTCAAATTCTGGGTGTGTGTAAATGTACTTGGCGTATAAAGTTGATTCTGATTCTGTACCTGTCCAGCGTCCAGGTAGTGTGTGACCTGCAGCACCAGGAAGAAGACCCTGAGAGACTCCTTCTGGATGGGGTTTCCCTGCCAGTTCTCCACGATGGTCCCACACAGAGTCAACAGAGGATGCACTTCCCCAAGCTTCCTCTCCATCAGCAGCAGCTTTAGACAAACACACAGGGTGACATTTCACTCTTCTTAAAACCGGCGCAATTCTATCCCTAAAAATATATTTTTCTTACAAATTATTCAATTAGGATGCCTCAAAACTTCCATTACAATAATATCTATCCGCTAGTGACTATTAATGCAGGTAAGTAAGTAAACATTGCAAAAATAAGCATTTGTTTCATTTTTTAGGTGGCCATCAAGACATTCATTAAAAAACAGCAATGGTCTAAGTGGTTTCAGCAGAATTGAATATTGAATTTACTTAGTTTTATCATTATTCGATTTTAATTCATCGTCATGAGAGAATGTCTTGACATGATTAGTATATTTCTCAACTTACCATTCCTTTACTCAACAGAAAGAGAGCTCTGTGCAGGAAGAAAGAAAACAAGGATATCAGTAACATTACCTGACCAGACCACAACACTAGTCCTCAGGGCTGTAAAACAACACCTTGATAAAGTACAGACATTACTAGAACTGTTACACTGTTTTACTTGTATTGTGTTCTACCATGATACACTACCTGGTGTATTCAGAGCCCACTACCCTGGTATACTCTGCCCCTACCCCCAGGAGGTCACAAGCTGACACCAGATCCTTCTCCAGTGTGTGCAGTTGCTGAAGAAAAAGAAATAAAAAGGACAAGAAAACTTTTATCCACTATTTAAGACAAGTAACTAATGACCCATATAGATGTAAATTGAGGTGAATAACAGCTAAATACATTTCTGTGAACCTCGACTTCAGAACTGATTTGAACTTTTACATTTCAGTAATTTTACAGATGGGTTATCAGGTCCGGTTGTTAGGTTGACTTACCGCCAGCTGGAAAAGCAATCTGCAGTGCCAGTAGGGAGTTTGCTGGGAGATCTGGATGGCCTTCCGCAGCAAGGGCTTTGCCGAATCAACCAGATTCTTCAAAGAAAGACCAGATCAGAGATAATCATCAGTTCATTGACTTAAATAAAGAACTTTTACAACAATACTGTATAGGACACTACAAATCAGAAGTGTTTGCTAAAACAACTAACATATCCTAGTTAATCTTACTGTTTCAGAGTTCACTTACATGCAAAAGCAGCTTAATGAGGGAAAAGACAACGCAAGGATTACCGATTAGGCCTATTTTATGATGACATAACAGCCAAAGCCAAAATAATGGAGTATGATATTTTGTCTTACAAAAGGTTGACAAACAAAAATGCTGAGATAAACATGTGAACAGATAAGCAAGGCATGTTTAACACTGACATTTGATTGAATTCAGGTAATAGTGCAAGGTGAAGGTGGGCCACAGGTTGGAAATGAGAACAATACTACACTTACCTGTTGGCAATACAGTTCTGACAGAAGACTTGCTGCCTCGAATTTGACATCTTCAAACTGAGGGATCTGGTATTACTTGTAAAGGAAATTTATTTTTCTGCATGACAACACTAGCATCAATGAAGAAAAAAAACGTACGGGGCATGGAGACAGTAAACATTTGTTCAGGTAGATGCATGCGCTCTCTCTATCACACACACACACACACACACACACACGAAAGGATACTTGTTGTGATATGAACCACTATGGGGGGGGGGACAGAATGCGAAAATTAGTTTCAATATCTGTTTAGTACATGCAATGTTGCATTGTTTGATTGATGTCCCAACAATTATTATAAGCTGACGCGCGATAATTAAATATCCTCACTGATAATCAACCACTCTCGTCCACTTTTCTGATCAACAACACACCGATAGCTTTGCCAAAGCTGCGGCCTTCCTTTTCCCTCCCCTATAAAACACATCCACGGAGTTTCTGGGGAATGCTTACCGCTTTCTCCAAGTGGCTTCGGGCGAGTTCGGTGTTCTTGGTGTGGTGGTAGAGTACCGAGCCCAGCTGGAGATGAGTTCGGGCCTCGACCCTCTGCGGCGGCTTGAACTGAAACACCGCCTGCAGACAGTGGACGCAGAGACGGATCTTCGGAGGACTTGAGGTGCGAAAATGTTCCGCAAAGCCGAGCAGAGCTAGGTACCAAGATTCCGGGGCCTCTCCGCTTGTCGCCATCTTACTGACAACAAAAACATCAACAGTCGCTATCGCACCACTGCCGTTGTTCAGCGAGTTTGCTCCAGAGCGCTAATCTAGGATCGGTTATGCTCTCTGACTTCTGATTACCATGGTTAGGTTGGGAAATTGTCAGCTGATCCTGGATCTGCGCGTAGGAGCAAGCGACCCCACGCGATTTCAATGGCAGCGATCACGGAGATCCCTTGCATCTTGGGACATGCAGTTGATTTACGTTTGCATAAACATAATACATGCATTTATTTATCATTTGTAAAAGTGATATAGCTTGCCAAAATATGTTTACCTGAGTCCAATATATGTATATTGTATGGATTATCTTTGACTTCCAGCAGTGAATAGTATTTTAACAGAACTAGAAAAAAAAGTATGCGGAACCTTTTTATTTTACGAAAGCTCAACCTAGCCGAGACGATTTATTTGAAGGACTTGCGTACATGTTTAACTATTTACAGTATAATAACGTAGCAATCAATTCCAGCAATATCTTTTTTTATTTTCTTTTTTTTTATTAATTTCAAATCAATACATAAAGCACATGAGGGAACACAAGCATACATAGATTACAAACAATAGACAATCGAGCTAGGGGGTACAATATCACATTACAATTACACAAGGACCCATACCTACTTGTTAACAAAATTAAGGAAGTTACCTTTAAAATTATTCATAAATATTATCCTGCCAACCACTATATGAAGAAGTTTAAGGAAAACATCAACTCAAATTGCTCCTTTTGTAATGACCACCCAGAAACAGTTGTGCATCTTTTTTGGCATTGTATGCATGTAAGAAAACTGTGGCAAGACATCAGTAGGTTTATAATTGAACAATTCCAGCAATATCGGCTTCCACGCTGTGACGTTATTTGCGTAATCTCCCCAGTTGGGTTTGAGTCATAGGGCGCGTTCGAGCGGATCACTTTTGTCAAATCTTTGACCATCGTTAGTCACTCTCTTTCAAAGGGATCCAGCTTTTGTCAAATTAACATCAGATTTGACTTTTCATAGCAGGTGAGGAGAATTTACGCATCATGTTAAGGTTAGGACATTCATTTGACAAAAGATGGATCCCTTACCCATGACACTTGCACCTACATGTCGACTGCATGAACTTTACTAAAAATAATGTGATCTAAGGTCATGACATTTTGACTGCAAGTTTCTGCAGTTGCTTCTTCACCAACTTCATCCTGCAGCCATCACCTGTGTTGTGGGAGGCTCTATTGTCAACCAATCATTATTTGTATTTTTTTTTTACCCACAAGGAATAGTCACCAAATACACGACTGAAACAGGGGCCAGTTCATGTGTACAGTACATATATACAAATAAATGTGATTTTGGGGTTAAATGGGTTTCCATCACATTTTCAACTCTGATGATTTACTGATGGTTTTGTCATAAAAACGGTTGTGTTAAATAGCAAATGTGCCTACTCTGGGCTTGCCACGTGCGCTCTAACCAACAACAGTGTGTGTAGACTGTGCGGATAGGCTCGTCTACATGATGAGATTATTATGGATACAAGTGATCATGTTTTTATTTGTCAAGCATTGATCATCATGCCATCAGAATAAGACCCTCAATATTTATTGGAAAGCAGCATCAAAATCACCCCTTGCACTTTCACCACCCTGCAAAGTTCAGCATAAATTATTTAATCTGTTGCCTAATAATACAATTGTACCAAAACTTTCTGTTTCGTGGTTAGTATCTAGGTTTCCATTTAATTGGTGACAGATTTTCATGCAAATTATTAAAAAATCTGCATAAAAACAATGTGCACATTTTCCCACCAGAGATGTTTTCATCATATTGACCTGTTGCAGATCAAATCCTGTACGTGATGACATAGTACACACAAAAATACATGTTGCTGTTAAATTCTCATGTACCGAAAAAAAAAACATACAAGTGGGTTTCCATCGCATTTTCAACTCTACTGATGGTTTTCTCACAAAAAAATGTTTGCATTATATAGCGAGTGTGTCCACTCTGGTATTGGCAAGTGTGCGCTAGCCAACAGCGGTATCTGCGCGCTGTTGGCTAGAGCGCACGTATAGCCATGATGAAATTATTATGGATAAGAGCAAGAATATTTGTCAAACAGCAGTCAAAACAGCATCGATCATCATGTCACCAGAATCAGACCCTCAATATGTATTGGAAAAAAGCATTAAGCTCATCACCTTGCACTTTCAGCACCCTGTGAAGTTAGTTCATCATAACTTTATTTCATCTGTAGCTTAATAAACTGCATGCTTTCCCAACAAGTCGTGGTGGGAAAAGCATCAAGCTCACCTTGCACTTTCACCACTCTGTTAAATTCTTCATTCATTATTTAATCTGTAGCCTAATAAACTGCATGGTTTGCCTAGTCGTAGTGGGATGATCACACAACATATGGTGTCATTCTGCCCCTGAACAAGGCAGTTAACCCACTGTTCCTAAGCCCTCATTGTAAATAACAATGTGTTCTTAACTGACTTGCCTAGTTAAATAAAGGTTAAATTTTAAATAAATGTAAAAATCCAAGTTTACTTCAATATAATGGTTATTATATCAATACTTGCTCATAAAGGTGCTTCTGCCGCCATTCATTTTACCGACACAAAAAAGATCCCACCATGTCAAACGAAGGAATCACAAGAGGTTGGTGGCACCTTAATCGGGGAGGATGGGCTCGTGGTAATGGCTAGAGCAAAGTAGGGTGGCATGGTTTCAAACATATAGAAACCACATTTTTGACTCCGTTCAAGGCAGCAGCTACTCTTCCTGAGGTCCAAACACATTGACATTTATATTACACATAAAACAAAACATGACTCTATCTATGTAGTACTGTGTGCTTCCCATAGTCTGTTCTGGACAGACAGACTATGTCTGTTCTACCCCCACCACACACGACATTTATTTAGTCGGTTACCTTACCACTCAAACGTGCCCATTATCAGCAGCACAGCCACTGGGCGGTGGTAAGTGATACATGATCTGTTATTTTGTGAAGTTCCCGGTAATTCTATTCTAAGTTAACACATTAGAAACGTATGTCTAAACGTCTTCTTAAAGCATCTCGGCTATCTGAAAAATAGTTCGCTAGATACCGGTATCTATCTTTGTGTGCTGATGGCTAAGTTGAGCTAGCTAGCTAGGGGTGTAGCTAGCTAGTACGCGTGCTATCTTTAAGCAGGCGGTTGTTATCTGACGTTTGTGTCACCAGCAACACACAGCCCACAACAATAATCATGTTGGAGTAGACTATGTTGGGTCCTTTCTGATTTTGCAATCGTTTAATTGCATTTCAGTCTTGGTCTTCGTCTCTTCGAGTTGAGCTGAGCGTTGCAGACATGGCCTGTCGCAGGATCACACAGGAGACCTTCGATGCGGTGGTCAAGGAAAACATCGATGATTTCGACATGGACACTGCGGAGGCCTTAAGAGAAGCGGTAGAACAGTTTGAGTCTCAAGGTATACTAACGTTACATGATTTGATCTGAATCTGACATTGTAGGAGCAACGTGCACGCCTACTGTAACTCAACCGTATGATAGGCAATGTATAAGATAAACCCCCTGATCCTGAATGAATCTCCCTTCTCTGTTTTTCCTCCATATTCCCCAGGGGTTGACCTCAGCTGTATAGTGAAAACTGTGCCGACAGCAGGTGATCACCAAACAGAGGAGCATGAGGTCCTTCAGGTTGGTATGGAGTATGTTCTGCGCAGATGACAACACAACATAAGTCATCACCAAGTGCATTACATTTCACAGTACAGAAAAGTACAGGATGCCACCCATCATGCCACAGCTCTGTACCGTTTTTATTTACAGGCCCTTGAATCCCTTCAAATAGCATCTGACAGTAGTATGGCTGCAGATCTGAAACGCTTCACTGAGCAGTGTTCTCTCGGCTTCGCCCAGAGGCACCTGGCAGCCCAGAAAGATGCCTATCCTACAATCATCTCCTGCTGTAGAACGACTCTGGATGAACAGGAGGCTCTGCTGGCCGCACTCTCTGCCCTGGCCGCTCTGACAGATGGCCAGCCAGACCTCCTTGACTCAGAGGGCAAGGATCTCCTTGTGAGCATCCTTGGCATGTACCAGACAGACCCTGCACTGATGTTAGTTGCCATCCGTACGGTCCGCCATTTCTGTTTGAAGCACGAGCAGAACAGGCAGGATTTGGTGAAGGCTGGAGTGCTGCCGTTGCTGACCGGTGCCATCAAGCGACACACTGGACGCTCCGATCTGGTCAAAGAGGCCTGTAATGCACTCCGGTACATGACCTTTGACGATGACATAAGAGTTCCTTTTGGACAGGCTCACGAACACGCCAAGATGATTGTTATGGAACACAATGGGTTGAAAGTTATTGTGGAGGCTGCTAAAGGTAATAGAAATGTCCAAAGGAAGATACTATGAAAGATAATGATATCTTTGAGTATTCAGGATGGTAGGTTCACATGTTTTATTCTTGGTGAATCACCTCTTCTGTGTTTCTTTTCTCCCTCTCAGCACACCCAGAGAATACCCCTGTCCTCAGTGTGCTGTGTGCTACTCTGTCCAGCCTGGCCGTGAGGAACGAGTTCTGTCAGGACATCTGTGACCTGGGAGGGTTAAAGTTCATGATGACCCTGCTGGCAGACAGTTATGAGTCCCAGGTAAGTTATGCTGACAAAGTGCCTCAGACCAGCCTTTTTCAAACCTCTCCTTGTGGACCCACAGCCATTCCATGTATTTGAACTATTCCACAACTAGCATACCTGATTCAACTTGTCATCAAGTGACTGTTTTTGACAAATTATTTCATTACTTTTCACTAGAAACCAAATAGAAGCAAGCAACGAAACGGGGAGGAGCCTGTCTGAATTTGTCAGTTAGAAACTCGTTTTCGTAGCAAAACCTTTTCCCTTGTGGAATATTTTGCTACGGTGTGCAATTTTTTTATTTGTTGTTATTGAACATTTATTTAACTAGACAAGGAAGTTAAGAACAAATACTTATTTACAATGTCGGCCTAACCCGGACGACACTGGGTCAATTGGGAGTCACACAGGGTGGCGTACAATCACAGCCGGATGTGATGCAGCCTGGATTCGAACCAGGTACTGCAATGACGCCTCTGTCATTCTGCCACTCGGCCACTCGGGAGACCCCTAATGAATACACCCCAGGTGTGCTAGTTCAGGGTTAAAGCAAAATATGTAAACGTTTGGGGATCCCAGAGGAGACCCCCCCCCCCCCCCCCAAAAAAGGCTACTTCAGATGACATTTCTGTCTTTTTTTATTACATGAGATTGTTTTGACTTGTGGTTATCTGAATTGCTCACTAACTAGTTCACGTCCCTTCCAGGAGCTCACAAGGCAGGTACTCAGCGCTCTGAGGGCCATTGCAGGAAATGATGATGTTAAGGATGCTGTCACAAATGCCGGTGGAGTACAGCTCATCGTCATCGCCATGAACAGACACATGGGCAATGCTCAGGTGAGCCTTTCATTTCATGCAGTTGACTGACTTTGACAAATTATTTCACAAGTCTTTATTGTTTAAACATGTTATAAATTTTTGTGGCTTTTATGTTGTGCCCATCTCTCCTGTCTAGGTGTGTGAGCAGGGCTGTGCTGCTCTCTCTGTCGTTGCTCTGCGCAAACCCAACAACTGCCAAGTCATTATGGAGGAAGGCGGTGCGCTGGCGGCTCTGCTGGCTATGAAGACCCATCCTGATGAGGTCAATGTGCAGGTAATACGAGGATACAAGAAGGAATCAGTTCCCCATGGGCACTACATAGGGCTATAACTGGTGATCAAACCTTCTTTAGCCTGCCATCTTTATGTAATACTATCTCTCTCTCTTTCTTTGTCTGTCTCTCTCTGTGTGTGTGTTCCCCAGAAACAGGGATGTATGCTGCTGAGGAACCTGGTGGCGCGCATGACTCACTTCAACCAGCCCATCCTGGAGATGGGAGCAGAGGCCCTCATCGCCCAGGCTCTGGCGGCCCACCGGGACTGTGGCGACCTGGCAAAAGCTGCCCTCAGGGACCTTGGCTGCCAGGTAGAGCTCCGAGAGCTGTGGACGGGCAAGAAGGGCAGCCTCACCAGAGATTGACATTAAGGTCTGAAAGGCCCTCGGTCACCCACCCTGGTCTGGAGGATGTACAGGAGGTGCATGGTTTTGTTCCAGCCCAGCTATAACAACCTTGGTTGATTTAATTTACTGCTAATTTGAACAGGACATGTGTCAATTCAAAGCCGTAATAAAAGCTCACACACTCTGCAGCTCTCCAGAACCAGGGTTGGGGACCACTACACTCAGAACACCTGAACACAGTCAATAAAACTGCTAATCCTAATAAATGGCCTCATCAAGTTTCTGATATGCCTGGGAAGCAGAGTTGTATGAAGGAGTACAGAGGGGGATAAAGCTGTTGGACTTGTAATGTTTTTAAATGTATTATTATTTACTGTAAATATTTGTGTGGTTATTAGTTGTATTTTCACTTTTACAGCCATTTTCTTTCATCAGAATTGAAGTTTTAGTTTTATTTACCAGGTCTATTATAAAGTCTTGAAGTGTACCTAATTGATTGCAAACATGCTTTCTTGCACTCCGTTCTCTCTGTGTAGCTTCATTGTAATGTGGCTTTTGCCTGTACTCCCAAATTGTTTCTTTGCTGAGTTGGACATTTTAGATTTTAATGTGCATAACATGTTTTTTTCCCATCCAAACATTCCTTAACAATACTCTGCGGGTGGGTTAAATTAGAAGTGAAGTAATTCAATTAATTTAAAATAGAGTACCTTTTTTCAAATATTGACTTCAGTTTGACCCCAAACTTGCAACACTTTTACTCTTAGTGTCAATTTTTAAGTCTACCTGTTTGTCTCCTGTTATAGTAGCAAACTGGAAATTCTGATACATGCCTTTTCCTCAGAGATCAGCACAGGAACAGTGTATTAAAACCAACTGATTCAAAATGTCTGCATTTTTTTGCTGATCTAAACTAGGTTCTCTTTGCAGCTGCACAAAATGAATCTAAAACATTATGAAATCTGATGTGTGTCTGATTTAGACTGTTCATTGACTTGAGGCTGTTCTACCGGTGTCTGCATGTATTTGTGTGAGCGAGAGGGGAGAAAGAAAAGTAGACACCAGTACACTGCTGAATGCTCATGCAGTTCAAGTGCAATGATGAAATTGGGAGTGAATTCTAACTTCCATTTAAGTAAAACATGTAATATGCATTGATGTCAGTTGGAGACCTGAGTCAAAATAAATTAATCTTAAATAGATGTTAAGATTCACCTGTTGATGGACTGCGGAAGCATTCGGCAGTGTGCTGGTGTCTGATTTTCTTTCATGACGTTACCACCCTGCAGCTGAAAGGAACCAAACTGGATGTGGGTACAGTACCGTACTTCTAAACTGTGAGAGTGACTGAGCTTTGGTGTGTGTATGGGACTCTCTTCTATGTTTGAGTGAACTAAAGGATGTTGTTTACTGAGCTCCCATTGGTTAGTGACAAGAAGGGGATGAGTTGTTTAGACTTTTTTTTTTAAGGATACTGTTCTCTCTGCCCTACAATGATAAAAGCTGTAGAACCAGTCTGAGGTGTTGCCCAGCAGTCAGGAACACTGGTCACATTCATGTCTACAAACTGTTTCACCCACTTTATATGCATATACCTTATTCATGGCTCATCCTATATAATTGTTTTTTCAATTTTCTGGATTATGTGTGCATTTTTATTGCTATGTTTTACTGCACGGTTGGAGCTAGCAACACAAGCATGTCGATGCACCTGCAATAACTGAACATCTGTGTACTCAACCAGTACACTTTGATTTGAGGGACTAGGATCAGATGAAGATGGATAAAACATGTTATGCATGAACCTCATCTCTATATTGGACAGTGCTCTATAATCCTGGTCCTGGAGAGTTTACATGGTGTGCATAGATGATAAATTGATTAACACACCTGCTGTTCAATTTATCGTCTATAAGGGGAACTCACGTTCTGAAAATAGAGACATGGCACTTTGTGTTGCACATTGCAGACAGAACATTAACTTTCAACTCTATATATGTGAGCCCTCTTTTGTTATTTGCATTTTTCGTTGCAAAATTCATAGACTCACAAAAACTCATGATTCCCAACAAAAGCTTTTTGTTTATTACGTTAACGCCCCTCAAACGGACCTATCGAAGCATCCGTCACCTCCCAATGACTTCACTTCCCAGTACCCCACCGCACTCGCCCTTGCAAAGCTTGCTGCTAGCGGTGTCACAGCAGATACAGAGCAGCATGGAAGGTGACAGTTACTAAAGTCATAGTTGGGGCAATGAAACGGAAAATAATGTCACAGACAATGCCTCCGGGATCTGAAAACGTTAGCGACACGAAAGTGTTCAACTTTCAAGAGTTTTATATTCAAAACGTGGACACACTTTGAACATTGACGTGACAGATTGCTGTTTAGCTAGCTCGCTAACCCTGCTAGCTAAGTTATTTTGGTGTGCAGAATCAATTCGATAGCCATCGCTAAACTCAAGGACGGCGTAGGGTGGAGACAGGCTGCCAACTGAATATTTAAAGAAAACGTCTGTAAATTCATTAAAAAAAATAAAGAAACCCAGAAGGATCCACAGGGGGTGCTAGGATATCGACAAGGTAAGATAACAATGCTCGTGTAACTGCTTATTGATCAAATTAACAACCAGTTGAACCAGTGTCGGCATAGAAGGGAACGGGTCTCCTGCTATGACCAGATGCTGTTTCAACATCCAGTAGCTAGCTAGCATTATCTGCAGTGCGTATATATAGGTTAGTTACCCTGGCTAGTCACTAGTTAGATGTCTAGTTTGCTAACATACATGTAGAGATGACACTCCAGGAATGTAAAAGTTGTCCCTCTTTGTCAACTTCTGGTGCCTTTGTCACTGTGTGCAGCCACTTGTCCAATGTCACTGTTATTTTGTCAATATATATATATATATATATATATATATATATATATATGTATATATATATATATATGTATGTGTGTGTGGGTGTCATCTGATCTGGAAGAAGATATAAATCCTAGCTAGCTAATCCTTTGCTGCCTAAATATGTAATATGTAAACATTCTGAATATCTAGGTTACATTTACTATATGATGTATAACCTGTTATATGCCTATATTCCCATACATTTGGTAGGTGTTTAGTACAGTAAGCTAGATGCAGATTGAACCCTAGATATGTGAAAACAGTGCATTCGGAAAGTATTCAGACCGCTTGACTTTTTCCACATTTTGTTACGTTACAGCCTTATTCTAAAATGGATTAAATCGTTTTTTCCCTCATCAATCTACACACAATACCCAATAATGACAAAGCAAAAACAGGTTTAGAATTTGGACTGGGAGTGTCGCTGCGCAGCTATTTTCAGGTTTCTTCAGAAATGTTCGATCTGGATCAAGTCCGGGTTCTGGCTGGGCCACTCAAGGACATTCCAGCTTTGTCTTGGCTGTGTGCTTAAGGTCGTTGTCCTGTTGGAAGGTAAACCTTTGCTCCAGTTCGTGGTCCTGAGCGCCCTGGAGCAGGTTTTCATCAAGGATCTCTATGTAGTTTGCTCCGTTCATCTTTCCCTCAATCCGGACTAGTCTCCCAGTCCCTGCCTCTTAAAAACATTCCCACATCATGATGCTGCCACCACCATGCTTCACCGTAGGGATGATGCCAGGTGTCCTCCAGACTCCAGACAGGCTTGGTATTCAGGCCAAAGATTTTAATCTTGGTTTCATCAGACCAGATAATCTTGTTTCTCATGGTCTGAGAGTCCTTTAGATGCCTTTTGGCAGACTCCAAGCGGGCTGTCATGTGCCTTTTTACTGAGGAGTGGCTTCCGTCTTGCCACTGTACCATAAAGGCCTGATTGGTGGAGAGCTGCAGAGGTGGTTGTCCTTCTGGAAGGTTCTCCCATCTCCACAGAGGAACTCTAGCTATGTCAGAGTGACCATCAGGTTCTTGGTCACCTCCCTGACCAAGGCCCTTCTCCCCTGATTGCTCAGTTTGGCCTGGCGGCCAGCTCTAGGAAGTCTTGGTGGTTACAAACATCTTCCATTTAAGAATGATGGATGCCACTGTGTTCTTGGGGTCCTTCAATGCTGCAGAAATGTTTTGGTACCCTTCCCCAGATATTTTCCTCAACACAATCTTGTGTCAAAGCTCTACAGACAATTCCTTTGACCTCATGGCTTGGTTTTTGCTCTGACATGCACTGTCAACTGTGGGACCTTATATAGACAGGTGTGTGCCCTTTCCAAATCATGTCCAATCAGTTGAATTTACCACTGGTGGACTCCAAGTTGGATGCACCTGAGCTCAATTTTGAATCTCAATGAAAGGGTCTGAATACTTATGTAAATAAGTTACTTCTGGGTTTTTTTCATATAAATTTGCCAAAATGTATAACAACCTGGTTTTGCTTTGTCATTATGGGGTATTGTGTGTGTATATTGATGAGTATTTTTATTTATTTAATTATTTTCAGAATAAGGCTGTAAAGTAACAAAATGTGGAACAAGGGAAGGGGTCTGAATACTTTCTGAATGCACTGTATGTTTCCATTTCTGGGCATTACACGTTAACTTATACAAAACGCTCCCATAGATGTTTCAACTAACTTGCTCTTGGCGATACTGTCTAGGTTCTCAATTTGGGGGGGAAAAGTATCTTTTATAAATGTCCGTGTCCAGTTGCAGAAATAACCATGTCCACTCTACAACAACAAAATATATTACATCTATGTTTTGTATGGACTGTGCCTCACTGCCGCGTCATATAGAAACGACTAGTTCCTGCAAAGATGCTGGGAAATCCTGGATGTGCGGCAGGTAAGATGACGAGGACCCTCCTTGTGTGGTACAAAGCATTAGGACTGGGATTTTGACAGGGACTTGACGATACCTAGTTGCCGATAGGATATGTATTGCAATTTGATACTCTGATTTGATTGTGATTCGATGTTCCAAACGTATTGCTCACCATATGTCTGCTGCAGAGGGACAAGAGAAAGCCCGGAGAAAATGAGTTTTAGGTCTGGGATCAGCTCTTTCTAGTACAGCAGGTCTAGACTAGTTTGGGGAGTAGTCTACTGCTGCAGAGGGACAAGAGAAAGCCCGGAGAAAATGAGTTTTAGGTCTGGGATCAGCTCTTTCTAGTACAGCAGGTCTAGACTAGTTTGGGGAGTAGTCTACTGCTGCAGAGGGACAAGAGAAAGCCCGGAGAAAATGAGTTTTAGGTCTGGGATCAGCTCTTTCTAGTACAGCAGGTCTAGACTAGTTTGGGGAGTAGTCTACTGCTGCAGAGGGACAAGAGAAAGCCCGGAGAAAATGAGTTTTAGGTCTGGGATCAGCTCTTTCTAGTACAGCAGGTCTAGACTAGTTTGGGGAGTAGTCTACTGCTGCAGAGGGACAAGAGAAAGCCCGGAGAAAATGAGTTTTAGGTCTGGGATCAGCTCTTTCTAGTACAGCAGGTCTAGACTAGTTTGGGGAGTAGTCTACTGCTGCATAGGGACAAGAGAAAGCCCGGAGAAAATGAGTTTTAGGTCTGGGATCAGCTCTTTCTAGTACAGCAGGTCTAGACTAGTTTGGGGAGTAGTCTACTGCTGCAGAGGGACAAGAGAAAGCCCGGAGAAAATGAGTTTTAGGTCTGGGATCAGCTCTTTCTAGTACAGCAGGTCTAGACTAGTTTGGGGAGTAGTCTACTGCTGCAGAGGGACAAGAGAAAGCCCGGAGAAAATGAGTTTTAGGTCTGGGATCAGCTCTTTCTAGTACAGCAGGTCTAGACTAGTTTGGGGAGTAGTCTACTGCTGCAGAGGGACAAGAGAAAGCCCGGAGAAAATGAGTTTTAGGTCTGGGATCAGCTCTTTCTAGTACAGCAGGTCTAGACTAGTTTGGGGAGTAGTCTACTGCTGCAGAGGGACAAGAGAAAGCCCGGAGAAAATGAGTTTTAGGTCTGGGATCAGCTCTTTCTAGTACAGCAGGTCTAGACTAGTTTGGGGAGTAGTCTACTGCTGCATAGGGACAAGAGAAAGCCCGGAGAAAATGAGTTTTAGGTCTGGGATCAGCTCTTTCTAGTACAGCAGGTCTAGACTAGTTTGGGGAGTAGTCTACTGCTGCAGAGGGACAAGAGAAAGCCCGGAGAAAATGAGTTTTAGGTCTGGGATCAGCTCTTTCTAGTACAGCAGGTCTAGACTAGTTTGGGGAGTAGTCTACTGCTGCAGAGGGACAAGAGAAAGCCCGGAGAAAATGAGTTTTAGGTCTGGGATCAGCTCTTTCTAGTACAGCAGGTCTAGACTAGTTTGGGGAGTAGTCTACTGTACCAACACACCTACCATGTAAGTCCAATTAAATTTCTATTTTTAAAGGATTACTTAGAAATAATTGACTAGAAATACAGTACTCTATTGTGACTGATGTGTATGTTCATGACATGTAACGTGACAACCCATGAATATGTTTCTCAGGTCTTCTGTTGTCATGACAGAATGCAGCCGACACGTCATATTTCATGACTCAGAAGCATGAGAGAGGGGTGGGGGCTGTTTGACTGCTTTTTCTGCAGGTTGGTATTTGGCCATGCTGTAGGGATGCCAATATTAGTTGCCACTGACTACGCGTCTTCCAACAGTCCCCGTTTGTTCTTTCTAGGCTCATCCCTCTATACTGCTATTTTCATCCCTCATTCTCCTCGCTATTCCCAGAAGGCGGTTCAGTCTGGGTTTCAAGAATGGGTGATTTTGCAGTGTAATGATTAATTGAAAGACCTGTAGGTTGCCCTAGATATCCTCGACAGAGATTATTTAGCTTGCTTTGTTTCTTTTCTCAGAGTAGGATGAGGTGGTCCCTCTGTGGGCATACACAGTTTATTCTGTGTGTCTGACTGCCAATTCCATATTTTAGTTTAGTCACTCATTTTCTTTTTTATGTGGTGCACTTTATTCCCTTTGTTGTTTGCGATATGACCCTGAGAAAAAAACATAAAATAAAAGTGTGTGTGTGTGTGTGTGTGTGTGTGTGTGTGTGTGTGTGCGCGCCTGCACAATATAAGAGTAGGTGTGAGCTCACTGAGCTGTATTTGGTAGAATTGTCACCAGTATCGAGATACCTTGCCACAATACATCTGAGTAACAAAACATGAATCAGACTTAATTTCTTGAGGAAAACAGTCCAAATGTTGGAAAAAACAGCCTCATGTTATCACCTTAGTTAATTTTTTTTATCATGACGGCCCTAGTGTATGGTGGTGTTCTTCAGTGTCGCCTCTGCCTTGGACAGACACCTTTCACCCAGAAAGCAGCAGCAGCTTTGTGCTATGCCAGTCCAGAGGTGCTTCTGTTGATGAAATGTTGCCCAGTAACTTATTATAGCCCTGAGATGTAGGGCAGACAGACAGAGGGGTAACTCAAGTAGCCTGTTGCTCTCAAATGTCTCTCTCTTCATTCTTTCAATGTTAACGCTCAGTCTGGATACATTGTGGTGGAAACTTTTAAATGTCCTTTACTTTTATTTAGTTGTCATAAAGTCCAAGTGAGATCTTTGTCAAAGCAGCCGTGAATGTGTAGAAAACACCATACAGCAACTTTTCTGTTGATGGCTAAATACAGGGCTAACCTAGAACAATGGTTGTGTAAATACAGGGCTAGCCTAGACCACCAACGGTTGTGTAAATACAGGGCTCGCCTAGAACAATGGTTGTGTAAATACAGGGCTCGCCTAGAACATTGGTTGTGTAAATACAGGGCTCGCCTAGAACAACAGTTGTGTAAATACAGGGCTCGCCTAGAACAACGGTTGTGTAAATACAGGGCTCGCCTAGAACAACGGTTGTGTAAATACAGGGCTCGCCTAGACCACCAACGGTTGTGTAAATACAGGGCTCGCCTAGAACAACGGTTGTGTAAATACAGGGCTCGCCTAGAACAACGGTTGTGTAAATACAGGGCTCGCCTAGAACAACGGTTGTGTAAATACAGGGCTCGCCTAGAACAACGGTTGTGTAAATACAGGGCTCGCCTAGAACAACGGTTGTGTAAATACAGGGCTCGCCTAGAACAACGGTTGTGTAAATACAGGGCTCGCCTAGAACAATGGTTGTGTAAATACAGGGCTCGCCTAGACCACCAACGGTTGTGTCAATACAGGGCTCGCCTAGACCACCAACGGTTGTGTAAATACAGGGCTCGCCTAGAACAACGGTTGTGTAAATACAGGGCTAGCCTAGACCACCAACGGTTGTGTAAATACAGGGCTAGCCTAGACCACCAACGGTTGTGTCAATACAGGGCTCGCCTAGACCACCAACGGTTGTGTCAATGCAGGGCTAGCCTAGACCACCAACGGTTGTGTAAATACAGGGCTAGCCTAGACCACCAATGGTTGTGTAAATACAGGGCTAGCCTAGACCACCAACGGTTGTGTAAATACAGGGCTAGCCTAGACCACCAACGGTTGTGTAAATACAGGGCTAGCCTAGACCACCAACGGTTGTGTAAATACAGGGCTAGCCTAGACCACCAACGGTTGTGTAAATACAGGGCTAGCCTAGACCACCAACGGTTGTGTAAATACAGGGCTAGCCTAGACCACCAATGGTTGTGTAAATACAGGGCTAGCCTAGACCACCAACGGTTGTGTAAATACAGGGCTAGCCTAGACCACCAAGGGTTGTGTAAATACAGGGCTAGCCTAGACCACCAACGGTTGTGTAAATACAGGGCTCGCCTAGACCACCAACGGTTGTGTAAATACAGGGCTAGCCTAGAACAATGGTTGTGTAAATACAGGGCTAGCCTAGACCACCAACGGTTGTGTAAATACAGGGCTAGCCTAGACCACCAACGGTTGTGTAAATACAGGGCTAGCCTAGACCACCAACGGTTGTGTAAATACAGGGCTAGCCTAGACCACCAACGGTTGTGTAAATACAGGGCTAGCCTAGACCACCAACGGTTGTGTAAATACAGGGCTAGCCTAGACCACCAACGGTTGTGTAAATACAGGGCTAGCCTAGACCACCAACGGTTGTGTAAATACAGGGCTAGCCTAGACCACCAACGGTTGTGTCAATACAGGGCTCGCCTAGAACAACGGTTGTGTAAATACAGGGCTCGCCTAGACCACCAACGGTTGTGTAAGGGTGGAACAGAGAGCTCTCTTTAACAGGGGCATTACTCCTGAAGGCAAAGCCTCTCACAGGGTCTTTATTAATGTGCCCTGATGAGTTAATTCACTAATTGAGCTGTCGTCCATAGAGTTTCTGCTCTGTTAACCCATTCTTTGTCATGTCAGTTGATCTACAGGGATTTTGCGTACTATAGTAAAGATCTGTCCAGTGGAGCACTGGGGCATTTGTTGTTGTTGTTGTGTGACCTAATTCATTCTAGTGTCTTGTCAGTTTTGCATTTCAGCTGACAAACCGTGGCAATCAGTAGAGAGGTTGCTTGAGACAAGAATCTGCATTGACATGTTCATTCATGTGTTTTCCCCTCTCTGTTTGTCCCTTGGGCCTTGCCGTTCCTAGTTTCAGGTAGTTGGCGTTGGCGCCTCCCGGTGGCCGGTGTGTATGAGTGTGGGCAGCGGCTGGTGAGCGTCGTAGTCCACGGGGATGGGGAATGGAGTCCAGCAACACCAGGCAACACCACTCACACAAGGAGAGGTGCTGCCACTGCCCTCCGACAGCCAGGCAGAGGTAAGCTGTCGTTTAATGTGTTCATTGGCTGGGGCCTGGAGTTTTGCCCCGTCTGGTCATGTGATTAGGAAAAACTCAAACTTTGGCTCCATTATTGACCCAACTCTTTGGAATAAGGCCTTTTCCCCACCATAACTATAGCTTCCAATGGCTTTCCTTTGTGTGGAGGAAGGTCATGCCTTAACCTGGACAAGATAATAATTTTTTTATTTTTTTTATAATAAAAACAATTTCTTAATTCAAGACAAACAGTAGGCTTAAACAAAATAACTCAAAGCCATGATATGAGGATATGCATGGCAAAGATAGCCTATATTCTGTATTGACTCTATTTTGCTCCTTTTCCCCCCTAGTGGTGTGCAACGTGTTTATCATTTAGAATATTAAGGTACAGCTGTCTGTTGTTTACAGTCGGTTCACAACGTTCTAGGAGTGATTTAATGCCAGTAACAAGAGACTTCAATGTTCAAACAGGGCCACATTCTTCTGTCTTGTTTTTCTACCATTGACTTCTTGTCAGTATTTATTTTATTTTATGACTCATTGTCAGGGCTGGTTATCTTTTCTTGTCTCACACACACACAGTTGACACACACTGGCCTATCTCCCAGTCTCTTACTTTTTCCACTTGAGTGTGTTTGTTTATTCTTACATTGGCCGCTGTGTGAGACGTTTCAGGAATGGAGTAAATGAGGACAGAGGAGAGGAGGAGTGGGATGAGCTGAGCCAGTCCATTCAACTGGACACACAGCCGGGGAGGCCTTCCCTCCCCCAGTCCTTCCCTCTTTTATTTCTCTATTTTTCCTTCTTTCTATGCCTCGCTCTCTCTCAGCTCTCTCTCACGTTCTTCACTCTCTCTCTCTTCACGCTGCTCTCTCGGCTCTCTCTCGGCTCTCTCTCTCGGCTCTCTCTCGGCTCTCTCTCTCGGCTCTCTCTCACACTCTGCTCTCTCACGTTCTTCACTCTCTCTCTCCACACTCTCTTCACGCTGCTCTCTCACTCTCTTCTCACTCTCTGCTCTCGCTGCTCAATCTCTTCTCTGTGCTCTTCACTGTGCTCTCTTCACTCCTCACTCTCTGCTCACTCTGCTCTCTGCTCACTCTTCGCTCACTCTTCACTCTGCTCTCTTCACTCTGCTCTCTTCACTCTGCTCTCTTCACTCTGCTCTCTTCACTCTGCTCTCTTCACTCTGCTCACTCTTCACTCTGCGCTCACTCTTCACTCTGCGCTCACTCTTCACTCTGCTCTCTCTCTTCACTCTGCTCTCTCTCTTCACTCTGCTCTCTCTCTTCACTCTGCTCTCTTTCTTCACTCTGCTCTCTCTCTTCACTCTGCTCTCTCTCTTCACTCTGCTCTCTCTCTTCACTCTGCTCTCTCTCTTCACTCTGCTCGCTCTCTTCACTTTCTTGCTCTCGTTCTCTTCACTCTCTGTTCTGTCTCTCTCTGCTCGCTTCTCTCACTCTCTGCTCTCTCTCACTCTCTGCTCTATCTCACTCTGCTCTCTCTCTCTCTCACACTGTCTCTCACTCTCTGTTCTCTCCCTCTCTCACACTCAGTATCTCGCTCTCTGCTCTTGCTGCTCACTCACTCTGCTCTTGCTGGCAGATCTTTAGATGGCAAAACGGCATTACCATCAGTCCGGTGCTTCAAAGCCTGTGTGGTGAACAAATAGTGTTCCCTTAACCGTTTGCTCCTCTAAGAATAGTCCTGTATGCTTAGCTGGGTCAGTCTCTAACCAAGTCTGGGCCCATTTCTAACTTGTTCTGTCTCATGCAAGCCAAGTTTACTGATCTACTGCAACTCAAACAAGGCTTAGCTAGGGACAGGCTTGGTTTAGCTAGGGACAGGCTTGGTTTAACTCGGGACAGGCTTGGTTTAACTCGGGACAGGCTTGGTTTAACTCGGGACAGGCTTGGTATTGGCTTGGGTTAGCTAGGGAGAGGCTCGGGACAGGCTTGGGTTAACTCGGGACAGGCTTGGGTTAACTCGGGACAGGCTTGGGTTAACTCGGGACAGGCTTGGGTTAGCTCGGGACAGGCTTGGTATTGGCTTGGGTTAGCTAGGGAGAGGCTCGGGACAGGCTTGGTTAGCTAGGGAGAGGCTTGGGACAGGCTTGGGTTAACTCGGGACAGGCTGTGGAACCAGGCCTGGTCTCCTGTCCTGCATGTAGGGACATTAAGTTGGATAACTACATTATGACAGGGAGGAGTGGCTGGCAGGCTTGGAATAACCCCATCAAATAGCCTGAAGGTGTTTGGACTTGCTGAGTTATGACATGTGTTTTTTAAATGTTAACAAGATGCCTGTATTGGATTAGTTTTAGTTTAGAATTAATCTATCAAGGCACTCCCAGGCAGGGAAATGTTGTTGATCTCATTAAATCTAAATAAATCTTAATCTTCCTTAAATCTTATTTTTCCACCGAAAGTCATATACATTGTTTTGTATGGAAACTCTTACTACTTATTCATAGGCCTACATGAACTACTTATGCATAATGTTTTTGTTAGTAGTTAACAATTGATTGACCCCTTTTGGTCATGTTTGTCCCCTCCTGCTCTCCGTCCATCCATCTGTCTGTGCAGGGTCTAAAGCCCCAGACACGGTCCGTGGTTAACTCCCTCCTCTCAGGGGCCTTAGCTGGAGCCTTGGCCAAAACCGCTGTGGCCCCGCTGGACAGAACCAAGATAATCTTCCAAGGTAGGCAGCAACACTTCTCACATGCTTTTGGAATAGTGAGGAATCAGTTATTTTTATTTTCAATGTCATACATTTTTGTCTATTTATTTCCTTCATTGTAGTGTCCTCAGCAAGATTCTCTGCCAAGGTGAGTTGTTTGACCCATGTACTGTGTAAAATTCATTTGATGATGATTCATGATTCACCCAGTGGTGTGAAGTACTTAAGTAAAAATACTTTCAAGTACTACTTAAGTAGTTTTTTGTATCTGTACTTTATTTTACTTTGACTACTTTTACTTCACTTCATTCCTAAATAAATATTGTACTTTTTACTCCATACATTTTCCCTGACACCCAAAAGTACTCGTTACATTTTGAATGCTTAGCAGGACAGGAAAATAGTCAAATTCACACACTTATCAACCGAACATTCCTGGTCATCTTACTGCCTCTGATCTGGCAGACTCAACTAAACACACATGCTTCGTGTGTAAATGACGTCTGAATGTTCTGTGGCCGTGGCTTTCCGTAAATAAACAACAACAACAACAAAATGGTGCCGTCTGATTTGCTTAATAAAATGAATTTTCAATTATTTAAGTATATTTTAAACCAATTACTTGTAGACTTTTACTCAAGTAGAATTTGACTGTCGTTACTTTTACTCAAGTATGACAGTTGGGTACTTTTTCCACCACTGTATTCCCCTTTGTGATGATGGTGATACTGTTGATAATGGATGGTGATACTGTTGATAATGATGAAGATGCTGTTTATGATGATGAGACCCCATGCTGTTGGTCCACCCCCAGGAGGCGTATAGGTTGATCTATCGGACCTACCTTAAGGATGGCTTCCTCAGCCTGTGGAGGGGCAACTCTGCCACCATGGTGCGGGTCATCCCCTACGCTGCCATCCAGTTCTGTGCTCACGAGCAGTACAAGAGACTACTGGGTGGATACTTCGGCTTCCAGGGAAAGTGAGTAACCATGCATATATAAACTAATCTTGTCCAGAGGCTAGGTTCCTGCCTAATAGGGAATAAGATATTCTTAGAGAATCCCTACGGAGAATGCTAAATGTTTTATCCATTCTTCTAGCAAGAAAAGTAGCGAGCGCATTGTGGCACCATCTGCTGACTATTTTAGAGAATTGTGTTCTCAACGGATGTGCCAAATTTAGTTCTGTAATTTTGAGTATTACTCTTCGGTCATATCTCCAATATTATTTGGAATCTCATCACAAAATCGTACATATAAGTGTCCAGGCAATGTTGTTCTGCACTAATATGGCTGTTGACTGATGTTCAAGCAAGCATCTTAGCCTGATTTATCCTCTCCTTCTGGCAATTGTGTAATTCATAAACAACTTAGCTATTGAAATGCAAGCAGCAGGTGATGAGACCAGTTGCAGTATGCATTACAATACCAAAACATAACAATATTTAACTCAAGTCAACCCTACCAACATGATTGTAATACATTCAGCAGTACTATTCATATGAACCTACTGGACCTCCTTAGCACAAATAAACAAGAATATGAAAGAAAGTTTGTTCACTTTATTAAAAATGATGAGGATTGTGATTAGTCTCGACAGAACCGCATGTGTTAATGCTGGTCCTGAGGACCCAGAGGGTGCACATTTCCCCCTAGCACTCCACAGCAAATGAAACTATTCAACTTATCAACAAGCAAGGCTTGATATGACTGTTTTTTTACCATTTGCCACTATGTAACACCATTTTCATGTCATTGTATGATGCAAGGAAGCCACTTTACAAAATGCATTACTATCCTTCTACCATAGAGAATCAGACAGAGCTATATAGGCTACATTCTGCCTATTGGCTTCTTTGCATATTCAAGCTTGTCTCAAAATACAACAACTTCCTTTTTAAGGCTCTCCTGGAGGATGGTTGGCCACCCTTGGTACCCTATTTAATATTGCAACATTACAATTACAACCAAATACTTTTTATGTCTTCATAAAATAATTCCCTCCAAGGCTCGAAATTAAGGCCCCGTCATCTATGGGATGATAAAAAAAAATGTCTACAAGTTCAAAACAGACTCCGGGACAGTTCTAGAAAAGACAAATCCACACAGTTTAGCTCAACAATGCACACGTGGCTGTAGGCTACACACAAGTGTTTCTAAATTCAATTGTCGGGATAATACCATTTTCAAAAGTGTACCGCGTGCTTGAGCATTTTCATGTAACATCGACAAAGAACAATCACAGACCGAGCATGCCCACTGACTGGTCTCAGTTCCAGGTGCAACGCACGCATGCACACCTGGAACTGAAGCTAGTCAGTGGGCATGCCCAGTCTGTGGGTGTTCTTCCACCAGCGCAGATGGCCATGAGTGTTGTGGAGCTCATTATACACCACCTTCACACTGTGAGAGGGAGAAAAGGGGTAGGGAGAAAGATTGGGAGGGAGAGAGAGGGGGAATTAGAGATCAGAGCATGACAGAAAGACCACTCACATCCACACACACCTCCTAGTAAAGGTCTGACTGTAGGTGTAGCCTATCTCTCATTGTTGGTGACGTCCATTGCAGATTATTGCTAATCCTATCCTCCTGTGATTAATCAAAGACTCCATCTCCTCCATGTAGCGAGTCAGATCCTCCAGAACCTTCTCAAAGCTGGCTCACACCTGGGGGTGTCGCACGGGAGGGTGATGAACACATTACACACACCCGTAAACATAGATAAAGGCAGGTTTCCAGTAGAACAGTACAATGTTGAGAAAAGGGTAAATCTGTAATTACTTCGATTGGGGTTGTACTGTCTTTTCAAATGTGTTGGTGGATATCATATCTACACTGCCAGAAACGAATAATACTTTGTATATGATAGACATTTAATCATAGGACTGGATGGTTTCAAATACTAACGTAAATTAGCTAGCTAGCTAGTTATTCTACTCAAGGCCTTTTAAAATAGGAAGTCAATGCTGCTGTTTACGGCTAGTGTTAGACAACTAGCTAGGAATTGTAATAACGTTAACTAGGTAGGCCAAAGCAATGTACAGTTGTGGCCAAAAGTTTTGAGAATGATACAAATATTAATTTTCACAAAGCCTGCTGCCTCAGTTTGTATATACTCCAGAATGTTATGAAGAGTGGTTAGATGAATTGCAGTTAATTGCAACGGAGTTCTCCACTACGGAGAAGAGCGCTTTGGAGTAAACGAAAGGAGAAGTGGCAAGACACCACCCGCACCAGCCAAATCTAGGAGGCAGCAGGAGATCGAGATACTTGTCAGAGAGAGAAGGCAGCTGAGGAAGCAGTGGAAGAAGGCCTTTGATGCAGAGAGAGAAGGTCTCATGCTACTCCAAGCAGACATTAAATGTCGGCTGGCAACCTTGCGAAGAGCGGAAAACTTAAGGAAACTTCGTAGGAAGAAGGAACACTCAAGAACACAGTTCTATAAAAACCCCTTTAAGTTTGTCAAAGATCTCTTCGCAAAGGAAAAGTGCGGAATCCTAAAAACTCCAAAGCCTGAACTGGAAGAACATCTGGAAAAGGTCCACCAGGACATGAAAAGGCATGAGCAGATAATCATCCCACATGACATCCCACCTATTCAACCACCAGAATTCAATCTGGACACTGACCCTCCAAAATGGAGGGAAGTAGAGAACGTTGTCCGAAGAGCAAGAGCGGCCTCGGCTCCTGGGCCTAATGGAGTACCATACAAGCTTTACAAGAATGCCCCGGATGTTCTACGCTTTCTTTGGAGGCTCATGAGGATAGTGTGGCAGAAGGAAATAATACCAAAGGCATGGCGAAGGGCTGGTGGTGTGCTAATCCCGAAAGAGAAGGATGCGACAGACATCAGTCAATTCCGACCAATCTCCCTTCTAAACGTCGAAGGGAAGATCTTTTTCAGTATAATAGCACAGAGGCTGTCCACTTATCTGGAAAGGAACAAGTACATTGATACATCTGTACAGAAAGCAGGCATTCCTGGTTTCTCTGGTTGCCTGGAACATACTAGTATGATTTGGCACCAGATCCAAACAGCTAAGAAGGACAAGAGAGACCTCTATGTCATCTTCCTCGACCTGGCCAATGCCTTTGGCTCAGTTCCCCATGAACTCCTCTGGGAATCCTTCAACTTTTTCCACGTACCAGAACCCATCACTACACTGGTAAAGGCCTATTTCCAAGACCTGCAATTGTGTTTCACAACACCTGACTTCACAACAACATGGCAGCGCTTGGAAGTAGGCATAATGGCAGGCTGTACAATTTCTCCTCTGGCCTTCACTATGGCCATGGAAGTCATCATCAGGGCATCGAGATGGGTGGTCGGCGGTGAGAGAACTAAGGAGGGGCTCCGTCTCCCACCTATCCGAGCATACATGGATGACATGACTACACTGACCACCACTGCAGCATGCACCAGGCGGCTACTTGCAAAACTGCAGGATAACATCAAGTGGGCCCGGATGAAAATCAAGCCAAGCAAATCTCGAAGCATTTCCATAGTCAAGGGACAGCTTAAAGATGTGAGGTTCTGCATTGGAGATGACCCGATACCAACGGTGTCTGAGCAACCCATCAAGAGCCTGGGTAGATGGTACAACGAAAGCCTCCGGGATAAAGATCAAGTGCAGCAAGTAAGGCAGGACATCGCCGACGGTCTTGAGAACATCAACAAGACCCTACTGCCTGGGAGGCTCAAGCTTTGGTGCCTACAGTTTGGACTTCTCCCCCGGGTAATGTGGCCACTCACCGTCTATGAGGTCCCAATAACAACAGTGGAGAAGATGGAGCGAACCATTACCTCATACGTGAAGAAATGGCTGGGTGTCCCACGATGCTTGAGTAACATCGGCCTCTATGGCAAAGGGGTCCTTGAACTACCTCTTACAAGTCTAACGGAGGAGTACAAGTGCTCTAAAGTAAGACTTCAGATGACATTGAAGGACTCTAAAGACCAGACCATTAGCAAGGCTGCACCTCCCCTACAAACTGGACGGAAATGGACATCATCCAAGGCTGTGCAGCAAGCAACATCAGCCCTGAGACACCAAGACATTGTGGGGAATATCCAGCATGGAAGAGGAGGCTTTGGCCTGGCAGCAAGCAAACCAACGTTCCATAAGGCAACAACATCTGAACGCAGGAAGCTGGTGGTCAAGGAGGTGCGCAGACAGGAGGAGACTGCAAGAAGTGCAAAGGCTGTCTCTCTTGCTAAACAAGGTCAATGGACGCGGTGGGAAGGCCTGGAGAGGAGAAAGATCAACTGGAGTGAGCTTTGGCAAATGGAGGCAAGCAACATCAGCTTCATCATAAGAGCTGTTTATGATGTGCTTCCATCACCAAAAAATCTACATCAATGGTATGGCGAGGACTCGACCTGCCCCCTCTGCCCAGCTCCAGCGACTCTCAGGCATATAATGACAGGTTGCAAGACCAGCCTCTCACAAGGCCGTTACACCTGGAGGCACAATCAGGTCCTCAAGAGCCTGGCTGCAGCACTTGAGACCAAGAGGAGTGCAACCAATTCATTACCTCCAAAAACAAGCAATCCTGTCAAAACAACAACATTCATCCGGGAGGGACAGAAAAGGCCCAAGTATCCTCCTACAAAGCCAGAAACTGGACACCTAGCCATGGCCCGGGACTGGAAGATGCTTGTCGATATTGGCCAGCAACTAATTTTTCCACCTGAGATTGCTTCTACCAAACTTAGGCCAGACATGGTACTCTGGTCCCCTTCACGAAAGGCTGTGTACATCATAGAGCTCACAGTCCCGTGGGAAAACTCTGTTGAAGAGGCCTACGAGCGTAAGAAACTGCGTTACACAGAGTTGGCAGCAGACGCAACTCAGCGTGGCTGGAATGCAAAAGTCTGGCCAGTTGAAGTGGGATGCAGAGGATTCGTGGCTTCTTCCACCATCAGGTTGCTGAAAGAACTTGGAATCCATGGACAGGCTCTGCGGCAGACCGTCAGAGCAGTTTCTCAAGCAGCTGAAAGAGGCAGCCAGTGGATCTGGATTAAACGGAAGGACCCTTGCTGGGCTATAACTTCATGACCCCCCACCCCCACCTGAGAACCCAATTCAGATCCCTCCAACTTGAGGAGGGCATATGAGGTATGCGGTCAGCTGTCGGACTGGCTCAGGGAAGAGGACGCCCCTGCCTTGCATAGTCCCGTGGGACATCTTAATTGGGCATGGGACACAAGCTAAGGCTTGATCACCCTTTAGCTGGCCACCTTTGATGAGAGTGTTTAGTGATTAAAGGCCGAAACACCCACTGATTCGAAGGCACACTACTGAGGATGTGTCCCAAAATTGACATCTTAACCCAGTCTAAGAAATAAACCTCCCATGCCACTCTGTCAACATCACGGCAAATCTCATGCGAGTGCATTCCATCTATTGGCACAATGGACAGTTTTTTAACATCTCGTCCCGTGTTTTATGATTCAAAGTCCCTATTTGCCATGCAGTGGAAATGCTTTTTGGGGATTCAGTTCATTTGCATTTCAGCCCTGCCACAAAAGGACCAGCTGACATCATGTCAGTGATTCTCTCATTAACACAGGTGTGAGTGTTGACTTGGACAAGGCTGGAGATCACTCTGTCATGCTGATTGAGTTCGAATAACAGACTGGAAGCTTCAGTCTTCAGAAGGAGGGTGGTGCTTGGAATCATTGTTCTTGCTCTGTCAGCCATGGTTACCTGCAAGGAAACACGTGCTGTCATCATTGCTTTGCACAAAAAGGGCTTCACAGGCAAGGATATTGCTGCCAGTAAGATTGCACCTAAATCAACCATTTATCGGATTGTCAAGAACTTCAAGGAGAGCGGTTCAATTGTTGTGAAGAAGGCTTCAGGGCGCCCAAGAAAGTCCAGCAAGCGCCAGGACCATCTCCTAAAGTTGATTCAGCTGCGGGTTCGGGGCACGACCAGTACAGAGCTTGGAATAGCAGCTGGCAGAGTGCATCTGCACGCACAGTGAGGCAAATACTTTTGGAGGATGGCCTGGTCTCAAGAAGGGCAGCAAAGAAGCCACTTCTCTCCAGGAAAAACATCAGGGACAGACTGATATTCTGCAGAAGGTACAGGGATTGGACTGCTGAGGACTGGGGTAAAGTCATTTTCTCTGATGAATCCCCTTTCCAATTGTTTGGGGCATCCGGAAAAAAGCTTGTCCGGAGAAGACAAGGTGAGCGCTACCATCAGTCCTGTGTCATGCCAACAGTAAAGCATCCTGAGACTATTCATGTGTGGGGTTGCTTCTCAGCCAAGGGAGTGGGCTCACTCACAATTTTGCCAAAGAACACAGCCATGAATAAAGAATGGTACCAACACATCCTCCGAGAGCAACTTCTCCCAACCATCCAGGAACAGTTTGGTGATGAACAATGCCTTTTCCAGCATGATGGAGCACTAATAGGCTCCTATCAGTCAGGATGTAGCCCAGAAGTTAATTGATAGCATGCCAGGGCGGATTGCAGAGGTCTTGAAAAAGAAGGGTCAACACTGCAAATATTGACTCTTTGCATCAACTTCATGCAATTGTCAATAAAAGCCTTTCACTTATGAAATGCTTATAATTATACTTCAGTGTTCCATAGTAACATCTGACAGAAATATCTAAAGACACTGAAGCAGCAATCTTTGTGGAAATTAATATTTGTGTCATTTTCAAAACCTTTGGCCACGACTGTATAGCCAGATGTAGTCATGAATAGCCAGCTAACTAACTGTCTAGGTAGCTAAAGTTATAACTTTTAGGAACTAGACCTAGACGTGTTCGCTGACAGGAAAAACTATTATTGGTAACATCAGCTAACAGGATAGCCTCTTTACTTTGGGAGGCCGGTACACATTGGTGTATCCATTGTGTACAGGTCTCCCAGAGCGAAAAGGCTACTAAATCAAATCAAATGTGGGTGGAGATTATAACAGAACATGGCCAAGATGTTCAAATGTTCATAAATGACCAGCATGGTCGAATAATAATAATACGGCAGAACAGTTGAAACTGGAGCAGCAGCACGGCCAGGTGAACTGGGGACAGCAAGGAGTCATCATGTCAGGTAGTCCTGAGGCATGGTCCTAGGGCTCAGGTCCTCCGAGAGAGAGAGAAAGAAAGAGAGAATTAGAGAGAGCACACTTAAATTCACTCAGGACACCGAATAGGACAGGAGAAGTACTCCAGATATAACAAACTGACCCTAGCCCCCCGACACATAAACTGCTGCAGCATAAATACTGAGACACTAGCAGGAGGAATGTAATGCTAACATGGTTAACGTTAACTGTGTCACACTGCTGAAGATCACAAGTCTCTAGCTAGCCAGCTAGATACAGTCCATTCGGAAAGTATTAAGACCCCTTCACTTTTTTTCCACATTTTGTTACATTACAGCCTTATTCTAAAATGGATTTAAAAATTATAATTATCATCAATCTGTACACAATACCCCATAATGACTCCCACATTTTGTTACATTACAGCCTTATTCTAAAATGAATTTAAAAATTATAATTATCATCAATCTGTACACAATACCCCATAATGACTCCCACATTTTGCAAAATATATTAAAAATCAAATACTTATCTTATTACATAAGTATGCAGACCCTTTGCTTTGAGACTTGAAGTTAAACTCAGGTGCATCCTGTTTCAATTGATCATCCTTGAGATGTTTCAACTTGATTGGAGTCCACCTGTGGTAAATTCAATTGATTGGACATGATTTGGAAAGGGACACACCTGTCTATATAAGGTCCCACAGTTGACAGTTCATCTCAGAGTAAAAACCAAGCCTTGAGGTCGAAGGAATTGTCCGTAGAGCTCCGAGACAGGATTGCGTTGAGGCACATATCTGGGGAAGGGTACCCAAAAAATTCTGCACCATTGAAGGTCCCCAAGAATACAGTGGCCTCCATCATTCTTAAATGGAAGAAATTTGGATCCACCAAGACTCTTCCTAGAGCTGGCCGGCAGGCCAAACTGAGCAATTGGGGGAGAAGGGCCTTGGTCAGGGAGGTGCCCTGCTAACTGTTCCAAATGGCTGAACTGAATTTGATAAAAGGGCTTTTATGTACTCTGTGCCATCAGCTTGGAATGCCTTAGAAAATATTTTTAAACTGGAAGAACTTGTCGTTTCACATTGGTGTTTTTAAATCATTGATGAAGGATTTTGAGGCTATTCCTTGACCTGTCAATCTTTTTAATTTGCTGTTTTATGATTTTGTTATACTCCTGTGATTTCTATGGTTTTTACTAGATTACTTGTTGTTTGTCATGTTGTCTGTCTAATTGTTAATGACTTGGTGCTGCCTATCTTGACCAGGACGCTCTTGAAAATGACATTTCAAATCGTAATGAGCCCTTCCTGGTTAAATAAAATACATACAAATATTTTGGGTTCTGATTGGGTATGACAATTGGACAAAAGCTCATTAGGCATTTATTATGTAAGTTATATTCTTCAAGAATTAATGGGTGGGCGTGTGTAGATCATTTTAAAGTCATAATTAATGACGCAATCACCGATTGACCCTTTACAAACTTCAATTGAGTACAGGCTTAACTGAATGATAACCGAGACTGAATATAATAAGACATTTTATTGAATAGTTTTGGTTAGGCCTCGTCTCCGAGCAATGCTCCCCAGAGCCAGATGCTGATGATAGGTTGCCCAATGCTGGGCAGCAGGCATCAACTCCCGTGCTGGAGAAAGGAGTTCCAATGACGAGCCTTAAGATTATTATGTTGGTGGTGGTGGAAGGTTGTTGGAAGACTGTTGCTTTAAAACAACAAGTTGGAGACACAAGGTAGGAGGAGTATTTATATCTCAACTCAAGAGTCATGCCCGTTGGTTGAAAGAAAGGATAATGATTATTTGCGATTGAGCCAGTAGGTTAATCAGCAACCGTGGTGGAATTGCCTTGCTCATAGGCTGATGAGTGAGATCAGAAGCGATGTGAATTATGGGTTTACTAGATGAATGAAAAGTGGCTATCCATTTAGACCAGCCGTACTGGTTTAACATTCGTAACTAAACTACCGTTCTAAAGTTTGGGCTTACTCAGAAATTCACTTTTTTTTGTCCATTAAAATAACATCAAATTGATCAGAAATACAGTGTAGACATTGTTAATGTTGTAAATGACTATTGTAGCTGGAAACGGCTGATTTTGGATGGAATATCTACATAGGCGTAGAGGCCCATTACCAGAAACCATCACTCCTTTGTTCTAATAGCATGTTGTGTTAGGTAATCCAAGTTTATCATTTTAAAAGGCTAATTGATCATTAGGAAAACCTTTTGCAATTATGTTAGCACAGCTGAAAACTGTTGTTCTGATTTAAAGAAGCAATAAAACTGGCCTTCTTTAGACTAGTTGAGTATCTGGAGCATCAGCATTTGTGGGTTCGATTACAGGCTCAAAATGGCTAGAACAAAGACCTTTTCTTCTGAAACTCGTCAGTCTATTCTTGTTCTGAGAAATGAAGGCTATTCCATGCGAGAAATTGCCAAGAAACTGAAGATCTCGTACAACGCTGTGTTCTACTCCCTTCACAGAACAGCGCAAACTGGCTCTAACCAGAATAGAAAGTGTGATGCCCCGGTGCACAACTGAGCAAGAGGACAAGTACATTAGTGTGTCTTGTTTCTCAAACTAGACACACTAGATGCCTCACAAGTCCTCAACTGGCAGCTTCATTAAATAGTATGCACAAAACACCAGTCTCAACATCAACAGTGAAGAGGCGACTCCGGGATGCTGGCCTTCTAGGCAGAGTTCCTTGGTCCAGGGTCTGTGTTCTTTTGCCCATCTTAATCTTGTCTTTTTATTGGCCAGTCTGAGATATGACTTTTTCTTTGCAACTCTGCCTATTGTCTGCTGTTTTTTTCCAGGTTTCTCAAGCCTGGATCAGAGCCTAGGTATTCAAAGATTGTCAAATCAGGCCCTTATGTATCCTGTGTACTGTGTTCCAGAGCCCTGCCGCCGGTGCCAAGGTTACTGGCGGGTTCTATGGCCGGTACCACAGCTGCCATGCTCACCTACCCTCTGGACATGGTGCGAGCCAGGATGGCTGTCACGCCCAAGGAGATGTAAGACAACTACCCCTACCTCTGAGAACACACACACTCCCACACACAGTACATTCAGAAAGTATTCAGACCCCTTCCCTTTTTCCACATTTTGTTACGTTACAGGATAATTCTAAAATGTATAAAATAAATGGTTTTCCACATCAGTTTACACACAATACCACATAATGACAAAGCGAAAACAGGTTTTTAGTCATTTTCGCACATTTATTAAAAATGATCAACATAAATACCTTTTTTTTTTAACATTAGTATTTAGACCCTTTGCTATGAGAACCAATAACCTGATGGTCACTCTGACAGAGCTCCAGAGTTCCTCTGTGGATATGGGAGAACCTTCCAGAAGGACAACCGTCTCTGCAGCACTCCACCTATCAGGCCTTTATTGTAGAGTGGCCAGACGGATGCCACTCCTCAGTAAAAGGCACATGACATGACAGGCTGCTTGGAGTTTGCTACAAGGCACCACGCTTTGGCCTGAATGCCAAGCGTCACGTCTGGAGGAAATCTGGCACCATCCCTACGTGGAAGCATGGTGGTTGCAGCATCATGCTGTGGGGATGTTTTTCAGCGGCAGGAACTCAAATCAAATGTTATTTGTAACATGTGCCGAGTACAACAGGTGTAGTAGACCTTACAGTGAAATGCTTGCTTACAAGCCCTTCACTACCAATGCAGTTTTAAGAACCCCCCCCCCCCAAAAAAAAAATGTAAGAGAGAAGATTAACAAATCATTAAAGAGCAGTAGTAAATAACAATGTCTGAGCCATATTCAGGGGGTACCGGTACAGAGTCAATGTGTGTCGAGGTAATTGATGTAATATGTACATGTAAGTAGAGTTATTAAAGTGACTATGCATAGATAATAACAGAGAGTAGCAGCAGCGAAGAAGAGGGTGGGGGGCGTGTAATGTACTGGGCCGTACGCACTACCCTCTGTATTGCCCTGCGGTCGGAGGCCGAGCAGTTGCCATACCAGGCAGGGATGCAACCTTTCAGGATGCTCTTGATGGTGCAGCTGTAATACTATTTGAGCATCTGAGGACCCATGCCAGGGGGAATAGGCGTTGTTGTGCCCTCTTCATGACTGTCTTGGTGTGCTTGGACCATGTTAGTTTGTTTGTTTGATGTGGTCACCAAGGAACTTGAAGCTCTCAACCTGCTCCACTACAGCCCCGTTGATGAGAATGGGTGCGTGCTCGGTCCTCTTCCTCTAGTCCACAATCATCTCATTTGTCTTGATCACGTTGAGGGAGAGGTTTTTGTCCTTGCACCACACTGTCTAGTCTGTCTCCCTATAGGCTGTCTCATTGTTGTCGGTGATCAGGCCTACCATTGTTGTCATCATTAAATTATGGTGTTGGAGTTGTGCCTGGCCGTGCAGTCATGAGTAAACAGGGAGTACAGGAGGGGACTGAGCACGCACCCATGAGGGGCCCCTGTGTTGAGGATCAGCATGGCGAATGTGTTACCTACCCTTACCACCTGGTTTGGGGGGGGTGGGGGGCATCAGGAAGTCCTAGGTTGCAGAGGGAGGGGTTTAGTCCCAGGGTCCTTAGCTTAGTGATGAGCTTTGAGGGCACTATGGTGTTGAACGCTGAGTTGTGGTCAATGAATAGCATTCTCACATAGGTGTTCCTTTTGTCCAGGTGTGAAAAGGCAGTATGGAGTGGAATAGAGATTGCATCATCTGTGGATTTGTTGGGGTGGTATGCAAATTGGAGTGGGTCTAGGGTTTCTGAGATAATGGTGTTGATGTGAGTCATGACCAGCCTTTCAAAGCATTGCTACGGGTCGGTAGTCATTTAGGCAGGTTACCTTAGTGTTTTTTGACGCAGGGACTATGGTGGTCTCTTTGAAACATGTTGGTATTACAGACTCCGACAGGGAGAGGTTGAAAATGTCAATGAAGACACTTGCCAGTTGGACAGCGCATGCTCGGAGTACACGTCCTGGTAATCCGTCTGGCCCTGCGGCCTTGTGAACGTTGACCTGTTTAAAGGTCTTACTCACATCAGCTGAGGAGAGCGTGATCACACATTCGTCTGGAACAGCTGATGTTCTCATGCATGTTTCAGTGTTACTTGCCTCAAAATGAGCATAGAAGTTATTTAGCTCGTCTGGCAGGTTTGTGTCACTGGGCAGCTCACGGCTGTGCTTCCCTTTGTAGTCTGTAACAGTTTGCAAGCCCTGCCACATCCGACGAGTTTCGGAGCCGGTGTAGTACGATTCGATCTTAGTCCTGTATTGATGCTTTGCCTGTTTGATGACTGGGAGATTCGTCAGGATCGAGAGAAAGATGAACGGAGCAAAGTACAGAGAGATCCTTAGTGAAAACCTGCTCGAGAGCGCTCAGGACCTCAGACTGGGGGGCGAAGGTTCACCTTTGAACAGGACAACAACCCTAAGCACACAGCCAGGACTATGCAGGAGTGATTTCAGGACAACTCTCTGAATGTCCTTGAGTGGCCCAGCCAGAGCCTGGACTTGAACCTGATCGAACATCTCCTGAGACACCTGAAAGTAACTGTGCAGCGATGCTCCCTATCCAACCTGATAGAGCTTGAGAGGATCTGCAGAGAGGAATGTGAGAAACTCCCTAAATACAGGCGTGCCCAGCTTGTAGCGTCAAACCCACAAGAAGACACAAGGCTGTAATCGCTGCCAAATATATTTCAACAAAGTACTGAGTAAAGGATCTGAATACTTATGTAAATGTGATATTTCAGTTTTTTAAATTTTAATACAGTTACAAAAGATTCTAAACCTGTTTTTGCTTTGTCATTATGGGATATGGTGTGTAGATTGATGAGTGGGAAAAAATGATTTAATCCATTTTAGAATAAGGCTGTAACGTAACAAAATGTGGAAGAAGTCAAGGGGTCTGAATACTTTCCGAATGCACTGTATACACACACACACACACACACACACAGACTGTTTGTGGTGCTGCGAATAACTCGCACTTTACATCCCATCTCTCTTCTCCCCTCAGGTACAGTAACATAATCCATGTGTTTGTGCGTATCTCTCGTGAGGAGGGTTTGAAGACACTGTATCGTGGTTTCACCCCCACCATACTGGGTGTGGTGCCCTACGCTGGACTCAGTTTCTTCACCTACGAGACTCTCAAGAAAATGCATGCAGGTACTGCAGTCTCAGCTGTCGTGTCTGTCTAGTCTGTCTGTCTATCTGTCTCTCTGTCTAGTCTCTATCTAATCTGTCTAGTCTGTCTATTGTCTGTCTCTCTGTCTAGTCTCTATCTAATCTGTCTAGTCTGTCTCTCTGTCTATTGTCTGTCTCTGTCTAGTCTGTGTCCAGTCTATATAATCTGTCTAGTCTGTCTCTGTCTATTGTCTGTCTCTCTGTCTAGTCTCTATCTAATCTGTCTAGTCTGTCTCTGTCTATTGTCTGTCTCTCTGTCTAGTCTCTATCTAATCTGTCTAGTCTGTCTCTCTGTCTAGTCTCTATCTAATCTGTCTAGTCTGTCTCTCTGTCTATTGTCTGTCTCTGTCTAGTCTGTGTCCAGTCTATATAATCTGTCTAGTCTGTCTCTGTCTATTGTCTGTCTCTCTGTCTAGTCTCTATCTAATCTGTCTAGTCTGTCTCTCTGTCTAGTCTCTATCTAATCTGTCTAGTCTGTATCTAATCTGTCTAGTCTGTATCTAATCTGTCTAGTCTGTATCTAATCTGTCTAGTCTGTATCTAATCTGTCTAGTCTGTATCTAATTTGTCTCTCTGTCTAGTCTGTATCTAATCTGTCTAGTCTGTCTGTGTCTAGTCTGTCTGTGTCTAGTCTGTCTGTGTCTAGTCTGTCTGTGTCTAGTCTGTCTGTGTCTAGTCTGTATCTAATCTGTCTAGTCTGTCTCTCTGTCTAGTCTGTATCTAATCTGTCTAGTCTGTCTCTCTGTCTAGTCTGTATCTAATCTGTCTAGTCTGTCTCTCTGTCTATTGTCTGTCTCTGTCTAGTCTGTGTCCAGTCTATATAATCTGTCTAGTCTGTCTCTCTCTGTCTAGTCTGTATATAATCTGTCTAGTCTGTCTCTCTCTGTCTAGTCTGTATATAATCTGTCTAGTCTGTCTCTCTCTGACTGTCTAGTCTGTCTAGTCTGTTTATAATCTGTCTAGTCTGTCTCTCTGTCTAGTCTGTCTCTCTGTCTAGTCTGTCTCTCTATGTCTGTGTCTAGTCTTTCTCTCTGTCTAGTCTGTCTAGTCTGTCTCTCTATGTCTAGTCTGTCTCTGTCTGGTCTGTGTCTCTCTGTTTAGTCTGTCTCTCTGTTTAATCTGTCTCTCTGTTTAGTCTGTCTCTCTGTCTAGTCTGTATCTAGTCTGTATCTAGTCTGTATCTAATCTGTCTCTAATCTGTCTAGTCTGTCTCTCTCTCTCTGTCTAGTCTGTCTCTCTCTGTCTAGTCTGTCTCTCTCTGTCTAGTCTGTCTCTCTCTCTCTGTCTAGTCTGTCTCTCTCTGTCTAGTCTGTTTCTCTGTCTAGTCTGTCTCGGTCTAGTCTGTCTCTCTGTGTAGTCTGTGTCTAGTCTGTCTCTCTGTCTAGTCTGTATCTAGTCTGTATCTAATCTGTCTCTAATCTGTCTAGTCTGTCTCTCTCTCTCTGTCTAGTCTGTCTCTCTCTGTCTAGTCTGTCTCTCTCTGTCTAGTCTGTCTCTCTCTGTCTAGTCTGTTTCTCTGTCTAGTCTGTCTCGGTCTAGTCTGTCTCTCTGTCTAGTCTGTGTCTAGTCTGTCTCTCTGTCTAGTCTGTGTCTAGTCTGTCTCTCTGTCTAGTCTGTGTCTAGTCTGTATCTCTGTCTAGTCTGTGTCTAGTCTGTATCTAGTCTGTCTAGTCTGTATCTAATCTGTCTAGTCTTTATCTACTCTGTCTAGTCTGTATCTAATCTGTCTCTAATCTGTCTAGTCTGTCTCTCTCTCTCTGTCTAGTCTGTCTCTCTCTCTCTGTCTAGTCTGTCTCTCTCTGTCTAGTCTGTCTCTCTCTGTCTAGTCTGTTTCTCTGTCTAGTCTGTCTCGGTCTAGTCTGTCTCTCTGTCTAGTCTGTCTAGTCTGTCTCTCTGTCTAGTCTGTGTCTAGTCTGTATCTAGTCTGTATCTACTCTGTCTAGTCTGTATCTACTCTCATGTCTGTATCTAATCTGTCTAGTCTTTATCTACTCTGTCTAGTCTGTATCTAATCTGTCTAGTCTGTATCTAATTTGTCTCTCTGTCTAGTCTGTCTCTCTGTTTAGTCTGTCTCTCTGTCTAGTCTGTCTCTCTGTCCAGTCTGTATCTAATCTGTCTAGTCTGTCTGTGTCTAGTCTGTCTGTGTCTAGTCTGTCTGTGTCTAGTCTGTCTGTGTCTAGTCTGTATCTAATCTGTCTAGTCTGTCTCTCTGTCTAGTCTGTATCTAATCTGTCTAGTCTGTCTCTCTGTCTAGTCTGTATTTAATCTGTCTAGTCTGTATCTAATCTGTCTAGTGTGTCTTTCTCTGTCCAGTCTGTCTGTCTAGTCAGCCATGCACTGTATTGCTGATAATGTAAATATAAGGTTTCCCACTGACATGGACCCTGTCCCCTCCCATCCCTCCCTCCCTCATCTCTCTCACCCTCTCCCTCCCTCCCTCCATCTCTCTCACCCTCTCCTTCCCTCCCTCCCTCCCTCCATCTCTCTCACCCTCCCTCCCCCCCTCCATCTCTCTCACCCTCCCTCCCTCCCTCCATCTCTCTCACCCTCCCTCCATCTCTCTCACCCTCCCTCCATCTCTCTCACCCCCCCTCCCTCCCTTCATCTCTCTCACCCCCCTCCCTCCCTCCATCTCTCTCACCCACCCTCCCTCCCTCCATCTCTCTCACCCACCCTCCCTCCCTCCATCTCTCTCACCCACCCTCCCTCCCTCCATCTCTCTCACCCCCCCTCCCTCCCTCCCTCCATCTCTCTCACCCCCCCTCCCTCCCTCCCTCCATCTCTCTCACCCCCCCTCCCTCCCTCCCTCCATCTCTCTCACCCCCCCTCCCTCCCTCCCTCCATCTCTCACCCCCCCTCCCTCCCTCCCTCCATCTCTCTCACCCCCCCTCCCTCCCTCCACCTCTCTCACCCACCCTCCCTCCCTCCATCTCTCTCACCCCCCCTCCCTCCCTCCATCTCTCTCACCCCCCCTCCCTCCTTCCATCTCTCTCACCCCCCCTCCCTCCCTCCATCTCTCTCACCCCCCCTCCCTCCCTCCATCTCTCTCACCGCCCCTCCCTCCCTCCATCTCTCTCACCGCCCCTCCCTCCCTCCATCTCTCTCACCCACCCTCCCTCCCTCCATCTCTCTCACCCACCCTCCCTCCCTCCATCTCTCTCACCCACCCTCCCTCCCTCCATCTCTCTCACCCCCCCTCTCCCTCCATCTCTATCACCCCTCCCTCCCTCCATCTCTCTCACCCACCCTCCCTCCCTCCATCTCTCTCACCCACCCTCCCTCCCTCCATCTCTCACCCCCCCTCCCTCCCTCCATCTCTCTCACCCCCCCTCCCTCCCTCCCTCCATCTCTCTCACCCCCCCTCCCTCCCTCCCTCCATCTCTCTCACCCCCCCTCCCTCCCTCCCTCCATCTCTCACCCCCCCTCCCTCCCTCCCTCCATCTCTCTCACCCCCCCTCCCTCCCTCCACCTCTCTCACCCACCCTCCCTCCCTCCATCTCTCTCACCCCCCCTCCCTCCCTCCATCTCTCTCACCCCCCCTCCCTCCTTCCATCTCTCTCACCCCCCCTCCCTCCCTCCATCTCTCTCACCGCCCCTCCCTCCCTCCATCTCTCTCACCGCCCCTCCCTCCCTCCATCTCTCTCACCGCCCCTCCCTCCCTCCATCTCTCTCACCCACCCTCCCTCCCTCCATCTCTCTCACCCACCCTCCCTCCCTCCATCTCTCTCACCCACCCTCCCTCCCTCCATCTCTCTCACCCCCCCTCTCCCTCCATCTCTATCACCCCTCCCTCCCTCCCTCCATCTCTATCACCCCTCCCTCCCTCCATCTCTCTCACCCACCCTCCCTCCCTCCATCTCTCTCACCCACCCTCCCTCCCTCCATCTCTCTCACCCCCCCTCCCTCCCTCCATCTCTCTCACCCCCCCTCCCTCACTCCATCTCTCTCACCCCCCCCTCCCTCCCTCCATCTCTCTCACCCCCCCTCTCTCCCTCCCTCCATCTCTCTCACCCCCCCTCTCTCCCTCCCTCCATCTCTCTCTCCCCCCCTCCCTCCCTCCATCTCTCTCACCCCCCCTCTCTCCCTCCATCTCTCTCACCCTCTCCCTCCCTCCCTCCCTCTCTCCATCTCTCTCACCCTCTCCAGAGCGGAGCGGTCGCCCCCAGCCCTACTCGTACGAGAGGTTGGTGTTCGGGGCATGCGCAGGTCTCCTGGGCCAATCAGCTTCCTACCCGCTGGATGTGGTGCGGCGGCGCATGCAGACGGCGGGCGTAACTGGGCACACCTACGGCACCATCCTGGGTACCATGCGGGACATCGTGGCGGAGGAGGGCGTGGTGCGTGGACTCTACAAGGGCCTCAGTATGAACTGGGTCAAAGGGCCCATCGCTGTGGGCATCAGCTTCACCACCTTTGACATGACACAGATCCTTCTGAAGAAGTTGTACCAGCTGAGGTATAATAACAGGTAAGCAGTAGGGAGAGACTGGTGGAGGGATGGAGAAGGCAACGGCGAGGGGAATGAGGACCATAGATAATAGCAGGACAGTCGCTCTATGAGAACCTCGGCACAAACGACGTGAAGGCCAGGATGAGAAAACAAACATTGTCGTTTTCTAGGGTCAAGGCATAACGGATTGGGGAATGTGTGATTGAGTGATCCAGGTCAGCACAGTGGACACACACAGTGTGTGAAATGAATGTCTTCATCTTTGTGTATGTACATGGAGGCATGAAGTCTCATAAGAGGTACATTTGGTGGGTCATAATATACACACTATGGTCCTGTACGTCATGTTCAGGTGCAATATGTTCAGTTATTTCATGTGTGTAATATTCACACAAAATACACAAGTGTGTATGTGTGTGTATGTGTGTGTGAGACAGAGTGACAACGCACACCTTCCGGGTGTCTCCCTTGCCTTGCGTCCCTACTTGAATAGGGGACCTTCCAACAGTCTGGATCAGATGAGTTGTTCCTGTCTATCTCCTTCCACATGAGTTGGATTTGACTTTTATCCAACGAAAATGTGCCCCCATGAGATTTTGTTTTGTTTGGTTGATGATTTTTGTTTAATGAGTTATACCAAAGCATATACAAGACGGGCATTGTAATTAATAATATGATTTATGACTAGAGAAGATTGATATTAATCTCTTTTTTTTTTTGGTACAGTGAAGTTCTCACAAGAAATATACATATTGGACAAAACATGTCCATGACATAGACTGATCAGGTGAATCCAGGTGAAAGCTATGATCCCTTATTGATGTCACCTGTTATTTCCACTTCAATCAGTGTAGATGAAGGGAAGGAGGCAGGTTAAAGAATACGTTTTAAGCCTTGAGACAATTGAGACATGGATTGTGTATGTGTGCCATTCAGAGGGTGAATGGACAAGACAAAAGATTTAAGTGCCTTTGAGCAGGGTATGGTTATAGGTGCCAGGTCCACAGGTTTGTGTCAAGAACTGCAGCGCTGTTGGGTTTTTCACACTCAACAGTTTCCTGTGTATCAAGAACGGTCCACCACCCAAAAAGACATCCTGACAACTTGACAACTGTGGAAAGCATTGGAATCAACATTGGCCATCATCCCTGTGGAACGCTTTTGACACCTTGTAGAGTCCGTGCCTCGACAAACTGAGGCTGTTCTGAGGGCAGAAGGGGGTGCAACATAATATAGGAAAGGTGAAACGAATATTTTGTACACTCGGTGTACAATGAATACAGTGAGTGACAATACACAGCTGTTTTTTCACTAACCGTAGAAAATGAGTTTAACTAACAGACATATATATGGGTTAACCTAACAGCCAATAGGATGTTTCTCAGTGTTGAGTCAGTCAGTGAGTGTAACACGGCCACTGGTATATATTTTAATAGTGTCCAGTTCTTCAATCTTTAGCCTGGCTACAGACTTGACTGGCCGGGAGGGGTGGCGGGGGTGGGGGGGGTGACGTGGGGCCGGGAGAGGAGGGGTGACGTGGGGCCGGGAGAGGAGGGGTGACGGGGAGAGGGGAGGGTGACGTGGGGCCGGGAGAGGAGAGAGGAGGGGAGGGGTGACGTGGGGCCGGGAGAGGGGGGGGGGGGTGACGTGGGGGGGTGACGTAGAGTTGGGGGAGATGTTTGCTGCTCTGAGTAGCCCCAGCACTCCCTGATTCTGCTTCTATAGGACCACTATGCGTGCTGGCTATCATTTCTGTATAGAAATATGATTTTTTTTTAAATATGATTTATCCAGATAGACATCTGCATCTTATTAGTTGTTGCAGCACTATTATTAAAAGAAACGCACATCATAACGTTCAGGGGATATCATTCAGTGCAAGTTATGATAAAGCACATGCCTCCTAGTAGTCCACTCAGAGACCTGTTTGAGTGACAGCCAGCTTGCACAGTGCCCCTCCAGTACCTGGATTGGGGAGCGCTATTCCACAGTGCCCCTCCAGTACCTGGATTGGGGAGCGCTATTCCACAGTGCCCCTCCAGTACCTGGATTGGGGAGCGCTATTCCACAGGGACCCTCCAGTACCTGGATTGGGGAGCGCTATTCCACAGGGACCCTCCAGTACCTGGATTGGGGAGCGCTATTCCACAGGGACCCTCCAGTACCTGGATTGGGGAGCGCTATTCCACAGTGCCCCTCCAGTACCTGGATTGGGGAGCGCTATTCCACAGGGACCCTCCAGTACCTGGATTGGGGAGCGCTATTCCACAGGGACCCTCCAGTACCTGGATTGGGGAGCGCTATTCCACAGGGACCCCATAAAAGGAAACCCCTCCTATAAAATGAGACAGACTGCCCTCCTCTACTCTGTACAGTTTTTCTGGGTGTGGTGTTCTGTGATGCTTGCACTCTCTTAGTCTCTTCACAACACAGTTGGTTGCACTGGTGTCCTGTATACCTTCTACAGCTACTGTCTGCCTGCTCCTGGTTCAAGTTGGCCCTTAGGCACAGATCCAGGATCAGCATAACTTCCTCAAATCCTAACCATCCTAACGTAAAACTGACCCTAGATCTGTGTGCATGGACAACGTCATCGTCCTACCTTTCAGCCTAACCCAGACCGACTTTGAGGTTTTGTTGTGTGTGCTGTGCTCTATTATAGTTAGTGCGCTTGGTTGCAAAATGTGATATGTGACTAAGTCCCAGCTCTTGTTACTGATTATTTTAAGTGCCTAAGAGAGGAGTAGTAACTGTTTTACAACGACTGATATAATACTTCACTAACTTTTTGTGGGTTGCTTAATTTTTCTCCTCGGGCCTCTGTGTTTTTCATATATCAGATGTTTATAATAAAATAGAGGAGGAAAATTGATGAGTAGCTTTGGAGTTCAGGGGTCAAACTTCTAAATATGAATGTAGAGCTTCTGGCCCTGCTCCAATACGAAGGAGGTATTCATCCAGGATCATCCTCTGGCGTTGTACGTACAATTGAGTACCTAACACAATTACAAATGATCTCTCGAACTCTCTTATGCTACTTGTGGAGTCTCCATTTCGGGGGGGGGGGGGTCCTAAAAAGTACACTAATGTATCCTATTAGCACCTTCAAAACGGTTGCATTGAAGAGATGATCAATGAACCAGAAACCCCTTAAACAGTCAGGCAATGCCCAAGCGCCATGGGTTTGAATTGTTTTCTGAGTTCAGATTTTATCAAATGAATGCACAAGTTGTTTTTGTGATTGAGTTTGATGTGGCCTACAGCAAGACTGAATAATAAAAACAGATTCACAATGCAAGTGAAAACTCGATTCTGAAAGATGTGTGTGTGCTTTTTATGAGTCAGGAGTGATTTATATGTACCTAATGCAGATTAAAAAATGTAAGCAAAAATATTTTTAGACCATCTCTTGCTGAGACAGTACTCACAGACCTGCAAACAGTATTCATGCATGTGACTGTTGTTTTTTAATGCATTGATGAACATAAGACTGTTTTGTAAATTGTAATGATTTGTGCCAACAGAATGTATATGAAACTAATGCATATGATCTGAGTTCAGTCTTTTAGTGATGGTGTTTCTATGAAGAACCATGAAATTCTCTTAAATAAAGCTGGATGTTGACATTTCCTACTACTACTGATGTTTGTTATAACTGCTAAAGTACAAAAATATATATTTTATTTCTCTTTAGAAGGTTCTGATGTAAGACTTACAATGTTGTACAAATATTTTTTACATGTTTCAAGTAGGATGAAAGCATGACATGAACAGGAGTGGCCACTAGAGTGCTATACATGACTACTGAACTGGCACGATCCCTCTCGGGTTCATCATACCCAGAGCAACTCAAGTTCAAAATGGAACCTTCTGTAAAACGCCAGTAGACGGCAGTGCAACACTATTATAGGGTTTGTCTCTGTGCTTCGTTGGTCCTGCCTTGAACTTGACCTTGACAGAGATCGGGCAAGGCACAGCAGCTAACTTACTACAGCTTGGTCCACTCCTTAGACTCAAGTAGCCTCTTGTAGTTCGGTGGAAACCCACCCAGTACAGGAGCAATTAGCGTTAACTGCCTTGCTCAAGGGCACATCGACAGATTTGTATTTATTTTTCACCAAGTCAGTTCAGGGATTAGATCCTGCAATCTTTCGGTTACTGGCCCAATGCTCTTAAGCGCTAGGCACTTTTCACTTACTCTTTCATACCTTGTATCATTCTAACACGCACAATGCATTCGGAAAGTGTTCAGACCCCTTGATTCTTTCCACACATTTTGTTACTTTACAGCCTTATTATAAAATGGATTAAATAAGAATAAAATAACATCTACACACACTACCCCACAATGACAAAGCAAAAGCAGTTTTTTTAAATGTATTAAAAATTAATACAGATGCTTTATTTACGTAAGTATTCAGACCTTTTTCAATGAGACTCGAAATTGAGCTCAGGTGCATCCTGTTTCCATTGGTCATCCTTGATGTTTCTACAACTTGATTGGAGTCCACCTGTGGTAAATTCAATTGATTGGACATGATTTGGAAAGGCACACACCTGTCTATATACGCTCCCACATTTGACAGTGCATGTCAGAGCAAAAACCGAGCCATGAGGTCGAAGGAATTGTCTGTCGATCTCCGAGACAGGATTGTGTCGAGGCACAGATATGGGAAGGGCACCAAAACATTTCTGCTGTATTGAAGATCCCCAAGAACACAGTGGCCTCCATTCTTAAATGGAAGATGTTTGGAACCACCAAGACTTCCTAGAGCTGGCCTCCAGGCCAAACTGAGCAATCGGGGGAGAAGGGCATTGGTCAGGGAGGTGACCAAGAACCTGATGGTCACGCTGACAGAGTTCCTCTGTAGAGATGGGAGAACCTTCCAGGACAACCATCTCTGTAGCACTCCACCAATCAGGCCTTTATGGTAGAGTGGCCAGACGGAAGCAGCTCCTCGGTAAAAGGCAAATGACAGCCTGATTGGAGTTTTCCAAAAGGCACCTAAAGGACTTTCAGACCATGAGAAACAAGATTCACTGGTCTGATGAAACCAAGATTAAACTCTTTGGATTGAATGTCAAGCGTCACATCAATCAATCAATCAAATGTATTTATAAAGCCCTTTTTATATCAGCCAATGTCACAAAGTGCTGTACAGAAACCCACCCTAAAACCCCAAACAGCAAGCAATGTAGATGTACGGTGGAGGAAACCTGGCACCATCCCTACGGTGAAGCTTGGTGGTGACATCATTCTGTGGGGATGTTTTTCAGAGGCATGGACTGGGAGACTAGTCTGGCTCGAAGGAAAGATGAACGGAGCAAAGTACAGAGAGATTATTGATGAAAACTTGCTCCAGAGCGCTCAGGACCTCCGACTGGGGGCGAAGATTCACTTTCCAACAGGACAGCGACCCTAAGCACACAGCCAAGACATTGCAGGAGTGGCTTCGGGACAAGTCTCTGAATGTCTTTGAGTGGCCCAGCCAGAGCCCGGACTTGAGCCCGATCGTCCCTTGACCCCTCCTCCACCCCTACAGCACCGGTTAGATGTCAATGTCATCACTTAGCTTAACTTTGCTTTCAGATGCAACTTATTTTTAGCTTTGGAATCCTATGCATTCTATTTGAAATTCTGCAGATTTTCGTAGGAATTCTATGAGCACGGATTCCATGTGGGTCTAGTCATCACTCAGCAAAACACCTGTCACTCAGTCAGTCTAGATATTATGAACTTCTTCCGAAAGAGTGGCAATAAAGGCCACTCTTTCACGCCTGTGATTGGCTGCTGCGGTGCAGGTTCTAATCCAGGCACTTGTGATCTCCCGTCTGAACTACAGCAACTCGATGTTGGCTGGGCTCCCCGCTTGTGCCATCAAACCCCTTCAACTTATCCAGAAAGCTGAAGCCCGCCTGGTGTTCAACCTTCCCAAGTTCCCCCATGTCACCCTGCTCCTCCTCACACTCCACTGGCTTCCAGTCGAAGCTCATATCCACTACAAGACCATGGTGCTTGTCTACGGAGCTGCTGCACATTGACTCTGAACTGCTACCCCCTATATATAGCCTTGCTATTGTTATTTTACTGCTGCTGTTTAATTATTTACTTTTATTATTATATATACTGAACAAGTTTTTCTTAACTTCTTAAAGCATTGTTGGTTAAGGACTTGTTAGTAAGCACTGTAAGGTCTACCTGTTGTATTTGGCACATGCACATTTTGATATAAGTCATGATATTAGGAAAAGTGTTTATTTCCAGCAAGTGTATTTGGTTGGTTTCATTTCTGTAGTTAGCTTGGCTGGCTAGTCACTTCGGTAGCTACTGGCTGGCTAGTCACTTCGGTGGCTACTGGCTGGCTAGTCACTTCGGTAGCTACTGGCTGGCTAGTCACTTCGGTAGCTACTGGCTGGCTAGTCACTTCGGTAGCTACTGGCTGGCTAGTCACTTCGGTAGCTACTGGCTGGCTAGTCACTTCGGTAGCTACTGGCTGGCTAGTCACTTCGGTAGCTACTGGCTGGCTAGTCACTTCGGTAGCTACTGGCTCCTAGTCACTTCGGTAGCTACTGGCTGGCTAGTCACTTCGGTAGCTACTGGCTGGCTAGTCACTTCGGTAGCTACTGGCTGGCTAGTCACTTCGGTAGCTACTGGCTGGCTAGTCACTTCGGTAGCTACTGGCTCCTAGTCACTTCGGTAGCTACTGGCTCCTAGTCACTTCGGTAGCTACTGTCGGTAGCTACTGGCTCCTAGTCACTTCGGTAGCTACTGGCTCCTAGTCACTTCGGTAGCTACTGGCTGGCTAGCTAGCTGATACCGAAGAGATGAGAGAACCTTTTTTTGACTGAAGCACATATCTTCTGACAGTGACACTGAAGCTTTACTACAACATATTTAACCCTGTTTTAAGATGAGCAATGTTGAGGTGGTAGAACTGACCAAATGAAATGAATCATGGAGGTGTTATAACCTATTCCATGTTACGGGTAAATATGCTTGGCTCATGTCTGTTATTTCCATATAGGTTATATAACTATATAAAAAAAGCCCATTATAAAATTGATTAAATTATTTAATTGAGCTTTTATTTTTGACTTTTTATTCACATAGCTACTTACTTTTTATATTGTGGTTACATTGTTGAGAGGTTAATCTGCAAGTAAGCAATTAATTTTACTGTGTACTCTGTGTATATCATGTGTATGTGATGAATAACCAAACGTGAACTTAGAAGGGGTAGGGCAGCCAGAAAGACAGGGGGAAAGATGGCCACCTTTGCGGTTAGATTGTAGGTGAACAAAACATTGAAAACATATAGGCCCTTTAAGTTATGTTATCTAAAGATCTCACATTAACGAAATGAAATTAATCAGGGGTCTTAAAACATATTCCATTCTAAAGGTACATTTTTTGGGGTTCATGTCTCTTTATATTCATATAGGGGCTATGTAAGTTATTATCTGTCATGTTTGGAGTTGTTGCTCTTGGCAACAATATAAGTCAAAAATGTATTCTACTGTGAAAATTGACAACAGTCGTTCAAAACAGAGTTTTGTGAGACTTGTGGTCATGAATGCATCACAATGTAAATTAATGTTGGGTTTGTTTCAATCCTGCTGACAGCTGACAGCACACAAGTAATCATAAATTCAGGATGCAGCTGCACACGACCCAGTTGTAATCCCTGTGGTAAATTTGGCTTGACATTGGATATCCCGGTGGGGCTAATTAGGGACAATCGTGAAAATTCCAATAGCTTAAAATGTCAATGACTTAAAAACCTCAAACAAAATATAAATTGTAGAAATTCAAATATAAATATTGTAAGCATATAATGAGAACTAAAATATGTACAACATGAAAATATTGTTTAATTTACATTGTGTGATTTATTGACGGTCCCAAACAAGCCCCAGAGATAGGCTATTCAAAGTCAGGTCGCAAAGCAGCCCGCTGAAGCTAATTGGCTAAACAATTTGGCTAACTCTTCCAACCTGCGAACACACACACTAACACCCACATCAAATCACAACAGTCTGTTTGAAGTTGAGTGGCTTTTTGACAATACAGTATAGATGTATTTGTTCCAGAGTAGAGAGACCCACATTAGCAACTGTAATTGAGTACAGGCAGTGTCTGCTGTGGCAGGTGGGAAAGTGTAAGTTACCTAAAAAAAAAAACATCTAATCTCTCAATGTTCTAATCTCTTAATAAAAAAGTGCACCAAAATCATGAATTTATCAGTTGAAATTTGTAACTTGTTTTGCTGGGGGAGAATGCCCCCGGAACCCCCTACTGGCATTGGGCTAAGAAATACATGTATTTACCCTTAGCTCTCATTAACTGATGCTTTTCAGTGTGCCGGAATAGGCTGCAACAAGCATGATAGATGATGATAAAATTGTATCCGAATCTGTCAGGTGAGTAAAGTTGGACTTTACTGCTTTTATTATCTTGCATCTTGCATCACTACAATACAACAGCACTTTATTTATCCCTTGATGCGCAATAATCAGGCCAATAACATATGCAACATAACATATTGAATAGAACAACATTCCTACAGAACCATCACCGTGCACAGAATACTGTATTGGATGTGAAATGTTTTATACATAATTACTCCACCTTAAAAGACCCATTACTGTCGTTATGGTAATTATGTTAATTAGACACACCAAAGTAAAGAGACACACAGGGCTCCTCATTGGCTTCTTGATGTATCGGAGCTCACACATAACGGAACCACTGCGGGGCTGGATGGAAGAGTCCACCTGCAGATTTCACCAGTGGGAGAGACCAAGTCGAATGGGATTAAAACATGGAAATAAATCAGTGTTTTCTATATATCAAGGTAAAGTAAATGTTTAATTATTCAATTAAAACGAAGAGCATTTTCATCTTTCATTTTTATATCATAAGACATCCAAGCAAAATGTGAAAATGTTATTATGCGTTTTTAAATATGTTTTTATTTGACATACTTGTGTTTCTGAGAGCAACATTTGTAGGCTATTCAATGACTTTAATTTACAACAAAATTTCAACATGCCTCCTTTAGCAGCCAGATGTAATTGGCCACACTAGTTTGTATTGACGTGGGAAAGCTCTGTATTTGGTGTTGGCCTTATAATAATGAGGCTAATGTATTAGATGGATGTTTGCGTTGGACAAACAGTAGAGAGGAGGATATATGCATGTACAGTAGGAGGATGTGTATGGTCAACACACACTATTATTAGTGGCTAGAGAACTACATAGGAGTTTGGAATATGAATTATGTGCTTTCAGTAAACGTCAAGATATCTAAAAAATCCCTTAAATTTGGCTTTCTGTTTCTTGCTCCCATAGACATTTATTTAGTTATTTAGACAATAACTATATACTCTCAGATATTTCTCCTTAGCATTTAAAGTCATTTATCGTTTTTAATAAACGTATTCGATAAAGAAAAACGTTTTGTTTTATATGCTGCAATTGTATTGATTATTTAGATATATGTTGCATATGAAATTTTGCTGCTGAAAAATTATGACAATGTTAAAATGCATGTGATCCTTTATGGGAGCATAATACAGCCAGCCTATAATTTATTTATTTATTTAGCACTGTTTAAAATAAAACTTCGATGTCTAAACATTTTCAAGAGCTTAAAAAACATTCAAACTGCAACCTGTATTCATTTTTATATACTTTCTTGTTTAGATATCAATCGAAAAAAAGATTTAGGGTGAACAAAAAGTTAATGTTACATTAGGCTAAACTTTGTTATTAGCCTACACAATTATTAACGCCAGTTTTAGGATGATTGGCGTTGTTAACATCAAGGGGTTATAACAACTTACTACAATTGTTAGAACATTGTACGAATATTTTCTACACATCTTACAGATTATTTAGATGGCATAATAATTAAAAAAAATCTCCATTTACACCTTCTTATTATACCTCAGTAATTTACACCTTCTTATTATACCTCAGTAATTTACACCTTCTTATTATACCTCAGTAATTTACACCTTCTTATTATACCTCAGTAATTTACACATTATACCTCAGCAATTTACACCTTCTTATACCTCAGTAATTTACACCTTATTATACCTCAGTAATTTACACCAATGTCTACATGGCTTTTGTGTGCCTTGTCTATGCGTACAATGTTGGCGTACAACCAGTAGCGTACAGCCTAGGTCTACACTTTTAAACCAAAAATTAAATAGGACTTTAGATATAATTTATTGTACATTACCCCCCCCCCCCCCCCCCCAGCGTCGTTGGTAAATGAATGTGTAGCCTAAAATTTACAACTACACTTTCCAAAACGAATAGGCCTGTACACCAATCGCAAATTGATATCCTTGAATTGCCATTGATTTTGAACTCCTTATCTCCATATAGTAGCCTACATACAGTATGAAAAACCAGGCAGGCTTTACAGTAATAAAATCTTTATAGCTTTAAATTAACGAGTTCTTGAATCCAATAAAAACGTTCAGACCGTTTTCAGTCACAGTGGAATATATTCATCAACCATCTTTGTTCATAATAAACAGCTTTAAATTCACTGGGGGCGGGGGGTACTGGGCAGTGGTGGAAAAAGTACCCAAAAAGTGCCCAAAAGTAAAGATGTCTTAACAGAAAATGACTCAAGTTAGAGTGAAAGTCACGGGGTAAAATACTACTTGAGTAAAAGTCTAAATAAATATACTCAAGTGTCAACAGTAAATGTAATCGCTAAAATATACTTAAGTATCGAAAGTAAAAGTATAAATCATTTTAGATTCCGTATATTATGCAACCCAGAAGGCACAATTTTCTTATTTTTAAAATTTACGGATAGCCAAGGGCACACTTCAACAGTCAGACATAATTTACAAACGAAGCATTTGTGTTTAGTGAGTCTGCCAGATCAGAGGCAGTAGGGGTGGCCAGGGATGTTCTCTTGATAAGTGAATTAGACAATTTTCCTGTCCTGCTAAGCATTAAACATGTAAGGAGTACTTTTGTGTGTCAGGGAAAATGTCAGGAGTAAGAAGTACATTATTTTTTTAGGAATGTAGTGGAGTAAAAGTCAGAGTTGTCAAAAAATTTAAAGTAATGTACAGGTACCCCAAAAAACTACTTAAGTAGTGCGTTAAAGTATTTTTTACTAAAGTACTTTACACCACTGGTATTGGGTAATGCCAGCAATGCCTGCTGGACTGGCAGAGTCAGCTCCATAGAGATTTGACTATTCCTTTCTTCCATTGAGATTCAGTATTCATTTATGAAGCTGGGTTCTACTGGGTGTTAAAGTCTCTGATTACTATATTTATTCTATTGCATGTGATATGTGAAGTGGAATTTGAATTCAAAACAGAGGTGGTTTTCTTTGCTAAATTACAAATATACCTCTTTGGAGGTGATCATTAACTAAAGCCACGAGTCAAAACATAATTTGACATATATAAAAAAAAGAAGATTCAAAATGCTTTCAGAAAACAAAGCAGTTTTATTGATATATTTCTCTGTTCTATTATTACTGTACTCGGCATCAATTAGATATTATACATACACACTGATTTTTTTCAGAAAAAAATCTTTAAAAAACGAAACTAATTATATGTGATCATTGCAACAATAAAAAAATAGAATGGTTTCAGAGAACAGAAAGCAACAGTCAGCTATGATAAACGGAGGTGAGTGTACATAAAAATTAAATAGCAATATTGAAGAGGCAATTTCTGTATTGTGATTTTGTCCCGTTTTAGATGTCCATGTTATGCAACATTCCATGAATCTTCATAGAAAGCTTGAAGTCAAAGGAGTATTTTTCCCGCTCTTTTCTTAGGTGAACCAATGGGAGAGCTCCACAAGGTCTTGTGATCTGGTTGGTCCAATCCAGCGCCTTCCTTCGTCTGTAAGGACACAGAAAGACAATGAGTTAGATCATATGTGGGTCTTTCAATTGTTCAATGCTGTTAAAATACTATTGAAACCACTCTGTGGACAATAAAAAAATAAAATCTATATTTTACCTTAGTTTATATTGTAAATGTTTTCTAAATTCAATTTTCTTAAAACTGCATTGTTGGTTAAGGGCTTGTAAGTGAGCATTTCACGGCAAGGACCCCCAAAATGACCTGTCCCCCAAAATGACCTGTTGTATTCGGCACATGTGACAAATTAATTTAGATTTGATTCGATTTATTTGAACACAGAAATGCAGTAAGATACTATTGCTGTCAGTCCAGAATGCTGGCGGAGTATAGTGGTGCTGATACAGGCTACTGCAATGGCAGAGTGATGATGCTGTATGTGTGTGTATGTGCAGTGGGTAATGAAAGTAGTGCTGATCATAAGAAACACACTGTCCATGTGTTTCTCTCCCATCTCCTACCGTCAGTTCTGCGGTTATCGTGTGTCTGTCCCCTCAGTCTGCAATAGACTGCACATAGACACAGGTCAGCACACACAGCCTGTGTGTGTGTGTGTCTGGGCTCCCCCTACCCCTGACCTCTATGTCTGGGATGGGGGTGTTTAGAGGAAGAGCAGTCAGCTAGGACCCCCAAAATGACACCTCTGGGAAAACACACAGACACAATCACAAACACACTCAGAGACACATGTCTCCTGTCTGGCTTTTGCAATGTTATGGCCCTATGACTTGTCTGCACTGCACAATGTCCATTAGGCTAACATCACTTCCTGGTGTGTTCACGTTCATTTCGAATAAGGAATAGTAACAGTCATAATGATCGATCATAAAAGACAGCCACGCCCAGTTTAAAACAAGATCTCAATTCAGATCTACGCATTTTGACCAGAAACCAATATCCAAATGCAATAGACTAGATTCCATAAGGACATGAAAGCACAATATCAATACAAAAAAATGTCTGGTTGGAGTCACATTTCATGCATTGCAACAAAGAGAGAAATCTAAGTCAGATCCTAAATTCCTCTCTAAGTGGGAAAAATGTAAGCTTGCAGTATAGGGATAGAGATGTGTTTCCTGCAAAGGCACCAAACAACCAAACACAACTTCTGCATGGGAGAATGTCAACATGTGTACTTTACAACATAACATTATTGGGGACCGATATTTTTATTTTATTTTTCCTTTATTTAACCAGGCAAGTCAGTTAAGAACAAATTCTTATTTTCAATGACGGCCTGGGAACAGTGCCTGTTCAGGGGCAGAACGACAGATTTGTACCTTGTCAGCTCGGGGGTTTGAACTCGCAACCTTCCGGTTACTAGTCCAACGCTCTAACCACTAGGCTACCCTGCCGCCCCAACATGGGCAGGGTTTGGGGCAGACACTGTTTCAGACAAGGACAATCCATGTAGACTGGGGCAGACACTGTTTCAGACAAGGACAATCCATGTAGACTGGGGCAGACACTGTTTCAGACATGGACAATCCATGTAGACTGGGGCAGACAGACACTGTTTCAGACATGGACAATCCATGTAGACTGGGACAGACACTGTTTCAGACAAGGACAATCCATGTAGACTGGGGCAGACAGACACTGTTTCAGACATGGGCAATCCATGTAGACTGGGGCAGACAGACACTGTTTCAGACAAGGACAATCCATGTAGACTGGGGCAGACAGACACTGTTTCAGACAAGGACAATCCATGTAGACTGGGGCAGACAGACACTGTTTCAGACAAGGACAATCCATGTAGACTGGGGCAGACAGACACTGTTTCAGACATGGACAATCCACGTAGACTGGGGCAGACACTGTTTCAGACATGGACAATCCATGTAGACTGGGGCAGACAGACACTGTTTCAGACATGGACAATCCATGTAGACTGGGGCAGACACTTTCAGACATGAACAATCCATGTAGACTGGGACAGACACTGTTTCAGACAAGGACAATCCATGTAGACTGGGGCAGACACTGTTTGGGGCAGACACTGTTTCAGACAAGGACAATCCATGTAGACTGGGGCAGACAGACACTGTTTCAGACATGGACAATCCATGTAGACTGGGACAGACACTGTTTGGGGCAGACACTGTTTCAGACATGGACAATTCATGTAGACTGGGGCAGACAGAAACTGTTTCAGACATGGACAATCCATGTAGACTGGGGCAGACAGACACTGTTTCAGACATGGACAATCCATGTAGACTGGGGCAGACACTGTTTCAGACATGGACAATCCATGTAGACTGGGGCAGACAGACACTTTTTCAGACATGGACAATCCATGTAGAATGGGGCAGACAGACACTGTTTCAGACAAGGACAATCCATGTAGACTGGGGCAGACACTGTTTCAGACATGGACAATCCATGTAGACTGGGGCAGACAGACACTTTTTCAGACATGGACAATCCATGTAGACTGGGGCAGACACTGTTTCAGACATGGACAATCCATGTAGACTGGGGCAGACAGAAACTGTTTCAGACATGGACAATCCATGTAGACTGGGGCAGACAGACACTGTTTCAGACATGGACAATCCATGTAGACTGGGGCAGACAGACACTGTTTCAGACATGGACAATCCATGTAGACTGGGACAGACACTGTTTGGGGCAGACACTGTTTCAGACATGGACAATCCATGTAGACTGGGGCAGACACTGTTTCAGACATGGACAATTCATGTAGACTGGGGCAGACAGAAACTGTTTCAGACATGGACAATCCATGTAGACTGGGGCAGACAGACACTGTTTCAGACATGGACAATCCATGTAGACTGGGGCAGACACTGTTTCAGACATGGACAATCCATGTAGACTGGGGCAGACACTATTTCAGACATGGACAATCCATGTAGACTGGGGCAGACAGACACTGTTTCAGACATGGACAATCCATGTAGACTGGGGCAGACACTGTTTCAGACATGGACAATCCATGTAGACTGGGGCAGACACTATTTCAGACATGGACAATCCATGTAGACTGGGGCAGACAGACACTGTTTCAGACATGGACAATCCATGTAGACTGGGGCAGACACTGTTTCAGACATGGACAATCCATGTAGACTGGGGCAGACAGAAACTGTTTCAGACATGGACAATCCATGTAGACTGGGGCAGACACTGTTTCAGACATGGACAATCCATGTAGACTGGGGCAGACACTGGTTCAGACACAATGCTTAATTATGACACCCCCCATCTCTCTGCCCCCCAACCCCTCAGAATAATTATATTGCAACCATATCCCCCAACTCCTAACTCTCATACACTCTAACACCAATGTAAAGATAGAAACCAGGCTGTTCACACCCCACCCCATCAGACTGAGAGGGGGGACTGGGGAGAGGGGACCTGGGAGAGGGGACTGGGAACTGGGGTGGTTAGGGGGTAGTCCATTCACACCAGACTGGGGAGAGGGGACCTGGGAGAGGGGACTGGGAACTGGGGTGGTTAGGGGGTAGTCCATTCACACCAGACTGGGGCTGTGGGGACTGGGGAGAGGGGTGGTTAGGGGGCAGTCCATCCACACCAGACTGGGGCTGTGGGGACTGGGGAGAGGGGTGGTTAGGGGGCAGTCCATCCACACCAGACTGGGGCTGTGGGGACTGGGGAGAGGGGTGGTTAGGGGGCAGTCCATTCACACCAGACTGGGGTTGTGGGGACTGGGGAGAGGGGTAGTTAGGGGGCAGTCCATCCACACCAGACTGGGGTAGTTGGGACTGGGGAGAGGGGTGGTTAGGGGGCAGTCCATCCACACCAGACTGGGGTTGTGGGGACTGGGGAGAGGGGTGGTTAGGGGGCAGTCCATCCACACCAGACTGGGGTAGTTGGGACTGGGAACTGGGGTGGTTAGGGTGTAGTCCATCCACACCAGACTGGGGTTGTGGGGACTGGGGAGAGGGGTGGTTAGGGGGAAGTCCATCCACACCAGACTGGGGTAGTTGGGACTGGGGAGAGGGGGAGTTGGGGTTGGGGGTCTCTCTCTCTCTCTCGCTTTGTAGGTTTTGTTTGGTCAGGGTGTGATCTGAGTGGGCATTCTATGTTGTATGTCTGTTTCTGTGTTTGGCATGATATGGTTCTCAATCAGAGGCAGGTGTTAGTCGTTGTCTCTGATTGGGAACCATATTTAGGTAGCCTGTTTTGTCATTGTGGGTTGTGGGTGATTGTCTATGTTAGTTGCTTGTGTCAGCACAGTTCTTATTATAGCTTCACGGTCGTTATTTGTTTATTGTTTTGTATAGTTTGTTCAAGTGTTCTCTGTTTATTAAAAAGATGAGCACATACCACGCTGCATTTTGGTCCGCTTCTTACGACGATCGTGACACTCTCTTTCTCTCTCTCTCTCTCTTTCCTTCTTTCTCTCGCTCTCCCCACCCTCTCTCTCTCCCTCTCTCTTGCTCTCCCCACCATTTCTCTCACCCTCTTTTCCTCTCTCCCTCTTTCTGTCTCTCCCCCCTCTCTCTGTCCCTCTCTTTTTGTCCCTGCTCCTGATATTGTGTCCGTCCAACAAAGACGTCCCTGCGGCCCGCTCATTATAAATACATGTCATTGGATCACACCTCGTCTCAGTCTGCTGTGCTTTAAGTGGCCCTGACTGAGTCCTGAATGGGTGGCCGGGGGACAGCTAGGCCAGTAGAGCTGCTGTGTGCGCGCATGCCCGTGTGTTGCTACGGCCCCCAGACTATGGGAACTACAGCCTCACAGCAGGCTAGGGTCAAGGGTCAGGGACTGTCTGTTAGACACACACACACATATGCTTGCACGCTCTTCTAGCACGCACGCACGCACGCACACACACACACACACACACACACACACACACACACACACACACACACACACACACACACACACACACACACACACACACACACACACACACACACACACACACACACACATACACACCTGCCTCCTGGAACGTCTTTTATGTAAACTACACAAAAGCGAACTTGGACTGGAAAATGAGAATGGAAGGAAAGTGAAGAGGGGAGAAAAAAATATGAGAGAGGAAAATATGAGCCAATATGAAACATCAGTTTAAAAACACCAGCAGAGTTGTGTTCCTTCCTTATGTTTATGAAGCCATTAAACAGCTACACCAGTTTCCATGGTAATTTAACACATTTCTCAACCATCTTTCCTAACTGTGTTTACTCTTTACTATTGTCTACATGTCATCACTACACTGTATATCATGCATGCAAATCCAACAGGTTTGAAATCAAACCTTTACTCTTCAAAAGCACCATGAATAGTAGGCTAGACCAACAGCACTATTTCTAATGCCTATTCCGTTGCGTAGAGAGTGCCCAGCACTTCTGTCATTTGAATCCTGAATGCATGGATAATTAAGAAGCTGGTTAGTCCTGCTGCATGACGCAGGCCTAGGTGAGAGAGAGAGAGAGAGAGAGAGAGAGAGAGAGAGAGAGAGAGTACAGAGCAGGGGAGAGAGAGAGAAAGAGAGAGGGAGAGAGAGAGAGAGAGAGAGAGAGGCCTTTCAATGTGGGGTGCTGAGATTTCTGCTGCCGGAAAAGAGACCCATGCAGCCAGCCCAGTCCTGACTCACTTAGCAGGGAACTATGTGTTTCTCTCCCTGAGGATCCTATAACCAGGCCACAGCATTGTGCACTCTCTCACTTCACCCCCCTCTTTCTGCCTCTTCTCTTTCTCTCTCTCTCCCTCTCTTTATCCCCTCCACCCTTTATCTCTCCCTCTCCCTCTCCTTTCTTTCTCTCTCTTAATCCCTCCCCTCTCTCTCTCCCTCTCTCTTCCTCTCCTCTCTCTTTCGTTCTCTCTCTCCCACGACTGCAGATAGCAAAGCCGCTGTTTCTGAGTCATTCCTCTCATCCCTCGTTCCCTCTTTCCCTCCGTGGTTTTAATAGTTTTTCTTCACTCTACTTTCATTCGTCTTTTTAACCCGTGAGCAAGGTGTGACCTAGACTAAAATACATGCATAAATCTGAAAAGTTACAATTCTTAAGTCCAAATAAACAGTAACATATAAACGACTACTATCTATGATCTACATACTGTAATCGAATCTATTCTGTGGACTGTGCTATGCCATCAGTCCTCTGAACATCAACAGGGGTTACACTGGGAGTCCACCATACAGATTTACACTGGGTGCTCCAACTCAACTCACACCAGACCACATTTCTATAAATCAGTGCAGAGCACTGTTCTTTAACTTTTGAGTGATCCAGAGTGTAGACAGTAGTAATATTATAAATTGGGGGATGAACTCGTCCAAATATTTACAGTTGAGGGTCGGAAGTTTACATACACTTAGGTTGGAGTCATTAAAACTTGTTTTTCAACCACTCCACAAATTTCTTGTTAACAAAATATGGTTTTGACAAGTCATTTTTCCAACAATTGCTAAGATAGATTATTTCACTTAAAATTCACTGTATCACAATTCCAGTGGGTCAGAGGTTTACATACACTTAGTTGACTGTGCCTTTAAACAGCTTGGACAATTCCAGAAAATTATGTCTTGGCTTTAGAAGCTTCTGATAGGCTAATTTACTTAGGTCAGTTAGGATCACCACTTTATTTTAAGAATGTGAAATGTCAGAATAATAGTAGAGATAATTATTTATTTTATCTTATATTTCTTATATTTCATGGCTTTAGAAGCTTCTGATAGGCTAATTGACTTCATTTGAGTCAATTGGAGGTGTACCTGTGGATGTATTTCAAGGCCTACCTTCAAACTCAGTGCCTCTTTACTTGACATCATGGGAAAATCAGAAGAAATCAGTCAAAATTGTAGACCTCCACAAGTCTGCTTCATCATTGGGAGCAATTTACAAACGCTTGAAGGTACCACGTTCATCTGTACAAACAATAGTACGCAAGTATAAACACCATGGGACCACGCAGCTGTCATACCGCTCAGGAAGGAGATGCATTCTGGCTCCTAGAGATGAATGTACTTTGGTGCGAAAAGTGCAAATCAATCCCAGAACAACAGCAAAGGACCTTGTGAAGATGCTGGAGGAAACAGGTGCAAAATTATCTATATCCACAGTAAAACGAGTCCTATATCCACATAACCTGAAAGGCTGCTCAGCAAGGAAGAAGCCACTGCTCCAAAACCGCCATAAAAAAGCCAGACTACGGTTTGCAACTGCTCATGGGGACAAAGATCATACTTTTTGGAGAAATGCCCTCTGGTCTGATTAAACAAAAACCTGTTTGGCCATAATGACCATCATTATGTTTGGAGGAAAAAGGGGGAGGCTTGCAAGCCGAAGAACACCATCCCAACAATGAAGCCCAGGGGTAGCAGAGTCATGTTGTGGTGGTGCTTTGCTGCAGGAGGGACTGGTACACTTCACAAAATAGATGGCATCATGAGGGAGGAAAATTATGTGGCTGTATTGAAGCAACATCTCAAGACATCAGTTAAAGTTAAAGCTTGGTCGCAAATGGGTCTTCCAAATGGAAAATTACCCCAAGCATACTTCCAAAGTTGTGGCAAAATGGCCTAAGGACAACAAAGTCACAATATTGGAGTGGTCATCACAAAGCCCTGACCTCAATCCTATAGAAAATGTGTGGGCAGAACTGAAAAAGTGTGTGAGCAAGAAGGCCTACAAACCTGACTTAGTTACACCAGCTCTGTCAGGAGGAATGGGCCTAAATTCACCCAACCTATTGTGGGAAGCTTGTGGAAGGCTACCTGAAACATTTGACCCAAGTTAAACAATTTAAAGGCAATGCTACCAAATACTAATTGAGTGTATGTAAACTTCTGACCCACTGGGAATGTGATGAAAGAAATAAAAGCTGAAATAAATAATTCTCTCTACTATTATTCTGACATTTCACATTCTTAAAATAAAGTGGTGATCCTAACTGACCTAAGACAGGGAATTTTTACTAGGATTAAATGTAAGGAATTGTGAAAAACTGAGTTTAAATGTATTTGGCTGAGGTGTATTTAAACTTCTGACTTCAACTGTATCTGAAAAAATTATTATTCCATTCCTTTAGATTTGTGTGTATTAGGTATTTGTTGTAGAATTGTCAGATATTACTGCACTCTCGGAACTAGAAGCACAAGCATTTCGCTACACTCGCATTAACATCTGCTAAACATGTGTATGTGACCAAAACCTTGTTTACATACCCTACATTACTCATCTCATATGTATATACTGTCCGCAATACCATCTACTGCATCTTGCCTATGCCGTTCTGTACCGTCACTCATTCATATATCTTTATGTACATATTCTTTATCCCTTTACACTTGTGTGTATAAGGTAGTAGTTTGGAATTGTTAGGTTAGATTACTCGTTGGTTATTACTGCATTGTCGGAACTAGAAGCACAAGCATTTCGCTACACTCGCATTAACATATGCTAACCATGTGTATGTGACAAATAAATTTGATTTGATTTGAATAAAAGTTGATTTGATTTGAACTTGACTGACAGAAAGAGGAAGATGAGGGAGAGAATGACTTGAGTCTCAGGCAAGAGAGGAATGGCTTATTAGGGAAGCTAGCTGAAAAACTAATTTCATCACCCTACGTCTGTATGTGGTGTGCATGTTCACGTGTGTGTGGTGTGGGTATTAGCAGAGATAGTTGTGGCGGCATCAGAATAGCTCTCAATGTGTTTCTAGACTGCCCAGCTGACTGTGTGTGTGTGTGTGTGTGTGTGTGTGTGTCTGGGCACGTGCCTGAGTGTGTGTGTGCGACCCTGCATATGTGTGTGTGTGTGTGCACGCCTGCATATGTGTGTGTGAACTATTTGCACAGGAATGAGCTAAACTAGGCTGAGATCTTTCTTCAGGATCTGCCATTTTGCAAATAGAGAATGAGATGACCAACTAAGACAATAGAGAATGAGATGACCAAATAAGACAATAGGGGATGAGATGACCAAATAAGACAATAGGGGATGAGATTACCAAATAAGACAATGGAGGATGAGATGACCAAATAAGACAATAGGGGATGAGATTACCAGATAAGACAATAGGGGATGAGATGACCAAATAAGACAATAGGAGATGAGATGACCAAATAAGACAATAGAAGATGAGATTACCAAATAAGAAAATAAAGGATGATATGACCAAATAAGAAAATAGAGGATGAGATTAGCAAACATGACAATAGGGGATGATATTAGACAATAAGACAAGAGGATGAGATTAGCAAATAAGACAATAGATGATGAGATTACCAGATAAAACAATAGATTATGAGATTACCAGATAAGACAATAGAGGATGAGATTACCAGATAAAACAATAGAGGATGAGATTACCAGATAAAACAATAGATGATGAGATTACCAGATAAGACAATAGAGGATGAGATGAAAAGGAAGGTGTGAATCAATAAAACAAGGATTTAAGAATAAGGACTGAGAGCTGATATGGAAACCCATTCAATGTGAAGGCAGACAGCTGAAAGAGAGAGAGAGAGCTGAGACAGACGAGAGGGAGAAAGACTGACTCATTTCTAGGCTTGATTTAAGTCTGAGAGAGAATCTGAGGCCTTGTGGCATGTGAAGGTTGGGACACTACACACGCTCACGCACGCACACACACACACACACACGCACACAACACACACACACACACACACACACGCACACGCACACGCACACACACACACACACACACACACACACACACACACACACACACACACACACACACACACACTATTCTCAAACTCAGGGATAGTAAGACAGGGTCTATGGGCCTATTGAGCAGACTGGGAAGAAGTTGTGCCTTTCAGCACAGCTAATGAAGCTTACAACCCAACGCATAAAGGAGAGAAGCGAGAGAGTTAGAGCTGCCCTCCTTCACCCATTCACTCACTTCCTCCCTTTGGAGAAATCCTGATGAGGTAATGGTGTCCTCTCTTAAAGACCTACCATGGATTATAATCAGGCTATAGAGGTACAGCACTCAGTGCAGGGGAAGGCTGAACCGAATGGTTTGGATGGAAGAGAGAGTAAAGGCGGAGTGTGGGCGACTCCTCTGTACTAATGCTTTTCATACAAACTCATCTGTTACAGGTTGGACCTTCAATAGTGCATGTTTTAAAGTGAATGCAATACAACACAGTTTTATGTCTTATTACAGGATCGATCAGGCAACTGTCTGGTGCAACACACTGCATTATAACTGTCTGGTGGAACACATTACATTATAAATGTTTCACATATAACATGCTTCCTAACATGTCTTAGTAGCTGACAGGCAGGGTTGAAGAGTAACGGAATACATTTAGAAAGTAACCTACCCAACCAAATCAGAATGTCAATCATCAAACAATCTCACACTTTCAGTAGGGGAGGTCTAACCTGAGGCAGTCTGCCTGTCTGTTATTCCAGAGGGTCTGAGTGACTGCAGATGATGGAGGACCTCTTCACCCCCATCCCTGCAGCAGCAGCCAGTCTGACCATCTCCTCGTCTGAAAGAGGAGCTCTGAGAGGAGGAGCTCTCTCCAAACAAAAGATGGCTACTGCTTATTAAACAGCCCTGAACATCCATTAGCATCCGGCTAGACCCAGACAGAGTGGTGGCCCTACACACGCACTTACAAAGAGAGAGAGAGAGACTGGCCCCTCGGTCCCCCCTTTGGCCTTGACCCTTGAACTCTGGGGTCCTCTTTCACCTGCTGCAGAGACATTCTGGGCTTGGTGTCCGTCTAGCCAGTGCCTGACATTCCCAGGCTCCCAGTCCAGACCTCCAGGACCAGCCTGTTCACCCCCCTGTCCATCTCTCCATCACCAGCACAAAGCAGTATTCATATAGGACATTATGGAGATCCTCATTGTGTCTGGCTGTCTGACTTCTTTCCCTCGCAAGCTCTGCACTCCCTATATCATATTTTAGTATCACTCCCTAAATCATATTTTAGTATCACTCCTTAAATCATATTTTAGTATCACTCCCTAAACCCACTTTAGTATCACTCCCTATATCATATTTTAGTATCACTATCTATATCATATTTTAGTATCACTCCCTAAATCATATTTTAGTATCACTCCCTAAACCCACTTTAGTATCACTCCCTATATCATATTTTAGTATCACTATCTATATCATATTTTAGTATCACTCCCTATATCATATTTTAGTATCACTCCCTAAATCATATTTTAGTATCACTCCCTAAATCATATTTTAGTATCACTCCCTAAATCATATTTTAGTATCACTCCCTAAATCATATTTTAGTATCACTCCCAAAATCATATTTTAGTATCACTCCCAAAATCATATTTTAGTATCACTCCCTAAATCATATTTTAGTATCACTCCCTAAATCATATTTTAGTATCACTCCCTAAATCATATTTTAGTATCACTCCCTAAATCATATTTTAGTATCACTCCCTAAATCATATTTTAGTATCACTCCCTAAATCATATTTTAGTATCACTCCCTAAATCATATTTTAGTATCACTCCCAAAATCATATTTTAGTATCACTCCCTAAATCATATTTTAGTATCACTCCCAAAAATCATATTTTAGTATCACTCCAAAAATCATATTTTAGTATCACTCCCAAAATCATATTTTAGTATCACTCCCAAAATCATATTTTAGTATCACTCCCAAAATCATATTTTAGTATCACTCCCAAAATCATATTTTAGTATCACTCCCTAAATCATATTTTAGTATCACTCCCAAAATCATATTTTAGTATCACTCCCAAAATCATATTTTAGTATCACTCCCAAAATCATATTTTAGTATCACTCCCAAAATCATATTTTAGTATCACTCCCTAAATCATATTTTAGTATCACTCCCTAAATCATATTTTAGTATCACTCCCAAAATCATATTTTAGTATCACTCCCAAAATCATATTTTAGTATCACTCCCTAAATCATATTTTAGTATCACTCCCTAAATCATACTTTAGTATCACTCCCTAAACCCACTTTTAGTATCACTCCCTAAACCCACTTTTAGTATCACTCCCTAAACCCACATTAGTATCACTCCCTAAAACTCACATTAGTATCACTCCCTAAACTCACATTAGTATCACTCCCTAAACCCACATTAGCATCACTCCCTAAACTTAAATTAGTGTCACTCCCTAAACCCACTTTAGTATCACTCCCTAAACTTAAATTATTGTCACTCCCTAAACCCACATTAGTATCACTCCCTAAACCCACTTTAGTATCACTCCCTAAACCCACTTTAGTATCACTCCCTAAACCCACTTTAGTATCACTCCCTAAACCCACTTTTAGTATCACTCCCTAAACCCACTTTAGTATCACTCCCTAAACCCACTTTAGTATCACTCCCTAAACCCACTTTTAGTATCACTCCCTAAACCCACTTTAGTATCACTCCCTAAACCCACATTAGTATCACTCCCTAAAGCCACTTTTAGTATCACTCCCTAAACCCACTTTTAGTATCACTCCCTAAACCATATTTTAGTATCACTCCCTAAACCCACATTAGTATCACTCCCTAAAGCCACTTTTAGTATCACTCCCTAAACCCACTTTTAGTATCACTGCCTAAACCCACTTTTAGTATCACTCCCTAAACCATATTTTAGTATCACTCTCTAAACTCTCTTTTAGTATGGGCGAGCCCCCCAAACCCTGCCTTAAATCTTAAATTTGCACTTTGTAATGAGCGATCGCTATGAATTCCATTGGTGATATCATCACTATATTCAGATTAGTGTGCCACAAGACTACCCTGGTCTATGACTGTAGAGCGATCTCCCTTTGTCATACCGAGAGAACAAAACCTCTATCAGAACTCATTTCTATGTCATATGTCCAGTCTTCACTGCTAATACTGAACATCTCAGTCGAATTGCTGTCAATGACATGTCTTTAACTGTCTCTGAGAGTATTCATTAAGTCGTATTGTATTGTCTGTGAATTGCACAAACGTATGTCTCTATATTATAGCTTCTCGACCTGCCATAGCACTTTCATATTTCACCAGTACCCCTCCCCTCTCCTCTTCTCTCTCCTTCCTCTCTCAGAGTTTATAGTGTTGTTGATTTCTCTCTCCTTCCTCTCTCAGAGTTTATAGTGTTGTTGATTTCTCTCTCCTTCCTCTCTCAGAGTTTATAGTGTTGTTGATTTCTCCCTCTCTGGCATTGCAGGGGTAAACTCTCCACTTCGCTCCTTCTTGCTTCCTCTTCCTGTTTTATTATCCATTTCTATTGGCTCCAATCAGCCTTCCATCCTCTGATTGGACAGAATGATGCAGAATATCATTAATGTATTCAACATGAGACTAGAGCTGTAATAGTGTTACTGGTGGTGTGTGTGTTCTACCTCTTTGTTAAAGTGTGGCCGTTCCGTCATGTTTAGAAAAGCATCATCCTTCTTTGATAGGAGCGAAGGATGACTGTGTTCCGCTAATGGGGAGACCGGGGTTGTGTATATGTTTGGGTCGTCGGACAGCATATGGGCTCCCTCGCTGCACTGAATATGTAAATGACTCACAAACTCACACACACTCACACACACATATTCAGACCCAGACATGCTATCCCCCCTCCTCCCTGGACCCTCTATTAATAGTTTCTGGGCAAATGAGACAGTTACACCCCCCCCAAACTCTCAACCCTTCGAAACACATCCCCCATGCCCTCCAACCCCTCAAGTCTAGACCCCCAAATCACCCCACAGTCTCCCCCTCACCCAGACTTCCCAAAACCCCCCAATGTACCCCCCCCCCCCCCCCCCAATCACCCCTCTTCGCTGCCCCCCTTCCATTCCCTCCCCTCCGCTCCCACGATCGTCAGACAGACCCTATGATTCGCGTGACCGCCATTTTGCCCACAGTATAGCCAACTGTACAGGGCTAACTGCTGCAGCTGCCTAGCTGCATGGGCGAATGCAAATACGAAGACCGCATTGTCGCTCAGCTGCTCAGACCATTCGCCTCTAATTAATTAATGCCCAAAAACTGAGACGCTCAATTAAATGTAACTGTGGGAACGATGCGCCAGAGGATGTTTTTGACATTCATCACTATCCTCCTAATTCCCAGACTATATCATTTGAATGAATTGACAGTACCGGCTAGTTACTAGACAACTCAGATGAGAAAATGTGCTGTGAAATTATGCCTCACATCAGAGTTTTTAAAATGTATTTTAAGAGCATTTTCCCCCATCTGTCTGACATGTTTGAAAATAATGACAAGGAGATCCTTGAAAGCAATATTATCAGAGATGTATTTTTAGCAATAAGGATCAGCTCAAAAGACAATGAGTGAATCACTCAATGCTATTTCCATCCCCTCTCATCCTACATCTCTCATTTAATCTCTCACTTCTATTATATCCCGTCATGGCAGTCGGTTACAGCACAGCTTGGCGACTGGCTTCTATACATATAGTTGTGTCCAATGCCATGGAAACCAGACGACCCACTATGAGAGACCAATGTGCATGGTAATGAGGCTATTATGGTCTGTCTGTCTGGAGTTCATTGGGCCTGGGAATCCCCAGGCACAATTACAGTCTGGGTGTGTGTGTGTTCTTGTCCGTCTCGCTTTTCATTTACGTGTGTGTGTACTCGCATGTGTGTGTGTGTGTGTCAATGAGCGCCCACACGTGTCTGTGATGTGTGTGTGTGTGCATAGCATGTCTGTGTACAGGTGTGAATAAGCGCGCGCGCGTGTGTGTGTGTGTGTGTGTGTGTGTGTGTGTGTGTGTGTGTGTGTGTGTGTGTGTGTGTGTGTGTGTCTGGGGCATTTGATTAACAAAAGCCCCTGTCTCTCTGTACAGTGAGTGATTTGCATACGGGGGAATATCCCAGACTGACACACACATGCCTCATATGACACCGCCAGATCACTCCTTCTACCAGCCACATTAACAGCTATAAAACACAATATTACACACACACACACACACACCACGAGGGAAACGAACAGCGGTGACAAGCCTTTTTACTTAGCGTACAGACACCTCTACGGCATGTTTACGAGGAATTAGCTGTGTCAGCACCCACGCTTACTAAATCAAGCGGAAATGCAAATGCAATTAGCCTAGATTTGCATATGGCGGGCAAGGTAACGGTCGCACAGATGGTGCTAGAACAGAGACACCGCTGGCCGCCATCTTTGGCAGAGGAACTGAGCGGTGGCCATTTTGTCTGAGGCTGTGCCCGTCTGGATGTAAACAACGGCGCTGTGTTACCGTGACTACGATGGTAGCTTGGCACTAAAGCCTTATAACAAACAGCTGGCACATTCACCAAGAAAGAAGGGGTGTGATGGAGACCCATCATTATGGGCTTGTCCTAGTACATAACACTACCAGACATTAGCAGGGTACAGTACATCTGTAAGGAAAGAGACACTACTCGAGAGCAATGCGGATTTGTGGGTTATGTGTGTTCGTTTTCTTCTCACAACCATATTATGATGGGGGCTATACAGGTATAATTTTGTTTTATGTGATATTTAAATGATAGGGAATTGCTCAGTGTTGGAAAGAAGAAGCATTGTCAGTGTGTGTAACAGTGGAAAAGTATGTTCTTACCAGGTAAGATACAGTGAGCTCCAGAAGTATTGGGACAGAGACACATGTTGTGTTGTTTTGGCTCTGAACTCCAGCACTTTGGATTTGTAATGACTGTGATTTTAAAGTGCAGATGTAATGTAATGATGTAATGTGTCATTTTGGAGTCATTGTAAGTAAGAATAGACTATGTTTCGTAACACTTCTACATTCATGTGGATGATACCATTACTATTAGATAATCCTGAATGAATTGTGAATAATGATGAGTGAGAAAGTTACATACACACAAATGTTATGCCCCCCCCCCAAAAAAAATGCTAACCTCTGTTATTGTAATGGTGAAAGTTTAGCATGTCTTGGGGATATGATATTTGTGCTTCTGTAACATTTTCACTCATCATTATTCAGGATTCATTCAGGATTATCTGTAACCATGGTAGCATCCACATTAATGTAGAAGTGTTTAGAAACATACTATATTCTTATTTACAATAAAAGTGACTCCAAAATAACACAATACATTATTTACCATTCGCTTCTATTGGGCACAAAATAATCTGAAACAAAACCAAAACAAACAGCAAACGCATCCAACAAGTTTGTAGAGTCACAAGCTTAATATTGTCATTACCTGCTGTGAATATGGGACCAAATACTTAACTTTGTACTACTTTAATACACATATAAGTGAATTTGTCCCAATACCTTTGGTCCCCTAAAATGGGGCGATTATGTACAAAACGTGCTGTAATTTTCATCCGATATGGATGAAAAACCCTCAAATTAGAGCTGACAGTCTGCACTTTAACCTCATAGTCATTGTATTATATCAAATCCGAAGTGCTGGAGTACAGAGCCAAAACAAAAACAAATGTGTCACTATCCCAATACTTTTGGCGCTCACTGTATGCGTGTCTCTGCTGGTACTGTGTTCTTCAGGGAGTGTCCAGTCATCTGTACTGCTCCTTTTCGTGGTCTTGTGTTGTCCAGGATCCTTTTCGTTGTCTTGTGTTGTCCAGGATCCTTTTCGTTGTCTTGTGTTGTCTAGGATCCTTTTCGTGGTCTTGTGTTGTCTAGGATCCTTTTCGTTGTCTTGTGTTGTCCAGGATCCTTTTCGTTGTCTTGTGTTGTCCAGGATCCTTTTCGTTGTCTTGTGTTGACCAGGATCCTTTCTGTCCCTTTTTTCTAGCTGGTCAGAATGAAGGAACTGTGTTGATTGGAGGTCTGACATGGGGTTTACTGGGCCTGGGTTTTACTCGGCCTGGGTTTTACTGGGCCTGGGTTTTAGTCTTTCGTTCTATGGTCTTTGATCATGCCAAATAAAAAAATACATTGGAATTTAACAATAAAGCCTAATAAACATACGTTTAAAAAAAAAACTATTTTAGTGGTTGTTGTGGTTTGTATACTGCTTTGGAGGAAGCACACCAGTGTAAGCGGTCTCTTTGTCAAATGTAAAAGTGTCCCAGGGAATAAGCAGTGAGTGGATTTGAAGTCTGAATCAAAATGTGAACCCCTCTGCCAGCATTTACACATAGCAACACAGGGAAGGTAGGGGAGTATGTCAATCTTATTTTTAAGAAAACACAAATAAAGAGAGAGGGATATCTCCTTAAGCATTCTTTCAAAAAAATAAACAATAACTCAGGAGAGCGTGTATCATGTGTTGTTTGTTGGGAGGCCCCCTCCAGCAGCAGAACCACACACACCAAGAGCGGGTAGGGACCCAGGCCCAGTCTCAGGAACTTTGGCTGGGGCTGAGCAAGGTTGAGATGGGCCTCTCCTCTGGAGGTCTTCAGGCCTCTAGGCTGTGGGGTAACATTCTCTTCTCCATATTGATTTATGTTGCCGTCAGCTCCAGAGGTGCTGGTAACCAGCAGGGACTTCTTCCTGCATCGCCAGCCCACTCACAAGCTCTGTTTTTGGGCCTCACACACTCCAAACGACCCTGTGATGGGAGTATAGACCAGGGGAGGAGAGAGGAGGACAAGAGCCCATGGCGATGAACGAATGAACTGCCGCATAGGGCCCGTCTCTGTTCAGTTGTCTACTCAGCCTTCATCCTTCACTCCATCCACCCACTCTCTTTCTTTTTCTCATCCTCCATCTGTGAAAGGAGACAAATACAGAGTTATATATTTTTTTACACTTCACCTTTAGCATTCAACATCTCTCCGCTTCATGCAAATGCAAATGTTTTACACCAGCTCTTTGATGATGGAGATGTGGAAAGCAAATGCCAACTTGTGCTTTAGTAGCGTAGCCCCAAGACTACAAGACACAAACAAACTCTACAGAAATGCAAAGACAGGGCAGTAACACAATAGATGCATAAACACACAGTATGCCTTCATACGTTGAATTTAAGTTCATAATAACAAAATGGTAGATGTTCATTTCAAAGCATTATTGCCATATGCAATTTACTACACACTAAGAGTGACAACAAAGCTTGCTCATTTTTTTTGTTTTAGTTTGAATAATATGCTGCAATACCTTCTATCACCATCTGATGTTATAATTGCAGTATTTACACTAATATCTTCCTGATAACATCCCCATGGTTTCCTAAAGTCTTCTAAAACCTCTGTCTCAGTCATCCCCATGGTTTCCTAAAGCCTTCTGAAACCCCTGTCTCCTTGTCTCAGTCATCCCCAAGGTTTCCTAAAGCCTTCTGAAACCCCTGTCTCCTTGTCTCAGTCATCCCCAAGGTTTCCTAAAGTCTTCTGAAACCCCTGTCTCTCTGTCTCAGTCATCCCCAAGGTTTCTTAAAGTCTTCTAAAACCCCTGTCTCAGTCATCCCCAAGGTTTCCTAAAGCCTTCTGAAACCCCTGTCTCCTTGTCTCAGTCATCCCCAAGGTTTCCTAAAGCCTTCTGAAACCCCTGTCTCTCTGTCTCAGTCATCCCCATGGTTTCCTAAAGCCTTCTGAAACCCCTGTCTCTCTGTCTCAGTCATCCCCATGGTTTCCTAAAGCCTTCTGAAACCCCTGTCTCCTTGTCTCAGTCATCCCCATGGTTTCCTAAAGCCTTCTGAAACCCCTGTCTCCTTGTCTCAGTCATCCCCAAGGTTTCCTAAAGCCTTCTGAAACCCCTGTCTCCTTGTCTCAGTCATCCCCAAGGTTTCCTAAAGTCTTCTGAAACCCCTGTCTCTCTGTCTCAGTCATCCCCAAGGTTTCTTAAAGTCTTCTAAAACCCCTGTCTCAGTCATCCCCAAGGTTTCCTAAAGCCTTCTGAAACCCCTGTCTCCTTGTCTCAGTCATCCCCAAGGTTTCCTAAAGTCTTCTGAAACCCCTGTCTCTCTGTCTCAGTCATCCCCAAGGTTTCTTAAAGTCTTCTAAAACCTCTGTCTCAGTCATCCCTAAGGTTTCCTAAAGCCTTCTGAAACCCCTGTCTCTATGTCTCAGTCATCCCCATGGTTTCCTAAAGCCTTCTGAAACCCCTGTCTCCTTGTCTCAGTCATCCCCAAGGTTTCCTAAAGTCTTCTGAAACCCCTGTCTCTCTGTCTCAGTCATCCCCAAGGTTTCTTAAAGTCTTCTAAAACCTCTGTCTCAGTCATCCCCAAGGTTTCCTAAAGCCTTCTGAAACCCCTGTCTCCTTGTCTCAGTCATCCCCAAGGTTTCCTAAAGTCTTCTGAAACCCCTGTCTCTCTGTCTCAGTCATCCCCAAGGTTTCTTAAAGTCTTCTAAAACCCCTGTCTCAGTCATCCCCAAGGTTTCCTAAAGCCTTCTGAAACCCCTGTCTCCTTGTCTCAGTCATCCCCAAGGTTTCCTAAAGTCTTCTGAAACCCCTGTCTCTCTGTCTCAGTCATCCCCAAGGTTTCCTAAAGTCTTCTGAAACCCCTGTCTCTCTGTCTCAGTCATCCCCAAGGTTTCCTAAAGTCTTCTAAAACCCCTGTCTCAGTCATCCCCAATGTTTCCTAAAGCCTTCTGAAACCCCTGTCTCCCTGTCTCAGTCATCCCCAAGGTTTCCTAAAGTCTTCTGAAACCCCTGTCTCTATGTCTCAGTCATCCCCAAGGTTTCCTAAAGTCTTCTGAAACCCCTGTCTCTCTGTCTCAGTCATCCCCACGGTTTCCTAAAGTCTTCTAAAACCCCTGTCTCAGTCATCCCAAAGGTTTCCTAAAGTCTCTGAAACCCCTGTCTCTCTGTCTCAGTCATTCCCAAGGTTTCCTAAAGTCTCTGAAACCCCTGTCTCCCTGTCTCAGTCATCCCCAAGGTTTCCTAAAGTCTCTGAAACCCCTGTCTCAGTCATCCCCAATGTTTCCTAAAGTCTCTGAAACCCCTGTCTCCTTGTCTCAGTCATCCTCAAGGTTTCCTAAAGTATTCTGAAACCCCTGTCTCCTTGTCTCAGTCATCCTCAAGGTTTCCTAAAGTCTCTGAAACTCTTGTTTCTCTGTCTCAGTCATCCCCAAGGTTTCCTAAAGTCTCTGAAACCCCTGTCTCCCTGTCTCAGTCATCCCCAAGGTTTCCTAAAGTCTCTGAAACCCCAGTCTCAGTCATCCCCAAGGTTTCCTAAAGTCTCTGAAACCCCTGTCTCCTTGTCTCAGTCATCCCCAAGGTTTCCTAAAGTCTCTGAAACCCCTGTCTCTCTGTCTCAGTCATCCCCAAGGTTTCCTAAAGTCTCTGAAACCCCTGTCTCAGTCATCCCCAAGGTTTCCTAAAGTCTCTGAAATCCCTGTCTCCTTGTCTCAGTCATCCCCAAGGTTTCCTAAAGTCTCTGAAACCCCAGTCTCAGTCATCCCCAAGGTTTCCTAAAGTCTCTGAAACCCCTGTCTCCTTGTCTCAGTCATCCCCAAGGTTTCCTAAAGTCTCTGAAACCCCTGTCTCTCTGTCTCAGTCACCCCCAAGGTTTCCTAAAGTCTCTGAAACCCCTGTCTCAGTCATCCCCAAGGTTTCCTAAAGTCTCTGAAATCCCTGTCTCCTTGTCTCAGTCATCCCCAAGTGCATTGACGGGATATTATTCTGATGGTGTCCTGGGTCCTGTTCTCATGGTAATAGCAGAGGGACATTATTTTATGTAGCCATAGGCCCTTTGACCTTTCTTCCCTACACTGTGAAAGAGTTGACCTGGGCCTCGCACCACAACTACACACACACAGAACCCATTTATGCCTAACAGATCCAGGGGCCAGGAGATGTCAACCTGTGGGGATGATAAGCATGATAGTAAACATAGCTATGATGGTGAGAGACATTTGGGAGATTTGAAAATGAATGCAAATGTGGTTGGTTAACATGTTGGTAAAAAAGCAAGGTTGGTAGTGTTACGGAAGTAATGGTTGATCTTGTATTTCAGTAGAGGATTGGAGTACAGAACTCCTCTGTGTGTGTGTGGCCGTGTGTCCGTGTGTGTCCTTCGAATATCAGTGCATGCTTATGAGGGAGTGTGTTTGCCTAAGAGAGGAAAGAGTAGTGAGTGGGACCAGATAGATCAGGGGTGCAGCCACGATGCCCTATGCAGAGGGGGGTTATGAGAAGGTTCAGACATGGGTGTTAACTCCCCATTCCTCACCAGCAGAGGAGGGTGGGGTGGACAATGTTAGTTCAGGGCAGCCTTCCACCAAGCACAGAGTAAAGGCACTGCATTATAAATACAGGAGCGGCGAGAGAGAGGGATGGAGAGTTGAGAGGTGAAAGGAAAATGGAGGATGGAGAGAGATAGAGGGGTGTGTTTGTGTATGTGGAGAGAGAGAGAGAGGGGTTGTGTTTGTGTATGTGGAGAGAGAGAGAGAGGGGTGTGTTTGTGTATGTGGAGAGAGAGATAGATGGGTGTGTTTGTGTATGTGGAGAGAGAGAGAGAGAGAGAGAGAGAGAGAGAGAGAGAGAGAGGTGTGTTTGTGTATGTGGAAAGAGAGAAAGAGAGAGAGAGCGAGAGAGAGAGAGAGGTGTGTTTGTGTATGTGGAGAGAGGGAGAGAGATAGAGGGGTGTGTTTGTGTATGTAGAGAGAGAGAGAGAGGGGTTGTGTTTACGGAGAGAGAGAGAGAGGGAGAGAGGCACGTTTGGGTATGTGGAGAGAGCGAGAGAGAGAGAGAGAGAGAGAGAGAAAGAGAGGGGTGTGTTTGTGTATGTGGAGAGAGAGAGAGAGAGAGAGAGAGAGAGAGAGAGAGAGAGAGGGGTTGTGTTTGTGGAGAGAGAGAGAGAGAGAGAGAGAGAGAGAGGCGCATTTGGGTATGTGGAGAGAGAGAGAGAGAGAGAGAGAGAGAGAGAGAGAGGGGGGGGGTGTTTGTGTATGTGGAGAGAGAGAGAGATGTATGTGTAATGCTTACTGTTAATTTTTATAGTTTATTTCACTTTTGTATATTATCTACCTCACTTGCTTTGGCAATGTTAACACATGTTTCCCATGCCAATAAAGCCCCTTGAATTGAATTGAATTGAGAGAGAGAGAGAAATACAGTGCTTCTCTGTGTGTCACCACTACAGGGAGGATGTCAAAGTCTTAGCAATGTGTTGCCAGGACAACGACCTCTCCCTCAACATCAGTAAGACCAAGGAGCTGATCTTGGACTACAGGAGAAAGAGGGGAGAGTACGCACCCATCCACATCGACGGGGCTGTTGTGGAGCGGGTTGAGAGCTTCAAGTTCCTTGGTGTCCACATAACTAAGGACTTAACATGGTCCACACACATCCTCACAGTGGTGAAGAGGGCTCGGCAGCACCTTTTCCCCCTCAGGAGGCTGAAAAGATTTGGCATCAACCCTCAGATCCTCAAAAAGTTCTACAGCTTCAACATTGAGAGCATCTTGACTGGCTGCATTACCACTTGGTATGGAAAATGCACTGCCCTTGACCGCAAAGCGCTACAGAGGGTAGTGCGGACAGCCCAGTAAACCACTGGGGCCAAGCACTCTGCCACCCAAGACCTCTATACCAGGCGTTGTCAAAGGAAGGCCCGAAAAATTGGCTAAGACTCCAGCCACCCAAGTCATAGACTGTTCACTCTGCTACAGTCCGGCAAAAGGTACCGGAGCATCAGCTCTTGGACCAACAGGCTCTGAGGCAACTTCTATCGCAAAGCCATACGTCTGCCAAATAGCCAGACTGCTAAATAGCCAGACTGCTAAATAGCCAGACTGCTAAATAGCCAGACTGCTAAATAGCCAGACTGCTAAATAGCCAGATTGCTAAATAGCCAGACTGCTAAATAGCCAGACTGCTAAATAGCCAGACTGCTAAATAGCCAGACTGCTAAATAGCCAGACTGCTAAATAGCCAGACTGCTAAATAGCCAGACTGCTAAATAGTAAATTAATGGTACCCAAACTATCTGCATTGACCCTACGCACACTCAATATACATACACATCATATACACACTCACTAGACTATATACACACACTAAATACATACTCACTATACATACACATCATATATATACACTCACTAGAATATATATAACCTATATGGATAATCACTAGACTATATATACACACTATATACGTACTCACTAGACTATATATACACACTATATACATACTCACTAGACTATATATACACACTATATACATACTCACTAGACTATATACACACTATAGACATACTCACTAGACTATATATACACACTATATACATACTCACTAGACTATATATACACACTATAGACATACTCACTAGACTATATATACACACCATAGACATACTCACTAGACTATATATACACACTATATACATACTCACTAGACTATATATACACACTATATACATACTCACTAGACTATATATACACACTATAGACATACTCACTAGATTATATATACACACTATACACATACTCACTAGACTATATATACACACTATACACATACTCACTAGACTATATATACACACTATACACATACTCACTAGACTATATATACACACTATATACATACTCACTAGACTATATATACACACTATATACATACTCACTAGACTATATATACACACTATAGACATACTCACTAGACTATATATACACACTATATACATACTCACTAGACTATATATACACACACTATATACACACACTATATACATACTAACTAGACTATATATACACACTATATACACACTCACTAGACTATATATACACACACTATATACACACACTATATACATACTAACTAGACTATATATACACACTATATACACACTCACTAAACTATATACACACACTATATACATACTCACTAGACTATATATACACACTATATACATACTCACTAGACTATATATACACACACTATATACATACTCACTAGACTATATATACACACACTATATACATACTAACTAGACTATATATACACACTATATACACACTCACTAAACTATATACACACACTATATACATACTCACTAGACTATATATACACACTATATACATACTCACTAGACTATATACACACACTATATACATACTCACTAGACTATATACACAGTATATACATACTCACTAGACTACAAATACACACTAATTAGACTAAATATACACACTCACTAGACTATATATACACAGTCACTAGACAATATACAGACTGACCAGACTATATATACACACTCACTAGAATATATACACTGACCAGACTATATACAGTGGGGAGAACAAGTATTTTATACACTTTTGCAGGTTTTCCTACTTACAAAGCATGTAGAGGTCTGTAATTTTTATCATAGGTACACTTCAACTGTGAGAGACGGAATCTAAAACAAAAATCCAGAAAATCACATTGTATGATTTTTAAGTAATTAATTTGCATTTTATTGCATGACATAAGTATTTGATACATCAGAAAAGCAGAACTTAATATTTGGTACAGAAACCTTTGTTTGCAATTACAGAGATCATACGTTTCCTGTAGTTCTTGACCAGGTTTGCACACACTGCAGCAGGGATATTTGCCCACTCCTCTATACAAACCTTCTCCAGATCCTTCAGGTTTCGGGGCTGTCGCTGGGCAATACGGACTTTCAGCTCTCTCCAACGATTTTCTATTGGGTTCATGTCTTGAGACTGGCTAGGCCACTCCAGGACCTTGAGATGCTTCTTACGGAGCCACTCCTTAGTTGCCCTGGCTGTGTGTTTCGGGTCGTTGTCATGCTGGAAGACCCAGCCACGACCCATCTTCAATGCTCTTACTGAGGGAAGGAGGTTGTTGGCCAAGATCTCGCGATACATGGCCCCATCCATCCTCCCCTCAATACGGTGCAGTCGTCCTGTCCCCTTTGCAGAAAAGCATCCCCAAAGAATGATGTTTCCACCTCCATGCTTCACGGTTGGGATGGTGTTCTTGGGGTTGTACTCATCCTTCTTCTTCCTCCAAACACGGCGAGTGGAGTTTAGACCAAAAAGCTCTATTTTTGTCTCATCAGACCACATGACCTTCTCCCATTCCTCCTCTGGATCATCCAGATGGTCATTGTTAAACTTCAGACGGGCCTGGACATGCGCTGGCTTGAGCAGGGGGACCTTGCGTGCGCTGCAGGATTTTAATCCATGACGGCGTAGTGTGTTACTAATGGTTTTCTTTGAGACTGTGGTCCCAGCTCTCTTCAGGTCATTGACCAGGTCCTGCCGTGCAGTTCTGGGCTGATCCCTCACCTTCCTCATGATCATTGATGCCCCACGAGGTGAGATCTTGCATGGAGCCCCAGACCGAGGGTGATTGACCGTCATCTTGAACTTCTTCCATTTTTTAATAATTGTGCCAACAGTTGTTGCCTTCTCACCAAGCTGCTTGCCTATTGTCCTGTAGCCCATCCCAGCCTTGTGCAGGTCAACAATTGTATCCCTGATGTCCTTACACAGCTCCCTGGTCTTGGCCATTGTGGAGAGATTGGAGTCTGTTTGATTTAGTGTGTGGACAGGTGTCTTTTATACAGGTAACGAGTTCAAACAGGTGCAGTTAATACAGGTAATGAGTGGAGAACAGGAGGGCTTCTTAAAGAAAAACTAACAGGTCTGTGAGAGCCGGAATTCTTACTGGTTGGTAGGTGATCAAATACTTATGTCATGCAATAAAATGCTAATTAATCACTTAAAAATCATACAATATGATTTTCTGGATTTTTTTTTAGATTCCGTCTCTCACAGTTGAAGTGTACCTATAATAAAAATTACAGATCTCTACATGCTTTGTAAGTAGGAAAACCTGCAAAATCGGAAGTGTATCAAATACTTGTTCTCCCCACTGTATACACACTCACCAGACTATATACACTGACCAGACTATATATATACACTGACCAGACAATATACACTGACCAGACTATATATACACACTCACTAGACTATATACACTGACCAGACTATATACACTGACCAGACTATATATACACACTCACCAGACTATATACACTGACCAGACTATATATACACACTCACTAGACTATATACACTGACCAGGCTATATACACTGACCAGACAATATATACACACTCACCAGACTATATACACTGACCAGACTATATATATACACTGACCAGACTATATATGTCACGGTGCGTGAATGAGGACCCAAAAGCGAATTAACGTAAACAGAACTTCTTTAATAACAAAACATAGGTAGGCTCAGATGGACCGGCAGATTCCGACAGGACAGGACAAGGTTGCAGCAAACATGACGATAGTCTGGTTCAGGCATGAAAAACACAAACAAGAATCCGACAAAGACAGGAACAAAAACAGAGAGAGATATAGAGGACTAATCAGAGGGAAAAAGGGAACAGGTGGGAAAAGGGGTGACGAGGTAGTTAGGAGGAGACAAGGAACAGCTGGGGGAAAGAGGGGGAGAAAAGGTAACCTAATAACGACCAGCAGAGGGAGACAGGGTGAAGGGAAAGGACAGAAACAAGACACAACATGACAATACATGACAGTACCCCCCCCACTCACCGAGCGCCTCCTGGCGCACTCGAGGAGGAAACCTGGCGGCAACGGAGGAAATCATCAATCAGCGCACGGTCCAGCACGTCCCGAGAGGGAACCCAACTCCTCTCCTCAGGACCGTACCCCTCCCAATCTACTAGGTACTGATGACCACGGCCCCGAGGACGCATGTCCAAAATCCTACGGACCCTGTAGATGGGTGCGCCCTCGACAAGGATGGGGGGGGGGGGGAAGACGAGCGGGGACGCGAAGAACGGGCTTGACACAGGAGACATGGAAGACCGGGTGGACGCAACGAAGATATCGCGGAAGAAGAAGTCGCACTGCGACAGGATTAATGATCCGAGAAATACGGAACGGACCAATGAACCGCGGGGTCAACTTGCGAGAAGCGGTCTTAAGGGGAAGGTTCTGAGTGGAGAGCCAAACTCTCTGACCGCGACAATATCTAGGACTCTTAGTTCTACGCTTATTAGCAGCTCTCACAGTCTGCGCCCTATAACGGCAAAGTGCAGACCTGACCCTCTTCCAGGTGCGCTCGCAACGTTGGACAAAAGCCTGAGCGGAGGGGACGCTGGACTCGGCGAACTGAGATGAGAACAGCGGAGGCTGGTACCCGAGGCTACTCTGAAAAGGAGATAGCCCGGTCGCAGACGAAGGAAGCGAGTTGTGGGCGTATTCTGCCCAGGGGAGCTGTTCTGACCAAGACGCAGGGTTGCGAAAAGAAAGACTGCGTAAGATGCGACCAATAGTCTGATTGGCCCGTTCTGCTTGACCGTTAGACTGGGGGTGAAAGCCGGAAGAGAGACTGACGGAAGACCCAATCAAACGGCAAAACTCCCTCCAAAATTGAGACGTGAATTGCAGACCTCTGTCCGAAACGACGTCTGACGGAAGGCCATGAATTCTGAAAACATTCTCGATGATGATTTGTGCCGTCTCTTTAGCAGAAGGAAGCTTAGCAAGGGGAATAAAATGAGCCGCCTTAGAGAACCTGTCGACAACCGTAAGAATAACAGTCTTCCCCGCTGACGAAGGCAGTCCGGTGACAAAATCTAAGGCGATGTGAGACCACGGTCGAGAGGGAATGGGAAGCGGCCTGAGACGGCCGGCAGGAGGGGAGTTACCGGACTTAGTCTGCGCGCAGACCGAACAAGCAGCCACGAAACGACGCGTGTCATGCTCCCGGGTGGGCCACCAAAAACGCTGGCGAATGGAAGCAAGCGTACCCCGAACGCCAGGGTGGCCGGCTAACTTGGCAGAGTGAGCCCACTGAAGAACGGCCAGACGAGTAGGAACGGGAACGAAAAGAAGGTTCCTAGGACAAGCGCGCAGCGACGGAGTGTGAGTGAGTGCTTGCTTTACCTGCCTCTCAATTCCCCAGACAGTCAACCCGACAACACGCCCCTCAGGGAGAATCCCCTCGGGGTCAGTGGAGGCTACTGAAGAACTGAAGAGACGAGATAAAGCATCAGGCTTGGTGTTCTTAGAGCCCGGACGATAAGAAATCACGAACTCGAAACGAGCGAAAAACAGCGCCCAACGCTGCCTGACGCGCATTAAGTCGTTTGGCAGAACGGATGTACTCAAGGTTCCTATGGTCAGTCCAAACGACAAAAGGAACGGTCGCCCCCTCCAACCACTGTCGCCATTCGCCTAGGGCTAAGCGGATGGCGAGCAGTTCGCGGTTTCCCACATCATAGTTACGTTCCGACGGCGACAGGCGATGAGAAAAATACGCGCATGGGTGGACCTTGTCGTCAGAGAGGGAGCGCTGAGAAAGAATGGCTCCCACGCCCACCTCTGACGCGTCAACCTCGACAACGAACTGTCTAGAGACGTCAGGTGTAACAAGGATAGGAGCGGATGTAAAACGATTCTTGAGGAGATCAAAAGCTCCCTGGGCGGAAACGGACCACTTAAAGCACGTCTTGACAGAAGTAAGGGCTGTGAGAGGAGCTGCCACCTGACCGAAATTACGGATGAAACGACGATAGAAGTTCGCGAAGCCGAGAAAGCGCTGCAGCTCGACGCGTGACTTAGGGACGGGCCAATCAATGACAGCTTGGACCTTAGCGGGATCCATCTTAATGCCTTCAGCGGAAATAACAGAACCGAGAAATGTGACGGAGGAGGCATGAAAAGTGCACTTCTCAGCCTTCACAAAAAGACAATTCTCTAAGAGGCGCTGGAGGACACGTCGAACGTGCTGAACATGAATCTGGAGTGACGGTGAAAAAATCAGGATATCGTCAAGGTAAACGAAAACAAAGATGTTCAGCATGTCTCTCAGGACATCATTGACTAATGCCTGAAAGACAGCTGGAGCGTTAGCGAGGCCGAAAGGAAGAACCCGGTATTCAAAGTGCCCTAACGGAGTGTTAAACGCCGTCTTCCACTCGTCCCCCTCCCTGATGCGCACGAGATGGTAAGCGTTACGAAGGTCCAACTTAGTGAAAAACCTGGCTCCCTGCAGGATCTCGAAGGCTGAAGACATAAGAGGAAGCGGATAACGATTCTTCACTGTTATGTCATTCAGCCCTCGATAATCTATGCAGGGGCGCAGAGACCCGTCCTTCTTCTTGACAAAAAAAAACCCCGCTCCGGCGGGAGAGGAGGAGGGGACTATGGTACCGGCGTCAAGAGCTACAGACAAATAATCTTCGAGAGCCTTACGTTCGGGAGCCGACAGAGAGTATAGTCTACCCCGGGGGGGAGTGGTTCCCGGAAGGAGATCAATACTACAATCATACGACCGGTGTGGAGGAAGAGAGGTGGCCCTGGACCGACTGAACACCGTGCGCAGATCGTGATATTCCTCCGGCACCCCTGTCAAATCACCAGGCTCCTCCTGTGAAGAAGAGACAGAGGAAACAGGAGGGATAGCAGACATTAAACATTTCACATGACAAGAGACGTTCCAGGAGAGGATAGAATTACTAGACCAATTAATAGAAGGATTATGACAAACTAGCCAGGGATGGCCCAAAACAACAGGTGTAAAAGGTGAACGAAAAATTAAAAAAGAAATGGTTTCGCTATGATTACCAGAGACAGTGAGGGTTAAAGGTAGCGTCTCACGCTGAATCCTGGGGAGAGGACTACCATCCAAAGCGAACAAGGCCGTGGGCTCCCTTAACTGTCTGAGAGGAATGTTATGTTCCCGAGCCCAGGTCTCGTCCATAAAACAGCCCTCCGCCCCAGAGTCTATTAAGGCACTGCAGGAAGCTGACGAACCGGTCCAGCGTAGATGGACCGACAAGGTAGTGCAGGATCTTGAAGGAGAGACAGGAGTAGTAGCGCTCACCAGTAACCCTCCGCTTACTGATGAGCTCTTGGCTTTTACTGGACATGAAGTGACAAAATGACCAGCGGAACCGCAATAGAGACAGAGGCGGTTGGTGATTCTCCGTTCCCTCTCCTTAGTCGAGATGCGGATACCTCCCAGCTGCATAGGCTCAGCACCCGAGCCGGCAGAGGAAGATGGTAGTGATGCGGAGAGGGGGGCAACGGAGAACGTGAGCTCCTTTCCACGAGCTCGGTGACGAAGATCAACCCGTCGCTCTATGCGAATAGCGAGTTCAATCAAGGAATCCACGCTGGAAGGAACCTCCCGGGAGAGAATCTCATCCTTTACCTCCGCGCGGAGACCCTCCAGAAAACGAGCGAGCAAAGCCGGCTCGTTCCAGTCACTGGAGGCAGCAAGAGTGCGAAACTCAATAGAGTAGTCTGTTATGGATCGATTGATTACCTTGACATAGGGAAGACAGGACCCTGGAGGCTTCCTCCCCAAAAACAGAACGATCAAAAACCCGTATCATCTCCTCCTTAAAGTCCTGATACTGGTTAGTACACTCAGCCCTTGCCTCCCAGATTGCCGTGCCCCACTCACAAGCCCGTCCAGTAAGGAGAGATATGACGTAGGCGATACGAGCTGTGCTCCTGGAGTAAGTGTTGGGCTGGAGAGAAAACACAATATCACACTGGGTGAGGAACGAGCGGCATTCAGTGGGCTTCCCAGAGTAACACGGCGGGTTATTGATTCTGGGCTCCGGAGATTCGAAAGCCCTGGAAGTGGCCGGTGGATCGAGGCGGAGATGGTGAACCTGTTCTGTGAGGTTGGAGACTTGGGCGGCCAGGGTCTCAACGGCATGTTGAGCAGCAGACACTTCCTGCTCGTGTCTGCCTAGCATCGCTCCCTGGATCTCGACGGCAGAGTGGAGAGGATCCGAAGTCGCTGGGTCCATTCTTGGTCGGATTCTTCTGTCACGGTGCGTGAATGAGGACCCAAAAGCGAATTAACGTAAACAGAACTTCTTTAATAACAAAACATAGGTAGGCTCAGATGGACCGGCAGATTCCGACAGGACAGGACAAGGTTGCAGCAAACATGACGATAGTCTGGTTCAGGCATGAAAAACACAAACAAGAATCCGACAAAGACAGGAACAAAAACAGAGAGAGATATAGAGGACTAATCAGAGGGAAAAAGGGAACAGGTGGGAAAAGGGGTGACGAGGTAGTTAGGAGGAGACAAGGAACAGCTGGGGGAAAGAGGGGGAGAAAAGGTAACCTAATAACGACCAGCAGAGGGAGACAGGGTGAAGGGAAAGGACAGAAACAAGACACAACATGACAATACATGACAATATACACTGACCAGGCTATATACACTGACCAGACTATATATACACACTCACTAGACTATATACACTGACCAGACTATATATACACTGACCAGACTATATACACACACTCACCAGACTATATACATGACCAGACTACATACACTGACCAGGCTATATATACACAGACTCACTAGAATATATACACTGGCCAGACTATATACACTGACCAGACTATATATATATATACACTCACTAGACTATATACACTGACCAGACTATATATACACACTGACCAGACTATATACACTGACCAGACTATATATACACACTGACCAGACTATATATACACACACTCACTATATACAGTGACCAGACTATATATACACTGACCAGACTATATACACACACTCACTAGAATATATACACTGGCCAGACTATATACACTGACCAGAATATATATACACACTCACTAGAATATATACACTGGCCAGACTATATACACTGACCAGACTATATACACTGACCAGGCTATATATACACACTGACCAGACTATATACAGTGACCAGACTATATAGACACTGACCAGACTATACACACTGACCAGACTACATACACTGACCAGGCTATATATACACAGACTCACTAGACTATATACACTGACCAGACTATATATACACACTCACTAGACTATATACACTGGCCAGACTATATACACTGACCAGACTATATATACACAGACTCACTAGACTATATACACTGACCAGACTATATATACACACTCACTAGACTATATACACTGGCCAGAATATATACACTGGCCAGACTATATACACTGACCAGGCTATATATACACAGACTCACTAGACTATATACACTGACCAGACTATATATACACACTCACTAGAATATATACACTGGCCAGACTATATACACTGACCAGACTATATATATATACACTCACTAGACTATATACACTGACCAGACTATATATACACACTGACCAGACTATATATACACACTCACCAGACTATATACACACACTCACTAGACTATATACAGTGACCAGACTATATATACACTGACCAGACTATACACACTGACCAGACTATAGATATACACACTCACTAGAATATATACACTGGCCAGACTATATATACACACTGACCAGACTATATATACACACTCACCAGACTATATACACACACTCACTAGACTATATACAGTGACCAGACTATATATACACTGACCAGACTATATAAACACACTCACCAGACTATATACACACACTCACTAGACTATTTACACTGACCAAACTATATACACTGACCAAACTATATACACTGACCAAACTATATACACTGACCAAACTATATACACTGACCAAACTATATACACTGACCAAACTATATACACTGACCAGACTATATACACTGACCAAACTATATACACTGACCAGACTATATACACTGACCAAACTATATACACTGACCAAACTATATACACTGACCAAACTATATACACTGACCAAACTATATACACTGACCAGACTATATACACTGACCAAACTATATACACTGACCAAACTATATACACTGACCAAACTATATACACTGACCAGACTATATACACTGACCAGACTATATACACTGACCAAACTATATACACTGACCAAACTATATACACTGACCAAACTATATACACTGACCAGACTATATATATATACACTCACTAGAATATATACACTGGCCAGACTATATATACACACTGACCAGACTATATACACTGACCAGACTATATACACTGACCAGACTATATACACACACTCACTAGACTATATACACTCACCAGACTATATATACACACTCACGAGACTATATACACTGACCAGACTATATACACACACTCACTAGACTATATACACTCACCAGACTATATATACACACTCACGAGACCATATACACATACCAGTGGCGGTCGTGCTGTTTAAGATGAGGGAGGATGATTATTTTTTTCATGAGGATGGCCTTATTTCTATTACAACATGTTGGATGACAGTCATTCATATTCCATTCACCTAGTTCAATGTAACATCGATAGGTTCAGGCTACTACATGATACTCGAAAATACAACACACACACACACACACACACACACACACACACACACACACACACACACACACACACACACACACACACACACACACACACACACACACACACACACACACACACACACACACACATTCTCTCTTTTTCTCGCCCTCCTGGTTTTGACCCTTGCCTGTCCTGACTCTGAACTCACCTGCCTGACCACTCTGCCCCTGACCGTGAGCCTGCCTGCCTGACCACTCTGCCCCTGACCCTGCCTGACCACTCTGCCCCTGACCCTGCTTGACCACTCTGCCCCTGACCCTGAGCCTGCCTGCCGTCCTGTACCGTTGCCCACTACTCTGGATTATCAAACCCTGCCTGCTTTGACCTGTTGTTTGCCTGCTCCTGCTGCTGTAATAAACATTGTTATTTCAACACAGTCTGTATTTGGGTCTTACCTGAAACCTGATAATTGCACTGTTGAAGCAAGAAATACAAGCATTTCACTACACCCGCAATAACATCTGCTAAACATATGTATGTGACAAGTAAAACTTGATTTAATTTGAACACAAACACATGTACACTCACACACTTTTACACTCATCATATGCTGCTGCTACTCTGTCCTTTATTTTTATCTATCCTGATGTCTAGTCACTTTACCCTGACATCATCTGCATATCTACCTCAAATACCTTATTATTATCTATCCTGATGTCTAGTCACTTTACCCTGACATCATCTGCATATCTACCTCAAATACCTTATTATTATTATCTATCCTGATGTCTAGTCACTTTACCCTGCCTTCATGTACATATCTACCTCAAATACCTTATTATTATCTATCCTGATGTCTAGTCACTTTACCCTGCCTTCATCTACATATCTACCTCAAATACCTTATTATTATTATCTATCCTGATGTCTAGTCACTTTACCCTGCCTTCATGTACATATCTACCTCAAATACCTTATTATTATCTATCCTGATGTCTAGTCACCTTACCCTGCCTTCATGTACATATCTACCTCAAATACCTTATTATTATCTATCCTGATGTCTAGTCACTTTACCCTGCCTTCATGTACATATCTACCTCAAATACGTATTATTATCTATCCTGATGTCTAGTCACTTTACCCTGCCTTCATGTACATATCTACCTCAAATACCTTATTATTATCTATCCTGATGTCTAGTCACTTTACCCTGCCTTCATGTACATATCTACCTCAAATACCTTATTATTATCTATCCTGATGTCTAGTCACCTTACCCTGCCTTCATGTACATATCTACCTCAAATGCCTTATTATTATCTATCCTGATGTCTAGTCACTTTACCCTGCCTTCATGTACATATCTACCTCAAATACCTCATTATTATCTATCCTGATGTCTAGTCACTTTACCCTGCCTTCATGTACACATCTACCTCAAATACCTTATTATTATCTATCCTGATGTCTAGTCACCTTACCCTGCCTTCATGTACATATCTACCTCAAATACCTTATTATTATCTATCCTGATGTCTAGTCACCTTACCCTGCCTTCATGTACATATCTACCTCAAATACCTTATTATTATCTATCCTGATGTCTAGTCACTTTACCCTGCCTTCATCTACATATCTACCTCAAATACCTTATTATTATTATCTATCCTGATGTCTAGTCACTTTACCCTGCCTTCATGTACATATCTACCTCAAATACCTTATTATTATCTATCCTGATGTCTAGTCACCTTACCCTGCCTTCATGTACATATCTACCTCAAATGCCTTATTATTATCTATCCTGATGTCTAGTCACTTTACCCTGCCTTCATGTACACATCTACCTCAAATACCTTATTATTATCTATCCTGATGTCTAGTCACTTTACCCTGCCTTCATGTACATATCTACCTCAAATACCTTATTATTATCTATCCTGATGTCTAGTCACTTTACCCTGCCTTCATCTGCATATCTACCTCAAATACCGTATTATTATCTATCCTGATGTCTAGTCACTTTACCCTGCCTTCATCTACATATCTACCTCAAATACCTTATTTTTATTAATATTGGGGGCGGCAGGTGGTTAGAGTGTCGTTCTGCCCATGAACAAGGCAGTTAACTCACTGTTCCTAGGCCGTCATTGTAAATAAGGATTTGTTCTTAACTGACGTGCCTAGTTAAATAAAGGTTCATTCTTCTTCTTCTTTTTAAATGATCTATCCTGATACCTAGTCACTTTACCCTGCCTTCATGTACAGTTGAAGTCGGAAGTTTACATACACTTAGGTTGGAGTCATTAAAACTCGTTTTTCAACAACTCCACAAATTTCTTGTTAACAAACGATAGTTTTGGCAAGCCAGTTAGGACATCTACTTTGTGCATGACACAAGTAATTTTTCCAACAATTGTTCACGGACAGATTATTTCACTTATAATTCACTGTATCACAATTCCAGTTGGTCAGAGCTTTACATACCCTAAGTTGACTGTGCCTTTAAACAGTTTGGAAAATTCCAGAAAATGATGTCATGGCTTTAGAAGCTTCTGATAGGCGAATTAACTTCATTTGAGTCAATTGGAGGTATACCTGTGGATGAATTTCAAGGCCGATCTTCAAACTTAGTGCCTCTTTGCTTGACATCATGGGAAAATCAAAAGAAATCAGCCAAGATCTCAGAGAAAAATTGTAGACCTCCACAAGTCTGGTTCATCCTTGGGAGCAATTTCCAAACGCCTGAAGGTACCACGTTCATCTGTACAAACTATAGTACGCAAGTATAAAACCATGGACCCACGCGGCCATCATACCGCTTAGGAAGGAAACGCGTTCTGTCTCCTCGAGATGAACGTACTTTGGTACGTGCAAATCAAATCAAAGTGCAAATCAATCCCAGAACAACAGCAAAGGATCTTGTGAAGATGCTGGAGGAAACAGGTACAAAAGTATCTATATCCACAGTAAAATTGAGTCCTATATCGACATAACCTGAGGAAGGAAGATTATGTGGATATTGAAGCAACATCTCAAGATATCAGTCAGGAAGTTAAAGCTTGGTCGCAAATGGGTCTTCCAAATGGACAATGACCCCAAGCATACTTCCAAAGTTGTGGCAAAATGGCTTAAGGACAACAAAGTCAAGGTATTGGAGTGGCCATCACAAAGCCCTGACCTCAATCCCATAGATTATTTGTGGGCAGAACTGAAAAAATGTGTGCGAGCAAGGAGGCCTACAAACCTGACTCAGTTACACCAGCTCTGTCAGGAGGAATGGGCCTAAATTCACCCAATTTATTGTGGGAAGCTTGTGGAAGGCTACCCAAATTGTTTGACCCAAGTTAAACAATTTAAAGGCAATGCTACCAAGTACTAATTGAGTGTATGTGTACCAAGTACTGGGAATGAATGTGATGAAAGAAATATAAGATTAAATAAATAATTCTCTCTACTATTATTCTGACATTTCACATTCTTAAAAGTAATGTGGTGATCCTAACTGACCTAAGTAAATTAGCCTATCAGAAGCTTCTAAAGCCAAGACATAATTTTCTGGAATTTGCCAAGCTGTTTAAAGGCACAGTCAACTTAATGTATGTAAACTTCTAAGCCACTGGAATTGTGATACAGTCAATTATAAATTAAATAATCTGTGTGTAAACAATTGTTGGAAAAATGACAAAGTAGATGTCCTAACCGACTTGCCAAAACTATAGTTTGTTAACAACTATGACTCCAATCTAAGTGTATGTAAACATCCAACTTCAACAGTAGCTTCACATTGATCTGGTACTGGTACTCCCTGTATATAGCTGCCCATTGATTGGGTACTGGTACTCCCTATATATAGCTCCACATCGATCTGGTACTGATACTCCCTGTATATAGCTCCACATTGATCTGGTACTGATACTCCCTGTATATAGCTCCACATTGATCTGGTACTGATACTCCCTGTATATAGCTGCACATTGATCGGGTACTCCCTGTATATAGCTCTACAATGATCTGATACTCCCTGTATATAGCTCCACATTGATCTGGTACTCCCTGTATATAGCTCCACATTGATCTGGTACTCCCTGTACAGTGCCTTGCGAAAGTATTCGGCCCCCTTGAACTTTGCGACCTTTTGCCACATTTCAGGCTTCAAACATAAAGATATAAAACTGTATTTTTTTTGTGAAGAATCAACAATAAGTGGGACACAATCATGAAGTGGAACGACATTTATTGGATATTTCAAACTTTTTTAACAAATCAAAAACTGAAAAATTGGGCGTGCAAAATTATTCAGCCCCTTTACTTTCAGTGCAGCAAACTCTCTCCAGAAGTTCAGTGAGGATCTCTGAATGATCCAATGTTGACCTAAATGACTAATGATGATAAATACAATCCACCTGTGTGTAATCAAGTCTCTGTATAAATGCACCTGCACTGTGATAGTCTCAGAGGTCCGTCAAAAGCGCAGAGAGCATCATGAAGAACAAGGAACACACCAGGCAGGTCCGAGATACTGTTGTGAAGAAGTTTAAAGCCGTATTTGGATACAAAAAGATTTCCCAAGCTTTAAACATCCCAAGGAGCACTGTGCAAGCGATAATATTGAAATGGAAGGAGTGTCAGACCACTGCAAATCTACCAAGACCTGGCCGTCCCTCTAAACTTTCAGCTCATATAAGGAGAAGACTGATCAGAGATGCAGCCAAGAGGCCCATGATCACTCTGGATGAACTGCAGAGATCTACAGCTGAGGTGGGAGACTCTGTCCATAGGACAACAATCAGTTGAATATTGCAGAAATCTGGCCTTTATGGAAGAGTGGCAAGAAGAAAGCCATTTCTTAAAGATATCCATAAAAAGTGTCGTTTAAAGTTTGCCACAAGCCACCTGGGAGACATACCAAACATGTGAAAGAAGGTGCTCTGGTCAGATGAAACCAAAATTGAACTTTTTGGCAACAATGCAAAACGTTATGTTTGGCGTAAAAGCAACACAGCTGAACACACCATCCCCACTGTCAAACATGGTGGTGGCAGCATCATGGTTTGGGCCTGCTTTTCTTCAGCAGGGACAGGGAAGATGGTTAAAATTGATGGGAAGATGGATGGAGCCAAATACAGGACCATTCTGGAAGAAAACCTGATGGAGTCTGCAAAAGACCTGAGACTGGGACTGAGATTTGTCTTCCAACAAGACAATGATCCAAAACATAAAGCAAAATCTACAATGGAATGGTTCAAAAATAAACATATCCAGGTGTTAGAATGGCCAAGTCAAAGTCCAGACCTGAATCCAATCAAGAATCTGTGGAAAGAACTGAAAACTGCTGTTCACAAATGCTCTCCATCCAACCTCACTGAGCTCGAGCTGTTTTGCAAGAAGGAATGGGAAATCATTTCAGTCTCTCGATGTGCAAAACTGATAGAGACATACCCCAAGCGACTTACAGCTGTAATCGCAGCAAAAGGTGGCGCTACAAAGTATTAACTTAAGGGGGCTGAATAATTTTGCACGCCCAATTTTTCAGTTTTTGATTTGCAAAAAAGTATTTAGTCAGCCACCAATTGTGCAAGTTCTCCCTGTGACAGACAAAATTAGATGTTTTTTTCTCTAGAAAATCACATTGTAGGATTTATAATGAATTTATTAGCAAATTATGGTGGAAAATAAGTATTTGGTCACCTACAAACAAGCAAGATTTCTGGCTCTCACAGACCTGTAACTTCTTCTTTAAGAGGCTCCTCTGTCCTCCACTCGTTACCTGTATTAATGGCACCTGTTTGAACTTGTTATCAGTATAAAAGACACCTGTCCACAACCTCAACAGTCACACCCCAAACACCACTATGGCCAAGACCAAAGAGCTGTCAAAGGACACCAGAAACAAAATTGTAGACCTGCACCAGGCTGGGAAGACTGAATCTGCAATAGGTAAGCAGCTTGGTTTGAAGAAATCAACTGTGGGAGCAATTATTAGGAAATGGAAGACATACAAGACCACTGATAATCTCCCTCGATATGGGGCTCCACGCAAGATCTCACCCCGTGGGGTCAAAATGATCACAAGAACGGTGAGCAAAAATCCCAGAACCAAACGGGGGGACCTAGTGAATGACCTGCAGAGAGCTGGGACCAAAGTAACAAAGCCTACCATCAGTAACACACTACGCCGCCAGGGACTCAAACCCTGCAGTGCCAGACGTGTTCCCCTGCTTAAGCCATTACATGTCCAGGCCCATCTGAAGTTTGCTTGAGAGCATTTGGATGATCCAGAAGAAGATTGGGAGAATGTCATATGGTCAGATGAAACCAAAATATAACTTTTTGGTAAAAACTCAACTCATTGTGTTTGGAGGACAAAGAATGCTGAGTTGCATCCAAAGAACACCATACCTACTGTGAAGCATAGGGGTGGAAACATCATGCTTTGGGGCTGTTTTTCTGCAAAGGGACCAGGACGACTGATCCGTGTAAAGGAAAGAATGAATGGGGCCATGTATCGTGAGATTTTGAGTGAAAACCTCCTTCCATCAGCAAGGGCATTGAAGATGAAATGTGGCTGGGTCTTTCAGCATGACAATGATCCCAAACACACCGCCCGGGCAACGAAGGAGTGGCTTCGTAAGAAGCATTAAGGTCCTGGAGTGGCCTAGCCAGTCTCCAGATCTCAACCCCATAGAAAATCTTTGGAGGGAGTTGAAAGTCCGTGTTGCCCAGCAACAGCCCCAAAACATCACTGCTCTAGAGGAGATCTGCATGGAGGGATGGGCCAAAATACCAGCAACAGTGTGTGAAAACCTTGTGAAGACTTACAGAAAACGTTTGACCTCTGTCATTGCCAAAAAAGGGTATATAACATATGTAAAGTATTGAGATAAACTTTTGTTATTGACCAAATACTTATTTTCCACCACAATTTGCAAATAAATTCATTAAAAATCCTACAATGTGTTTTTCTGGATTTTTTTCCTCATTTTGTCTGTCATAGTTGAAGTGTACCTATGATGAAAATGACAGGCCTCTCATCTTTTTAAGTGGGAGAACTTGCACAATTGGTGGCTGACTAAATACTTTTTTGCCCCACTGTAGCTCCACATTGATCTGGTACTGGTACTCCCTGTATACAGCTCCACATTGATCTGGTACTCCCTGTATATAGCTCCACATTGATCTGGTACTCCCTGTATATAGCTCCACATTGATCTGGTACTCCCTGTTTAAAGCTCCACATTGATTTGGTACTGATACTCCCTGTATATAGCTCCACATTGATCTGGTACTCCCTGTATACAGCTCCACATTGATCTGGTACTGGTACTCCCTGTATATAGCTCCACATTGATCTGGTACTCCCTGTATATAGCTCCACATTGATTTGGTACTGGTAATCCCTGCTCTATTCTTGCGTATTTTATTGTGGTACTCTTGTGTTACTCTGCATCGTTGATAAGGGCTCATAAACAAGCATTTCACGGTAAAGTCTGCGCCAGTTGTATTCGGCACGTGACAAATATAATTTATTGGATTTTGTGAGTAGCCCAGGGCTTCGGACTTGAGGGATAATAGGGAGGAGGAATGGTAGCCTAGGGAGAGAACGATAGAGAGAAGGGAGGAGGAATGGTAGCCTAGGTAGAGAAAGAGAGAAGGAAGGGAGGAGGAATGGTAGCCTAGGTAGAGAAAGAGAGAGGGAAGGGCGGAGGAATGGTAGCCTAAGGATAGAAAGATAGAGAGAAGGGAGGAGGAATGGTAGCCTAGGTAGAGAAAATAGAGAGAGGGAAGGGAGGAGGAATGGTAGCCTAGGGAGAGAAAGATAGAGGGAAGGGAGGAGGAATGGTAGCCTAGGTAGAGAAAGAGAGAGGGAAGGGAGGAGGAATGGTAGCCTAGGGAGAGAAAGATAGAGAAGGGAGGAGGAATGGTAGCCTAGGGAGATAAAGACAGAGAAGGGAGGAGGAATGGTAGCCTAGGTAGAGAAAGATAGAGAGGGAAGGAGATCGGCTAATAAGACATAGGCTCAACTGAATATATTGATTGTCATGTTATTTTTTATTTATTAGGCAAGTCAGTTAAGAACAAATTCTTATTTTTAATGACGTGCTATGAACAGTGGGTTAACTGCCTGTTCAGGGGCAGAACGACAGATTTGTACCTTCTCAGCTCGGGGATTTGAATTTGCAACCTTTCGGTTACTAGTCCAGCACTAGGCTACCCTGACGCCCCAATATGAGTTTGCAGAGTGAGTGAAGGAATATAATCTCAACAGACAGCTCACAGCTTTCCCCCAAAGTCTAAAAAACCCCAACAATAAATCACTACCATTGCAGTGACAAAACATAGTCTCCTCAATATATCGCTTTGTCTGTGGTTATAGGGGAGGTCGTTTATAGTGGTAGAGACCTTCTCACTCACTGGGGGGCTAATTGTCTGTGGTTACAGGGGAGGTAGTTTATAGTGGTAGAGACATTCTCACTCACTGGGGGGCTAATTGTCTGTGGTTACAGGGGAGGTAGTTTATAGTGGTAGAGACATTCTCACTCACTGGGGGGCTAATTGTCTGTGGTTACAGGGGAGGGAGTTTATAGTGGTAGAGACCTTCTCACTCACTGGGGGGCTAATTGTCTGTGGTTACAGGGGAGGTAGTTTATAGTGGTAGAGGCCTTCTCACTCACTGGGGGGCTAGTTGTCTGTGGTTACAGGGGAGGTAGTTTATAGTGGTAGAGACATTCTCACTCACTGGGGGGCTAATTGTCTGTGGTTACAGGGGAGGGAGTTTATAGTGGTAGAGACCTTCTCACTCACTGGGGGGCTAATTGTCTGTGGTTACAGGGGAGGTAGTTTATAGTGGTAGAGGCCTTCTCACTCACTGGGGGGCTAGTTGTCTGTGGTTACAGGGGACATAGCTTAGAGTAGAGACCTTCTTACTCACTGGGGGGCTAAAATACCCCTGTGGTTGGAAGGGGGGGTCAGCTTTGTCCTGTAGTAAAGGATTACAATGGTAGAACTCCTTCAACCTACCCTGGAGGAGCAGTAAACCAAGAGGAACGAGAGGGGAGAGCAGACGGATATAGCTAACTCAATTAAAACATATTAAACACGACATAAAAACAAGAGGAAGCAAGAGAATGAGAGAAAAGAACAAAAGAAGAAAGAGAAAGGGAGAAGAAGGGAAGTCAAATCTGGGCAAAGTGGATATCTGTCTGTATTTCTATCTTTTTTGTCTGTCTCCATTTTGATTGACGTTTACAATCTCAGACCAGGTAGACAGACCAGGCAGACCAGGCAGACAGACCAGGCAGGCAGGCAGATCAGGCAGGCAGACCAGGCAGGCAGGTATGCTCTCTGGCTTCAACCTCCCCTCGTCTCCCCTCTTCTTCATTTCCCTACTTCCCCCTTCACTCATCTCTCCCCCCCATCTCCTCTCATCAGCTCTCCTCAGCTCTCCTCTCCACACCCATTCTGTTTTCAGTTTATATCCGTCTCTCCTTCAGTATATGGTCTTATAGCTGCAGTGGTTATAGGAATTCAGAGGGGATGTCAGCTGCAGTTCAGAAGTGGCGCATGTAAGACATTGTTAATCTACACTTCAAATACAAACCACACAACACAGTATATACCCTATTATATAATTGTCAAAGACTCCAGCCACCCCAGTCATAGACTTCTCACTGCTACCACACGGCAAGCTGTACCAAAGCTCCAGGTCTAGGTCCAAGAGGCTTCTCAACAGCTTCTACCCCCAAGCCATAAGACTCCTGAACATCTGATCAAACGGCTATTCAGACTATTTGCATTGCCCACCTCTTTTATTTTTGAAACTGCATTGTTGGTTAGGGGCTTGTAAGTAAGCATTTCACTGTAAGGTCTGTTGTTGTGGAGCCTGTTGTTTTCGGCGCATGTGACTAATACAATTTGATTTGATATGTAGTACGGTAAAAGTCTGTCTCTCTCTCTTCACTCCTGTCCCTTCAAAGGGTAAAGATGAGAGAGTGAGAGGAGAGAGTGTATTCTATTCAAACAGCAGGGTTTAAACTCCACGAACAAACCCAATAAACAGACTATACATCACCTCACAATACTCCCACTGCCCGCGGCACAGATCCTCTCCATACGCACACTGACGCTCACAATACGTCTTTACACAGAGCTAATTAGGAGGAGGTGCCCCTCTCTATTCTCCACCTCTGTCTGAATACCAGGGCAGGGGAGAGGAGAGGAGAGGAGAGGAGAGGAGAGGAGAGGAGATGAGAGGAGAGGGATGAGTACTTAATAACTGTTCACTCAAAGGACTGGAAGGCTTGTGTCTTTTAATTTTGCGGAACGTAAAGCGGGATAGTTAATCGTGTCAAGTGGGGAGCAATATTAGTGTGACACAGCTCAGAGTAGCATGGATGCAGCCGAGGACGGCGGCAGGAGTGATTTGAGTGCGGCACCGTTCTGGGTAGTGCACAGGCAGTGAGAGAAAGAAGAGGGAGAAAACTGTGTGTGTCAGGGCTCTGGGTGTCGATGCCACTGCAACGAACAGTAAGACAAGACCACAGTAACCATTTTTGCCATCTATATAACGGCTCACCTCAAACAATGAAACCAGTGGTAGAATATGTGTGGGCTGTATGAATATGTCAACAATATTAGGTAGCTTTTAAAAGCCTAAAACATTTTAAGGTGATATCCTCTAATAACTAACTCTTTTGTTACAAATCGTGACTAAATATTTTAAATGTGCTCTGATATGAGAGTGAACACGCAGCTGCGACAACATTCTGAAGACTTCCTGAAATGCTCTCTCACTCGCTCTCATATCTTTATTGTTATCATAGAGCCTGGCGATAGAATACTTGCATGAATCAAAGATGGTATTTGGTATTCTGTGTGTATAGCTGAATACTAAAATGTCCCCTTTCCCTTTCACACCCATGCCCCCATTATTAGGACCGGAATCACACTGAGAGTCCGCCTGCAAGACATTCCTCTAAAGTTGTCATGTCTTCCATTCTCTCCTTGTTTAAATGTGCTGTCTTTTGTGTTTTCTCCCAAAGCATTCTAGGTGTCACACAGCCAAGCTCAAGGCTATGAGTCTGAGTTTGTCTGCAGGGGGTGCAGAGTGTGGGTGGGAATATAACAGCTATCAACACAACGTAATACAACACAACCGTAACTAACCATCTCTCTAGAGCATCATAACATCCTGAATGTAATAATATGTGACCGGCTATATCACTATCTGAACGATTCAAAAATGTGTCTAAACAAATCCTGAAATATATGTTCCATTACAAAATGCATTACATAACAATATTTTAAAACAGAGATGCAGTACTTGTGCAGCTAAAATCAAGACTTTAAAAAGTGTTTTTGTTCTTCTGAGAGTGTAAGTTCAAGTTGAAATGAGGAATGATTTGTCTCCCCATCGAACCCAGTGGCCCCAAGTGAGGCTGCAGTGTGTTCTGGGAGAATGGCAGGTGTCTCCATGTCAGAGTGCCTCCCAGACAGCTCATTAATTTGCACAACTTTTATACATGAATGTTTTTCTCTGCGTGTTTGTATGCATGTGTGTGTATATATTAGCGATGGGACTTGACCCTAGCGAGCTGAACTACTGTTTTGCGTCTTGCTGGGCGTGGGAAAAAGACGAGACCTCTTTTCACAGCTGCTCTGGTGGATGGGCCATACCAATGGGGCCCCTACCACTACCCCCCTGTCCCCCTGTACCCCATGCCCCCCCGCCTCCCCCCCCCCCCCCGTCTGTCTCCCCCGTTTCTCTCTCCCATTCAGTCTACAGCCGGCTGCCTTTCAAAACCTGCCACGAACCCCCCTACCCTTCCCTCCTCCATCCACCCCTCCCACCCCCACACACTCCTCTCATTATTCCAGCCCTAGTTTGCATAGAAATACCAGAGCTCTCTCTCCTCTCTCTCTCTGCTCTTAGGGCCTGAAGCCCCTCAACCACACAAACTATACATGTGTAAATTTGACTTGGAGGCCTTTGTATCGCCTTCCCTAGATTAATATTGTTTCGCTGTCATTTCACTCACAGACCTTCTTGTGAGACAATTGGGGAATTTTCATAATATATTTTGTTATGGTTGAAAATAGGAAAAAGCCAACAAATGAACTAAAGGTCTGTGATTGTTTCTGATGTTTATTAATGCACTCCACATACATTAGTTCCCCTGTCATGACACACACACACACACACACACACACACACCACCACCACCACCACCACCACCACCACCACCACCACCACCACCACATTAATTTGCAGAGATGTTACTCAAATCAGACTGCATAATGTTCAGGGCATAATTTACATCCACGTTTGAGAGCAGCGCACAGAGAAGTCTTTGCATACGGTAATATAAAAGCTTGGGAAAGTCTAGGCAAGTCAAAGACCCTCTCAAGACATTTCACTGAGCTAGCCTCCAACTGAACGCCCCAAGGTTGGAAGCCATGATGATTTGACCTTGCTTTGGACCTGGCCTTCTTGTTTAGGTACTCTTTGTCATTTCTTTAAGTACATCTTTAAATATTCAATGTTTGTGAAGGTAGGTCTTAAAACGGGTCTTTACTCTAACATAAGCATCAACAAAAATACTGCCATATTTCTAAAAATGACACCTAAGAATTAAAAGTGTCCTAGAAAATATGACTATTCCTTAAGAAAAAGTGAACAAAATATTAACAGATCGGGGTTACATGAATAGAAAGCGGAACAGAGAAAGAATGAGAAAAAGAGGGGGGGGGGGCTTGCTTAGGAATTAGGGGTGAAACAGACAGAGCCACCAGAACAGCCTTTCCACATGAGCAGTCCCAAACCCAGGATGAGCCCCTGTCCCCCCTGCTCACTTAAAGAGATAAGGCACCGCAGCAAAGGCTCTCAAATATGGATTAGACACCCAACTCCCCTGCACCTTAGCTATAGCAAGCCACTTGATCACAGTATTTTAAAAGGATAAAAATAAGTGTGTGTCTCTGAGTAAAATAGAGAGAGAACAAGAATGTAGAATGTGAAAAATGCTAACATTTCAGAGGATAAAGGAATAAACTAAATTATATTTGTAGTTGGTATTCAGTTTGTTCAAAATAATATTTAGGAAGTGTGTGGTTTGAGGAACAGTAACGTTGAACCGACCCTTGCAGCCTTACCCTAACTCAAATATTAGACAGCAAAATAATAGTACTTTTTGGCTTGGACTGCAAATACTGTATAGGCCTATTTTAATTACTAAAAGTGTATTTATTTTTACAATCTAAATACATGTCCTCATGACCTGAAGCTGTGAACATTTTGAAATGAAATATTTTACAATTAAAAAATTAACTATGTAAATGTATTTCAAATTGTTTTAATTATTAGATATGGTATTTGGAAAACTACCATGCTGTCTAAGTGGTATGAAGTATCTATCCATGGTCTCTGTCCTCAACACACACAACACACACAGATTTGGGTTCTTACATACAGATCTACTCTGATCACTGTTTTCGCAGATCATTTTCCTGCTCAGCAGGAAATGCTAATTGTAGTGTATTCAAGGTTTAAAATGGCTTCTAAAGTTTCTAATTTCCACTTTAAATTGATTGACTCGGTTTGCCCTGTCGGAAAATGTATCAACCCCTAGAAAAATGTCAATGAATTATAATCCACATAATAATTCACATTTCCTGTTGCTCCAGGATTATGTGCCTGCTGTGAGAAGCAGGGTGAAATTAAGACATGTAGCACCTTCCCAAAACCCAAGATGACCTATCGACTGAGACAAAATTACCGCCACTAGTAAAACAAACACATCTCAATAATGGACTAACTTCCACTCCCTTTCTCTCATTTCTTTACGCACAATAGAAAACTATTCTGTACCAGAACGCAACACTGGGGATGACTGCATTAGCTAGTAGCTACACCACGGTACCTAATATACAAGCAAGAGCATCATATGCATACTTCTCAGACTTCTCAATTGATGTATATACGGTTTGAGGACCAACGTTTTAACTACTCGTTTTAACTACTGCCGTACTCTTAGGGCCAACTTGTTAAGTATTTGCACCCGTGAAGAACGAAAGGTAAACTGAATATTAAGTGAAAGGATATGTGGAATATGATATATTTTATGTTTTTATCTGTAGTATTGTTACCTGTAAATTGGTGGTTGATCCTTGTAGGTTTGACCTGGGCCCTCCTCCTCCCAGTCCCTGGTATCTGAGACCTCAAGGTAACATGAGACGCCATCTTGTTTTCTGACAGGTGCACCTTCCAGTATGTACAATCACTTTTTCTTCTTCCTGAAATAAACAATTATTGAGAGACATGATGGGTTACAATGCTGTTGATCAAAATATCAACCATTATTAACTGTTATTAACCATTATCAACCATTATAACCGCATAAAGGATATCGGAGAATACAAATTAGGATATAGCAAGCACACCTAGGCCTGAATTTTCAAAAAGACAAATGACGTTAATTATTTTGAGTATATTAACCTTAAAAATCATACAATTATAGCATTTATTGTATCAACTGAAAACACATGTCATTGATCAATTCTGAAGTTTTGCTTGTGTCTCTGTGTTCCGTTGCTCTACTGCTACTTTTCTAGTAGTCAACTAGAGATTGAGGAGTCTGTGTAGATCATTTCAAATCATCCAAACATCAGCCAAGAAGACTCCTACTCTTCTTCCTACATTCTCATTCCAATTCAAGGCCAAACTTTCAACAACCCAGAAGTATACATCAAAGATTGAGCTATGTGTCACTCATCCTCCAAATAGAATGTGGGTTATGACACGTCACTCACAGCCAAAGATAGATCCTTATTTATGATCATTCTAAGAATAGTATAAATAGAACAGAAACTATTCTGTACTGTGTTACGTTGTTCAATTCTAGAACAATCTCCTCAGAATGACTATTCAAACTCACTTTGAACTTGGTCTGAAATACTGTACTGTACGCATTATGAACAACCAACGTCTACTTCAGGAACTTCAACAGAATAAACATTATTATGCCTCAAATACACACCTCCAGCAGTTAACTGTCACCAGTTACATGCAATCATTATCAGTAAATATAGCTGGAATCATGAGGAAAACATTATAGCCTACATAACATGTTGAGAACCTGTCACTGACCAGCTATATGAATTAGTTTCATTACTTCTCCACACAAGGGCAACACAACCGTGATACTGAGATCAAAATACTATTTTGGAGCTGAATAGAGAAGATTGATCTGTTTCTTTCTTACAGTAAAAAGTACATACACCCTGTTCTTCTGACGTGGTGAGAGGGATTTACATACATTCTGTGTATACAGTAAACAAAATACAGGAACCTGTTTTGTGTGCATTCAAATGAACACTCCTTCTCACCCTACATAGAGGCCTGTGTCTCTCCTAACAATATGTATGTGGCTGTAGCCAACAACATGAATCTGCTATCACTCAGTTCTTGACAGGTAAAACCTAAAGTTTGAAGATGGCAGAACGACTGTTGTTACGGCTAATACCAAATAAAATCGTATTAGTCACATGCGCCAAATACAACAGGTGTAGAGACCTTACAGTGAAATATTTACTTACGAGCCCCTAACCAACAATGCAGTTTAAAAATATATATATATATATGTCACAAAAAAATATATAAAAAATATATATATAATACGGATAAGAATAAGAAATAAAAGTAACAAGTAATTAAAGAGCAGCAGTAAAATAACAATAGTGAGACCATATACAGGGAGGTACCGGTATAGAGTGACTGTGCGGGGGCACCGGTTAGTTGAGGTAATATGTACATGTGGGCAGAGTTATTAAAGTGGCTATGCATAGATGATAACAACATAGAGTAGCAGAGGTGTTAGAGGGGGGGGGGGGACAATACAAATAGTCTGGGCAGCCATTTGATTAGATGTTCAGTAGTCTTATGGCTTGGGGGTAGAAGCTGTTTAGAGGCCTCTTGGACCTAGACTTGGCGCTCCGGTACTGCTTGCCGTGGGGTAGCAGAGAGAACAGTCTGTGACTAGGGTGGCTGAAGTCTGACAATTTTTAGGGCCTTCCTCTGACACCACCTGGTATATAGGTCCTGGATGGGGTGCAGGGGATGCAACTTTGGTTTTAGAAGTGGGGGGTACATAATATTATTATTACATTTTTTCAGTCTGATAAACACGCCAAACAGCCTACCCATCCACTCGGAGGCGTCAGCATGGTCCTAAAGCACACCGTTGCCTCATTTCGTATCACATTCCAATGATAAAACTGGGGGGGGGGGGGGGGGGGGGACAAAAATGCAGTTTCAGAATGTGGGGAATGTCCCCCCGTCCTCAGCGAAAGTTGTGCCCCTGGCAAATACACAAAATCCAATTGTAATCGTCTATGATTGTCATCAAAACAATAAGGTAGCCTAGGCAGTATGCTATGCAACTTATGTTTTCTTTTCATTATGTTTTTGCCCCAAAATACAGGTAGGCTATAGTAGGAAGGTGAATATATTGGTTTGACTATCAGGATTATTTTAAATATACAGTATTGAAACCCACCACTAAGTAAAGCTATACATTTCACAGAGATGTCTGATATGCAACAAGCTCTCACAATCTCACATCAGAATTGGAAGTTAATCCATGTTTCAGAAATGTCACATTTTAAGTTGTTCCAAACATCAAATTTCGAAGTGTTTGCTTACTGCTTTGTATTGTTCCAAGGTTAAGTTTAGGCATTAACTCATAATGGTTTGTGTAATGGTTAAGGTTAATGATAGGTTTAAAAGGAAAACATCAAAAACAACTTTCTATTGCTGGATTCGAACATGCAACCTTGAGATGATTAAGATACATGGATGAATGCCTAATTCTGACATGAGACGTGAGAGTTTGTTGCATATCAGACATCTCTGTGAAATGTATAGCTTTACTTAGCCTTACTTAGTAGTGGGTTTCAATTTATGTAAAGCCTATTTGAAGGTAACAGTGCTCACTGTTGCTCCTAGTGGCCGGTTTCCACTTCACCTCCCGACGTCCTGAGACATGGATGGACGTCGAATACTGACTTGTATCATGGGTGACCTGCCTGCTGATATCGCTGCTTCAAGAACCAAGTGACACCTCAGAACTGACCAATCGGACGAAATGTATTTCTTTAGCCTTTCTTCTGTTTTTCCAGACCGAATAGCAATAACACTATCAGAACAACTGTCTTGCATTTCTATATTCCTCATTTGCCTTTCCGGTTATAAAGTACAGCAGCTTAACTCTATAACTATTTAGAAATGTGTATTAGGTCCAAGCATCAAGATGCTCGACTGTTCGCATCCATTGACAGCGCAGCCAGCGTATTCTCAGCTCGTATTCAAGATAGGCTACACATCAGTTTAAACTGATTCATTTTTAGATTTATAATTTCACACCTGAATACACTAAATCCAAAGCTATCTACCGTTTCTCAGCAGGCAGGAATCGACTTGAATCCCCACGTCGGCATTTTGGGTGTTCTGAACTGGCACAGACATGTGCAGCATCCAGCGCCCCCCTCCCTACCTTCTCCCTGCCCAGACCATAGCCATCTCGACGCAGGCCCGGCTTCTGAAGTCCTTGGAATTAGTTTATACTTTCGGTTCTCTAGCTTTATGAAATTATAACTCATACAGCTAGATAACCAAAGACACAAACGAACCCGTCGTCTCTTAAAGGGGCCGCTGCGTATCCGCTGTTTGTGGTCACATGGAGCAGAAACAGTCGTTGGAGCGAGGCGCTCGATAGGCTCTCCCGCACTGCCAACACACCGTATAGCTCCGTAGACAACGATGCTGTTCTCCCAGCATATGTATGCATGCCATGTATATAAATATATTTATTTATTTATTTGTGTAGATAGGGCTATGTAAGGGAATGCTATCTACGTAGCTGACACACACCACACACACAGTCTTATCTATCAAGTTAAACGATTTACCGACTTAAATCTGAAAATATCACACCCATCTTTCGAACTTTAAAATATTATATTAAAAAGGCTATCATTTAGAGTAGCCTATAGGCTAGGTTACATTCAGATAGGGTATTATTTTAGTAAATCACATAGACCTAACGCAAAACTATAAGAAAGGCAATGCTTGCGCTGGGTAGCAAATAGGCTATTGCAACAAAACTGCCTAAGCGCCTTAATTAAATTCTCAGCAACTAACATGTTGTTATTGCTAATATTGACAAAAAAAAGAGAAAATGCTGAGGGTACACGAAAAGCATAGTACTTAAAGCCATCACTAGGCAACATGAACTTCTTAAGGCTATCTCTTACTCATCCCAAAAATACAATTTCACACAAAGACTAATACAGTTCAGAATATTATCTTTATAACCTATGACAATACAATGAATAAAAATGATGCACATCTTAAAATAAAGACATCTTACTCACAGATGCACAGTTCGTAGTATCCGTTCATCATTTTTGTTATTCCAATTTCTAAAATGTGTTTTTAGTAAGAATATGTAGATAGCCTGTAAGGCAAATGAAGGTTTCAGTGTCAAGTTGAAGAAAGTAGACTATATGAGAATATACCACGGCAGATATCCATAGGCTACAGAATGGTGTCGCCTCCCTGACACACAGGCTGCAACTGACGAGCATGAGATAGTTCACAATATGCTCATTGGTTAACTCCCCCGCGCGCCCCGCCTACTAATCCCAAACCGCCCTGACCACCACACACACACACACACACACACACGTAAAATGTAAATATTCATGGTGCATTTCACTATGTAAATGCATTATTGTGGTGTAGTCCTAACTGGATGAGTCCATTATATTCTCCACAAGCGTATATACAATGGAGACACCAAACATACTCTCAGAATAGACAAGTCAACCAGCAATTTAAGGCTTATACAACCCTAACCTTTGCAGCAAGAACATAGTTGGATGTCATTTGGGAATTTTGAGCATTATCTTGAGAATCCCGTGCAGCACTGCTAGTTTGTCAGAATTAAGGTTTACACATTTACAGCAATGCTGTGGTTAACATAAATAGGCCTATATATAAGCCTATAAAACGCTCAGTGGTAATATGCACTGAAATAGCTACATATAATCACCAGGCCTAGAGGTTTTGTCAAAATCCCAAACACGGAATTGAAGGAGCTAGTGATGTTGATTTCATAATACATGACATCATAAAGGGTAATTTCGTGAAGTAGTTTAGGGAATGCCTGTACCACCCACCGTTTTAACAGCGGGCCTATTTGAGAAAGGGCCTCTATAGGTCCACTCAGCATTCATTTTTACCTGGCAAAAATACAAATGTATTTCTTAGATTATAGATTGTCCAATCACTTATATTTGGCTGCATGTTGTCTCCGTTTACTCAAGTTTTTTTTTTAATTTATTCACCACATACATTTTTAAATAGTCATCACAATTTGGTCAAAGATAAAATGTTTTACATTATGAAAGGCATGAAAATAGTCAGGGGAGGTAAAGTGGAAAATATTAGTCATTACAACTGTGAAAAGTCCTAAATTACACCGTTCAAAATATAGCAAAAACATGCTCACGAATCAAGGGCTACACTTAACCAAAATTCGTGTTATTTTTGAACATTTCAATTAAGAGTTTTTAATGAGGTATAGGCCGATCTACGACTTATAATAGGAAAGAATAAGACAACGTTTGTGCTTTTGCTTAAGCTTCATAATGCCTTTGAATATACCTATTTCTGCTATAGTGTTCTATACTCCGCATGCCATAACGACTTTTTCAAAGTAATAAGATTGGTGTAAAAAACAAACCAGTATTTTTAGGCATAGGCTCCTTATAGGGCTGATGATCATCTCTTTCGCACATACATATTCTAAACTTGTGCTTCAAGGAATTTATCCAATTAGCCTACTTCCAAATATTCATTTCTGAGCTTCTCATCATCTGAGCGGTTCTGCTAACAAGCTCTTGCTAATTAATGTCTCTCATGATGAGCGGTGAATTGGGTCAACTAGCTGGCCTACATTGGGTCAACTAGCTGGCTGGCCTACATTGGGTCAACTAGTTGGCTGGCCTACATTGGGTCAACTAGCTGGCTGGCCTACATTGGGTCAACTAGCTGGCTGGCCTACATTGGGTCAACTAGCTGGCTGGCCTACTTTGGGTCAACTAGCTGGCTGGCCTACTTTGGGTCAACTAGCTGGCTGGCCTACATTGGGTCAACTAGCTGGCTGGCCTACTTTGGGTCAACTAGCTGGCTGGCCTACTTTGGGTCAACTAGCTGGCTGGCCTACTTTGAGTCAACTAGCTGGCTGGCCTACATTGGGTCAACTAGCTGGCTGGCCTACATTGGGTCAACTAGCTGGCTGGCCTACATTGGGTCAACCCGCTGGCTGGCCTACTTTGGGTCAACTAGCTGGCTGGCCTACTTTGGGTCAACTAGCTGGCTGGCCTACATTCTCTCTTACCTGTTGATCTCAACAGCTATTTTAATAATGTTCATCACTGCTGCTTCCTCAGTTTTCTTACTGTACTAATGGGATTTGGTATTTTCCACATTATCTTCACTCTAATATCCTCTATTTCAAAGCCAACAACAGTTTGAGATTTTACACCATGATGAGGTGTTATAGGAAGATCTGCATTTAGTCAAATATTCATTCTACATCAAACATGACCAGAAAATCTTCTCTCTCCCTCTACACACTCTTACAACCACAGCCAAACACACTGTAAAAACACACATTTACCCAAAAGGGAAATTATACCAGCACATAAATAAGTGTTGTTCCTTCGTGTGAAAGTACCAGGAGCTCTTAACTGTAAAGCTTTGCTAAAGCAATGACTTGGAAATGGGCTCCAACTCCCTCGTTAAAGCAGAGGAATTCAACTCATTCTCGGCCTTCATTCTAAGTCTCTGTCCACGGTGCTGAAATTGTTTGGCCGCTTCTACACATTTAAACGGTAATCTACTTCTGATAGTGTACTCAGTCCGGATGTACCACGTTATCAAGCATGTTAGGATGGATAGCTTTAGCCAAGAGATAGATGAGATTGCAGGATAATGAACAACCTACATATTTTGATAAAGAGATCTGTCCGATCTACTGGAAACGAGGCAGTATAGCATCTCACTGTACTCATAAAGCCTTTCCCATCTAGAATGCGCGCGCGTGTTTGTGTGTGTGTGTGTGTGTGTGTGCGCGCGCACGCACGTGAGTGTGTGTGTGTGTGTGAGTTTGGGTATGTGTGTGTGCTATATGATGAGTGTTAGACTACCAATAAAGATAGAAGAGGGAGATTTAAACAGAACGAAATATACCTGCTTGCATCAGATAGCATATCTGATTATAACACATGAGCCACATCGTTATCACGAAGGTACACCTTGGGAGACATTGATATAGAGTTCACGTAGGCCTATAGGGTCAGAATAATTACAGTGAAACGGTACCGCATCCCAAGGGATTATAATACTGTCATGTTATGGCTACTCGAGGCCTAGCCTGGATTTTATAACATGAGAAAGGTTCTTTGTCAAGGTCTAGCATAGGCTATGCGTCGCTCCTTACAGCATTCGTCATAGTGAACTGAACAACAATCACGTAAAACCCTTTGTGATAGAAAAACGGATATGGTTACTAAAATTCAGGGAAGACAAAGTACTTGTAACCGTGTGAGGACAAAAGCAACACAGAGTATTTATTAGCCTATCACAAGACATGCCGTGATGTGAGCCTATCACTATGCAGCATTGTGATGAAATGAGATCATCTTATTGAATTTTGATTGGACGAGCAAACCTTTAGCCCACTGAGCACGCGCTTGCCTGTAAGGCATGCGTGTGCAGCCTCTTAGCATAAACATTAGTAGAAAACGGGAGCTCAAATAATCACCAGTTAGTCCTATAAAATGACTTAAACACAAATAATGGTGTTCTTAAAACAAAATAGACCTACACTTGACCTAAATACAATGTATTATATTTATATGTGGGAAATGCATTCATTTTAAGTGATGTCATCCAAGTTCAGTCCTCATATTGCAAAATTGCACAAAATATTTAAATTAAAAATTGCATTCAATTTTTTCATAAGAATTTGACATGCGCATAGGCAGCTGGCCATTCAGTACAACGGCTAAGGCCAGTACCGCCCGCACCTGTTGCCGCTAAAATGCATAACTGGAAATAGCATTTAACAGAAAAATGATGTTATATTAAATTCATTCGATTCATCCCATGCCACATGATAAACTAAATGCATTAAATTAATCTGCACATCTGCGTAAATCTGTACGATTTGCCCTGCAGATGCCCCACAGGATAATAATGGGATAGCACAATACATTTAGTGATTAGCCTATCAGGCAATTACATTATCACTTCCATAAAGTAACAACATAATTTCACGTGAAGAAATTGCAATTACTGTAACCTCATACAAATGAGGATTAGAAAATAATGTCGGCCTATGAATCAGTCTATACTCAAATCAGCCTTGGTGTGCATTATATAGTCCCTTTCACAATCCCTGCCATGCAGACTCCTGGAAGATTTCGCAACAAACAAGTGACAGAGAAAAATTTGCCCCAAAGAAAGAAGTCAACATCAAGTTCAACAGGGAGCTGGAAATCATTATCATAACAATACCGTCTGGTAGCCCCGAGGTCCCCCGAAAAAGAGAGTCTCGACAGCACGTCACTCCGTAGGCCCCGAAACATTTTCCCAGGCTCTGAACAATCCCTAAACAATCTCGGAACATTTTCTTAACGCTGGGGGGCCTCTATATACCTTACGTAATAGGCTATGATACTTTGGAAGAGTTATTAAGTTACATTTAGAGAATAAGTCGTAGGCCAAAAATTATATTGATGACTATAATAATAATGATTTGCATTACAAAAAAAAATAAAAAAAATACCCAAATAACTACCCAAAACTAACTAAATTATGCCAGATGAAATGCAACTCGAAATATCCTCAATCACCAGGTGAACAAAACTCTTAACATCTAACAGTATCACCACCAGCAACGTTCATACTTACAATGGGCATCTTTATAATCCAAAATAGTACCAGATATCCTTTTTGGTTAATGTTAAAGATATTTCAAAAGTTTATATTGCTCATCAAATTAATCAATTAAGTTTATCCTACTAAAATGTTCCCAAAAAAGATGACTTGTGCTTGAATGGCAAGAGAGATAAATAAGGTTATTGTACTAAATGGAGTCACACGCAGTATTCTCCCCAGCCTAGACCACGAGAGAGCGATTGGAATCTGTTGTTTCTCCCCTCCACTCACGCGGCATCGGCGAACGTGGCCAGAAACCCAAACACTGCAGCTTCACTCGTTGGTCCTTTCATAACAGACGGCTTTTGTTCCTACTCTGCGTGATCGCCTATTCTCTGCGCCTCTCAAAATGTACGTCCCCTATCGTTTTTGTTCCAGACACAACCGAGTGAGAGATAGAGAGAGAGAGAGAGAGAGAGAGAGAGAGAGGGGGAGAGAGCAAGGGTTGCGTGAGGAAGACAGCGAGAAAGAGGGAGAGAAAACAAGGGATGCATGAGAAAGACAGCGAGAAAGAGAGAGAGGGCAGCAAGCTATAGATGGAGAGGAGATGGATGGATGTAGAGGTGGGGGGCGGAGGAGGGAGGCGACATATCAAATGTGTCAAAAGATGTTTGCAGAAATATGGACCAATACAAAGGCTGTTGGTCTGAAATTAATATCAGCATAACCACATGCCAGACCTAAACCACCTATGCCACAACCTACCTTGCATTCACTAGAAACCTGTTCCAATATTGTATTATCTTGCTTTCCTTAGCTTCAAAATTATGTAGGACCATGAAGACGGGGAAAAAACAATGCCGAGGCTATTGTTTATCGCGACGTTATCCTCCTAGCAAACAGCCAGGCTTTGGCAACGAGACAGAAACAGTGCCACAACGACCGTGCTGATGCTCAAGTTTAATGTTAGCGCGTTAATTACTCCTCAATGACGCATCTGCCTCTCTGCCTTCTGTCGCACAGTGAGGTAATAGGTGCAGTGCTTGTCGCGGGAGATACGAAAATAAAAATGCTAACGATGGTCAGGCGATGCTATCCGAAGAGGTTACCATATGGTATATAGGTATACGATTAATTCGGCCTGACTTTATGGAAAAGCAATGCTCAGGGCATATACTGCTTGCTACATACTCGGCTAGTAGCCTACCTAGGACTACTACCCCAGACTATTATGAGGCTATTTAAGAAATGTAATTGTTGGATGAAAGCAACACTCACGATGGAGCCACACACACACGCATGCACGTGCGCGCGCGCACACACACACACACACGCGCGCGCGCGCACACACACACACACACACACACACACACACACTTTTGACCATAAATAATCATTGTTTATTCAGGTCTAACTGTCACTCCTGTTAAACAAAGAAAGATATACATTGAATCTTTATTTGAGCGATTTTTTTGAAGTTTTGTCAGTTGGGATTACTGTTACCCTATCGACGCCAGATATAGGAAACTTTAAGGAACCAAATGATTTCTTTACAAACGAGAATGAAGCAGCCCATAATCTTCATCATTCAAGTTATTTTGTATCAAGCCAAATAAACTCAAATGCATCGTGGGCCTGGGACTATATTTTTTCTATACTAATCTTCAGTAGGTCTAAAGCCCATGGGCCTGCCGTAACATACACACTAAAAACAGTTGGTTCTATATAGTGGCAAATAAGGGTTATTCGGCTTGTAACAATAGCGCAACGCCTTTTGGTGCTGTATGGAACCTTTTTTTGAAGGTTATATAAAGAACCATAATCATAAGGTTCTAAATGGAACCCGTATAGTGAACCCTTTCCTAAGGTCCTACAAATAACCATTAAAAAAGTGTCTATATAGCACTAAAAAAGGGTTCGCTATGGTTATAACTCTTTTGGGGGATATAAAACACCCTTTATTGTAAATAAATAAATAATTATAGAACCTTTATGGAGGAAAGTGCTGTGAGCAAACCACACCCCAAAATATTCTAATGAGGAAATATCCCTTTTTGAATCACAAAAAACACTGAAGGACTCCAATATTTATTATTTGGGTTAGTATGGTTCAACATAGAACCATCACCTTAATCAAAGAACCATTGAGGAACCTTCATTTTTAGTCTGTATACTCATATAGTAACTTTTAATAATAAGGAATAATACTAACAGGGCTAACCGTCTAAACAGCAAACAAACTACTGAATTATTATATTTAAACAAAAATACTTTGTAAGCATCTGCTTTTCAATATGAAAGTACAATATGAACGTATCTAACGTTATGGATTGTATGCTAAGAATGTAGGCTAATGACCCAAATAAAATGATATAGAACATACAGTAAGTATATCTCTCGGAATTAATATTGTCAAAACGTTGGGAGGAAAAATCCCCCCCATCCTACAGTACACGAATGATAGAAACAGCGACGCTCTTTGGTGACAGGGGACATGAACATTGTCTTCAGTGGATTGGACTACAGTGTAGACTGCAGCGTTAATGTCCTTATACAGTTAAATATAGGTTGTCAGTTATTGACTACACGAAAAAACACGATACACAGACAATTAGAGGGAGAGATAGCTATGTGAATATGTGCTTTAGGTGAGCCTTTGTTTAGCCTTTGCCTAATCCCTGTAAATTAGCCTGAAGTAGGCTGCAGACTGTATCATAAATTAAAATGCTTTATTTGCGTGTTTGCCTTCTCATTTGAAAAACGAATGATACGCTTATACAGATTGTAAAATATTCAGGTAATATTTCAAACACACACCTTCAAAAACTGGGTGGACATTTCATGCAGTCATAGAAAGCTAATGGAGGGACACAATTCACCAATTATATTTCATGTTTCACTACAGCATTCAGTGCTTCATTCGGAGTCTTCAATTAACATATTTGCATTTGTAATTAAGAAACGATAAAGGCAAAATGTCACCTAATGTACAGGCTACGTCATTCACATTTTGAGAAGGTTATACGTTATTTTACGCTAGCCTACGCCTAAATACGTGTGGACATGTTTATTTGGTTTGACCTGCCGTCTAAACGTCATCGTACTGATATTTCGAGGCCAGAATCAAACTTTGATGTTCGATTGTATTGGTTGAAGTTCATTTTAAGTGTTAGATTAATTCAGCACAAATTGAATTGATCCTAAAGAAAACTAACATTTACTGAATTGAACCAACCAACTTGTGCTGTAATTCCGTGACAAAATAAAGATAAATCTATATGGTTAAAAGGAGCGCTGCAACTTTTTAAATTTCCTTTTATTTCAATATGACCTATAAATAATTTGACCGCATGAATAAGGACGATGATTTGGTAACCTACATAATTTATAACAATAGGTACTTGCTTAGTCTGAAAATTGCATCAAACGCTTAATTTTAAATTTCAGATGGTATGCTATTTATTGAGCAATATGTTTATTTGCTATAACTCACAAATAAACTAACCAGTAATTACTTGGTAATTTCTTACGTAATAACAGTTTTATCAATGCATATAAGCCATCCTTATAAAATTGAGAGAATACATGTTTTTTTATGTACGTTTACCGTCTTAAAGCGTCAAGTACAGTACAAGACCGTAAATAGTTTCAACCAAGTGAGTTTACAATACAACCCTCTAGAGAAAACATACGTCAACAAATATGTAAACAAGCCTACTTTAAAGTGTATTTAAATGTAAATGCATTTTGAATAAAGTTTGATAAGTGATTTGATGTTACAGTATTATTTACAGATGACTTATTTTGGAGATAGGGTTTACACGGTAGAAATGGGGAAATACACCACTTCCATCATGCTTCACAGGTGTGTTCTACATACGCATTAAAGTTGTTTTTTAATGATTATGCCACTGATATCATACCCCAATATGCAGGAGTAAATTATATACTGTAAAGGTATTCTGTGGGTACATGCGATCAATTCAAAATTATGTCAGAGAAAAATTGTGAGAATAGCCTCACGAGAGCAAAGTCCTGTAGAATGAATGCTTTCTCAAAAAATAGCTACTTGACATGTTAAGTTACGTGTTCAAAATCCCAAACTTATAGAATACCACAGAATACAACATTTAATACCACATGTTGCAGTGTATGGTGTTTTCAGGTGCAGTGATGTTGCAGTGTATGGTGTTTTCAGGTGCAGTGATGTTGCAGTGTATGGTGTTTTCAGGTGCAGTGATGTTGCAGTGTATGGTGTTTTCAGGTGCAGGGATGTTGCAGTGTGTGGTCTTTTCAGGTGCAGTGTATGGTGTTTTCAGGTGCAGTGATGTTGCAGTGTATGGTGTTTTCAAGTGCAGTGATGTTGCAGTGTATGGTGTTTTCAAGTGCAGTGATGTTGCAGTGTATGGTGTTTTCAAGTGCAGTGATGTTGCAGTGTATGGTGTTTTCAGGTGCAGTGATGTTGCAGTGTATGGTGTTTTCAAGTGCAGTGATGTTGCAGTGTATGGTGTTTTCAGGTGCAGTGATGTTGCAGTGTATGGTGTTTTCAGGTGCAGTGATGTTGCAGTGTATGGTGTTTTCAGGTGCAGGGATGTTGCAGTGTATGGTGTTTTCAGGTGCAGTGATGTTGCAGTGTATGGTGTTTTCAGGTGCAGTGGTGTTGCAGTGTATGGTGTTTTCAGGTGCAGTGGTGTTGCAGTGTATGGTGTTTTCAGGTGCAGTGTATGGTGTTTTCAGGTGCAGTGATGTTGCAGTGTATGGTGTTTTCAGGTGCAGTGATGTTGCAGTGTATGGTGTTTTCAGGTGCAGGGATGTTGCAGTGTATGGTGTTTTCAGGTGCAGGGATGTTGCGGTGTATGGTGTTTTCAGGTGCAGTGATGTTGCAGTGTATGGTGTTTTCAGGTGCAGGGATGTTGCAGTGTATGGTGTTTTCAGGTGCAGGGATGTTGCAGTGTATGGTGTTTTCAGGTGCAGTGATGTTGCAGTTCAACTGCAACATTTAGTTTAACTGTGTCCAAAAAACTGCAAATTGTTTAACATCATTAATGCAGTCATATTGTGAAGGACTGCATTTAAACTTTATCTTGGCCATGTCGCAGTTGCAAATGAGAACTTGTTCTCAACTAGCCTACCTGGTTAAATAAAGGTGAAATAAAATTTTAAAAAATAAAATAAATAAACGACCCTTTTGTCACACTATATTTGGTTGTGAGGGTATTTATCATGTTTTTATACATCATGGTGTGTGAAGCCTTTTTCATAGGAAAATACAGATACAGTCTCGAGGTATATATGATCAAAATAGTCAAACAAGTGTATTTAAAATAAGTCTCCAAATATTTAAATATTGTATGGAGAGTTTATGGATTATTATGTCTATTTAGCATGGAAGAATGTGGTGTGAGGAAACAGACAGTGAAAACAACAACATATATGTAAAAAAAAACACGATCATCTATCTAAAGACAAAATGTGTAAAGATCCAAACTAGCCCTGGCTAATGATAAAAATGTATTTAACCAGGCAAGTCAGTTAAGAACAAATTCTTATTTACAATGACGGCCTTCCTCGACCAAACCCTAGCACGGACGAGGCTGGGCCAATTGTGCACCGTTCTACACTCTAAAAAGAAAAGGTTCCTGGAATATCCTTTAGAGGTTCTCCAAATTGAAACTGTGGGGGAACCCCTATAAGTTCTTCAAATAACCCCTTTTAATTGGATCCTCGAATAACTTTTGAAGAATCTTTCGGGGTTAACTTTTAACTGGACAATCAATACAATGAATTGATTAGCCAGGAATAATATAAACACAGCAGTATTTCAGCTCCCGAGGGCATGCATTCATTTAAAAGCCCTGCACTTTTATAAAATATAAATACATATATTTTTTAATGTTTTTTTTATTCTGATTTTTCAGGGGTGCTGCAGCACTTTCAGCACTCCTAATTCCCGCGGATATGCTTACTCTACAATATTTGCATGTTGCATTGGACTACCGTAGCCATGCACAAAATGGCAAAAACACACCAAACCGTCCTCCTTGTTGATAGAAAACATTCCACAAAAATCTTCTAATTTAGAAATTAGAATGTGTTTTAGCTTTTGGTGCCAGCATTGTGTCATTCAAATTAAAAATATCAAGACCGAGTTTCCCAAACTCTGTCTATGCTTCTGGTGGCCAACAAGTCATGATGAGTTCAAGTACATTACATGGTCAACAGTAGTAAAGCATCAACACAGCCTTTTTTAGGGCCACATTCACTAGACTAGACTACTGTATCTGTTATTATCAGAGCAAAATGTACACCTGTTCTTTTCAGTGTGTGTGTGTGTGTGTGTGTGTGTGTGTGTGTGTGTGTGTGTGTGTGTGTGTGTGTGTGTGTGTGTGAGTGAGTGAGTGAGTGAGTGAGTGAGTGAGTGAGTGAGTGAGACAGAGACAGAGACAGATACAGAGACAGAGACAGAGATAGAGACATAGATAGATTTTCAGTGGGGAATAAAATGCATAACTAGTAGAAGTTAAATGTTAAAGAATTACCAAGACAGTTCCTGTTTAAGCATTGAATCATCTATTTTCTTTCCCTCTGGAAATAACAGGTGCCATCTTTGCTGCAGTTGCAACATTTAGATATTTGGGGGGGTCCGGGTAGCCATTTGACTAACTGTTCAGCTGTCTTATGGCTCGATGGTAGAAGCTGTTCAGGAGTCTTTTGGTCCCAGACTTGAGCTCCGGCACCGCTTGCCATGCGTGCGGTACCATGCAGTAACATCAGCCGTGTTGAGATGGAAATTATTCAATGAAGATAGAGATTGAGTAATCTCAGGCTGCTCATGATTATTATATTCAGGTATTATAGCACACTGTCTTATTAGGCAAACAATTGATTTGCAGTTGTAGAATAATGATAGTGTTATGATTATAATCATGTTAACAATCCCGATAAGAATTTCACACTGAATCGTGGACTACATTTTATATGATGAAGATATATGTGTTCCAAGAACACAAAAAGAAAAAGAAAAAAATGTATTTTTTGGGAGCTAATTCAAATAAGGTTATACATGTATAACCAAAACTGTATCAGACAAATGCATTATTGTCTACTTTACTGTATATTTAAATGTATACATTGAATACTTCATATTTTGAAGATAATTAACTAAGTACAACCTTCTGCAAATGTACACTGCAAAATAAATGTTTTTTTTTTAATGTTTAAAAACATAAATTGCTTTACTACAAGGAGTGCATGCCTGTTTTAATTACCTGTTGTTATGTCTGAAAGTCACCTGCAAGGAAATAAGAAATGATGTTAACGAAATAAATGTTAAAAATAAGGTGAAAATAATTTCATCAGAATAGACCTCTAGTTTCTTAGGCCCACTTGAGTAAAAGTGGAATAGGCTTACATGCAAGCCGACATCACACTCTTGCAAATGTTAATGATGCTCTATAAGGGTTAGGCTAATATTCAGCATAGGCCTACTTGGAAATGTATACAATAAAATAAATATTGCCTACAAACGTTTACTTATTGTCAATATCAAAATGTGAGTAATTACAAATATTTCTCGTTTAACGTTACACAAGTACCTAAGGATTAAATATTAGGCCTAAACTTTCTCAAGTAGAAATGTCTGTAAAATAAACGTACCCAAGTGAGCTTCTTCACCGAGGGAGCTCTTAATTCTTCCCCTGCCTTGGATGTGAGAGAGACTAGCTCCCAGCACCTCTCGTCCCTTAATTTGAAGCAGGCTGGGTTTTATGATAATTCGAGTTGACACCAAATTGTGCATCATGAAAGGAGGGGGCAAACTCTGGCCTGTTCCCACGAGGCACATTCCGACAGTCAAGTTCAAGCTCAAAGCGCGAGCCTCTATTGCAATTCAAGGCGTGTCGTGCAGCTCATTATGAAAAAATAGCGCGCGCTCTCTGTGGTGGGGAGTTCGTCAACCTTTTGAGATTCAGGCATTGAGGAACTCGTCATCATGTCAGTAGTTGCATATGTCTAAAGTGATTCAAAAAAGTAAAGAGCCTGAATATAAAGCACCCCAAACTAGATTTTTGCGAATATTTGTATTAGGCCTAAAGGCATAAACTTCACACAAAAAAAGTAAATTTAAACTAAACTACACAATATGCCTATTTTGTGGAAAAGAAAATTATAATTTATTTCAGAAGTAATTTAGTTTACATTTGACTTTAAAAAGCATGTAGGTCTAGTTTCTTCACACCATATACTGTAGGACAGGGGTATTCAACTCTTACCCTACGATGTACAGAGGTTTCTGGATTTCTGTTCTACCAGATAATTCATTGCACACACCTGGTATCCCAGAACTAAATCAGTCCCTGATTAAAGGGGAACAATTTTAAAAAATGCAGTGGAACTGCTATGAAATGGGATCATTGAAAAATCATGTTTGTCAAATAACGAATTTAACGTGGCGTCTACAAAATCGTGATCTAGACAATTACTGTCTACCTCAATTAAAATGAGACCATGGAGCCTACTTCACTTTCTGAAGGACATCATAAATGATATACAGTGCTTTCAGAAAGTATTCAAACCCCTTGATTTATTCCACATTTTGTTTTGTTACAGCCTGAATTAAAAATGGATTAAATACATTATTTTCTCACCCATCTACACAGAAAACCTAATAATGACAAAGTGAAAACATGTTTTTAGAAAATGTACATATGTATTCACACCCCTGAGGCAATACTTTGTAGAAGCACCTAGCGATTACAGCTGTGAGGCTTTCTGGGTATGTCTCTAAGAGACTCTACACCTGGATTGTGCAGCATTTGCCCATTATTCTTAAAAACATTATTCAAGCTCTGTCAAATTGGTTGTTGATCATTGCTAGACAACCATATTCAGGAAGTCAAAACTGTAACTTGGCCACTCAGGAACATTCACTGTCTTCTTGGTAAGCAACTCCAGCGTAGATTTGGCCTTGTGTTTTAGGTAATTGTCTTCCTGAAAGATGAATTAATCTCCAAGTGTCTGGTTGAAAGTAGACTGAACCAGGCTTTCGTCTAGGATTCTCTAGGATCCTGAAAAACTCCCCAGTCCTTAATGATTACAAGCATATCCATAACATGATGCAGCCACCACAACACTTGGAAATATGGAGAGTGGTACTCAGTAATGTGTTGCATTGGATTTACACCAAACATAACACTTTGTATTCAGGCCAAAACGTTAATTGCTTGGCCACATTTTTTGCAGTATTACTTTAGTGCCTTGTTGCAAACAGGATGCATGTTTTGCACTACTTTTATTCTGTACTTGCTTTCTTCTTTTCACTCTGTCAATTAGGTTAGTCTTGTGGAGTAACTACAATGTTGTTGATCCATCCTTTGTGTTTTCCTATCACAGCCATTAAACTCTGTAACTGTTTTAAAGTCACCATTGGCCTCATGGTGAAATCCCTGAGCGGTTTCTTTCCTCTCCGGCAACTGCGTTAGGAAGGACACATGTATCTTTGTAGTGACTGGGTGTGTTGATACAACATCCAAATTGTAATGAATAACTTCACCATGCTCAAAGGGATATTGAATGTCTGCTCTTTTTTTTTATTACCCATCCACCAATAGGAGCCCTTCTTTGCGAGGCATTGGAAAAACCTTCCTGGTATTTGAGGTTGAATCTGTGTTTGAAATTCACTGCTTGACTGAGTGACCTTACAGATAATTGCATGTGTGGGGTACAGCGATGAGGTAGTCAAACATCATGCTAAACTATTATTTCACACAGAGTGAGTCCATGCAATTTATTATGTGACTTGTTAAGCAGATATGTACTCCTGCACTTATTTAGGCTTGCCATGACAAAAGGGTTGAATTCTTATTGACTCAAGACATTTCAACATTATAATTTTTTTTTTAATTTGTAAAAAAGTATAGAAATATAATTCCACTTTGACATTATGTGGTATTGTGACTAAGCTAGTGACCAAAAAAAAAAACAGGCTGTAACACAACAAAATCTGGAAAAAGTCAAGGGGTGTGAATACTTACTGAAGGCAATGCAGGCTACTGTAGTCCAGCCTGGGCTTGTAAACTGTAGCTCCTGCATGAACTTTTTTCACTTTTTCATTTGGAACTGATGCACTCTGAACTGTTTGCTCTTATGGTTAGAGTTGGGGCGGGCAGGTGCCTTAAATCAATGACCATTTCTAAGGCATTGGTCTTTTTTATGCTTTTGATGATCCCCTGAATTGTTATGGGAGTGAAGTCCCCTAATTTTGGGGAAAGGCACGCTACAGCCAAGCTTATGAGGATGGGGCATTGGGGTTCACATTAGTCTGTTTTAGCCACATGCTAAGAAGACATCGTCATCATTCAGAATTTTGTGATTAATAAATCAAATCAAATCAAATGTTATTTGTCACATGCGCCGAATACAACAGGTGTAGACATTACAGTGAAATGCTGAATACAACAGGTGTAGTAGACATTACAGTGAAATGCTGAATACAACAGGTGTAGTAGACATTACAGTGAAATGCTGAATACAACAGGTGTAGTAGACATTACAGTGAAATGCTGAATACAACAGGTGTAGACATTACAGTGAAATGCTGAATACAACAGGTGTAGTAGACATTACAGTGAAATGCTGAATACAACAGGTGTAGTAGACATTACAGTGAAATGCTGAATACAACAGGTGTAGTAGACATTACAGTGAAATGCTGAATACAACAGGTGTAGTAGACATTACAGTGAAATGCTGAATACAACAGGTGTAGTAGACATTACAGTGAAATGCTGAATACAGCAGGTGTAGTAGACATTACAGTGAAATGCTGAATACAACAGGTGTAGACATTACAGTGAAATGCTGAATACAACAGGTGTAGACATTACAGTGAAATGCTGAATACAACAGGTGTAGTAGACATTACAGTGAAATTCTGAATACAGCAGGTGTAGTAGACATTACAGTGAAATGCTGAATACAACAGGTGTAGACATTACAGTGAAATGCTTAATACAACAGGTGTAGTAGACATTACAGTGAAATGCTGAATACAACAGGTGTAGACATTACAGTGAAATGCTTAATACAACAGGTGTAGTAGACATTACAGTGAAATGCTGAATACAACAGGTGTAGTAGACATTACAGTGAAATGCTGAATACAACAGGTGTAGTAGACATTACAGTGAAATGCTGAATACAACAGGTGTAGTAGACATTACAGTGAAATGCTGAATACAGCAGGTGTAGTAGACATTACAATGAAATGCTGAATACAACAGGTGTAGACATTACAGTGAAATGCTGAATACAACAGGTGTAGACATTACAGTGAAATGCTGAATACAACAGGTGTAGTAGACATTACAGTGAAATGCTGAATACAGCAGGTGTAGTAGACATTACAGTGAAATGCTGAATACAACAGGTGTAGTAGACATTACAGTGAAATGCTGAATACAACAGGTGTAGTAGACCTTACAGTGAAATGCTGAATACAACAGGTGTAGTAGACCTTACAGTGAAATGCTGAATACAACAGGTGTAGTAGACATTACAGTGAAATGCTGAATACAACAGGTGTAGTAGACATTACAGTGAAATGCTGAATACAACAGGTGTAGTAGACATTACAGTGAAATGCTGAATACAACAGGTGTAGTAGACCTTACAGTGAAATGCTTACTTACAAGGTCTTAATCAACAGGTCAGTTTTAAGATTTTTTGTTTGTTGAAATATAACAAATAATTAAGGAGCAACAATAAAATTACAGTAGCAAGGCTATGTACAGGGGAGTCAATGTTGCATAAACAATTCATTTTAGGGTGTTTCTCATGTTGAAACTGAATTCATCTCATAGTGATTCTCATGTTAAACTGAATTCATCTCATAGTGTTTCTCATGTTAAAACTGAATTCATCTCATAGTGATTCTCATGTTAAACTGAATTCATCTCATAGTGTTTCTCATGTTAAACTGAATTCATCTCATAGTGTTTCTCATGTTAAACTGAATTCATCTCATAGTGTTTCTCATGTTAAAACTGAATTCATCTTATAGTGTTTCTCATGTTAAACTGAATTCATCTCATAGTGTTTCTCATGTTAAAACTGAATTCATCTCATAGTGTTTCTCATGTTAAAACTGAATTAATCTTATAGTGTTTCTCATGTTAAAACTGAATTCATCTTATAGTGTTTCTCATGTTAAAACTGAATTAATCTTATAGTGTTTCTCATGTTGAAACTGAATTCATCTCATAGTGTTTCTCATGTTAAAACTGAATTAATCTTATAGTGTTTCTCATGTTAAAACTGAATTAATCTCATAGTGTTTCTCATGTTAAAACTGAATTAATCTTATAGTGTTTCTCATGTTAAACTGAATTCATCTCATAGTGTTTCTCATGTTAAAACTGAATTAATCTTATAGTGTTTCTCATGTTAAAACTGAATTAATCTTATAGTGTTTCTCATGTTAAACTGAATTCATCTTAGGGTGTTTCTCATGTTAACACTGAATTCATCTTATAGCATTTCTCATGTTTAAACTGAATTAGTCTTATAGTGTTTCTCACCATAAAATGAATTCAGTGTTAACATGAGAAACACCATAAGATGAATTCAGTTTTAACATGAGAAACACTATAAGATGAATTCCTTGTTATCATGAGAAACACATAAGATGAATTCGGTGTTATCATGTGAAACACCGTGAGATGAATTCAGTTTCAACATGAGAAACACCGCAAGATGAATTCAGTGTTAACATGAGAATTACCGCAAGAGGAATTCAGTTTCAACATGAGAAACACCGCAAGATTAATTCAGTGTTAACATGAGAATCACCGCAAGAGGAATTCAGTTTCAACATGAGAAACACTGCAAGATGAATTCAGTTTTAACATGAGAATCACCGTAAGATGAATTCAGTTTTAACATGAGAATCACCGTAAGATGAATTCAGTTTTAACATGAGAATCACCGTAAGAGGAATTCAGTGTTAACATGAGAAACACTGTAAGATGAATTCAGTTTCAACATGAGAATCACCGTAAGATGAATTCAGTGTTAACATGAGAAACACCGTAAGATGAATTCAGTGTTAACATGAGAAACACCATAGAGGAATTCAGTGTTAACATGAGAAACACCATAGAGGAGAACCATGGAGTGTGACCGTCATGTGTCTAGCCACCCTATAATTGATCTCGCCCAGACACCCCATGCCTCCCCATTTCTCTCTATTTGAGGACCCATAAAATCGTGTCTGGCTCTATGACCCCTGACCCCAAAGTGAATAAATCCCATAGAAATCTATGAAAATCTTCAAATCCACGGGCTGTGATGTGCATATTTATGTTCCAGCCCCAGGGCTAACCTAGCTAATCAAGCCCAATCAGGTATGTTACTGATGGGCTGCAACTCGATCAGGTTCAGGATCGGAGAACACTGCTTTACAGACACTCCAAAGGCACTGGGGTGCTGTGGACCAAACGAAGGCAATACACTTTATAATGTTTTCTAATGTATATGAACTGTTTTTATTTGTTCACATTTTGTATGTATGCATTTTTTCATATGGTATATTGTTGAACACAGGAAACCAGCAAATAAACAACTGGACTGGGGCTGAAATCCACAGGGCACCAACAAATAAACAACTGGACTGGGGCTGAAATCCACAGGGCACCAACAAATAAACAACTGGACTGGGGCTGAAATTCACATGACACCAACAAATAAACAACTGGACTGGGGCTGAAATTCACATGACACCAACAAATAAACAACTGGACTGGGGCTGAAATCCACATGACACCAACAAATAAACAACTGGACTGGGGCTGAAATTCACATGACACCAACAAATAAACAACTGGACTGGGGCTGAAATCCACAACACCAACAAATAAACAACTGGACTGGGGCTGAAATTCACATGACACCAACAAATAAACAACTGGACTGGGGCTGAAATTCACATGACACCAACAAATAAACAACTGGACTGGGGCTGAAATTCACAGGGCACCAAGTAATAAACAACTGGACTGGGGCTGAAATCCACAGGGCACCAAGTAATAAACAACTGGACTGGGGCTGAAATCCACGACACCAACAAATAAACAACTGGACTGGGGCTGAAATTCACATGACACCAACAAATAAACAACTAGACTGGGGCTGAAATTCACACGACACCAACAAATAAACAACTGGACTGGGGCTGAAATCCACGACACCAACAAATAAACAACTGGACTGGGGCTGAAATTCACATGACACCAACAAATAAACAACTGGACTGGGGCTGAAATCCACATGACACCAACAAATAAACAACTGGACTGGGGCTGAAATTCACATGACACCAACAAATAAACAACTGGACTGGGGCTGAAATCCACGACACCAACAAATAAACAACTGGACTGGGGCTGAAATTCACAGGGCACCAACAAATAAACAACTGGACTGGGGCTGAAATCCACATGACACCAACAAATAAACAACTGGACTGGGGCTGAAATCCACGACACCAACAAATAAACAACTGGACTGGGGCTGAAATTCACATGACACCAACAAATAAACAACTGGACTGGGGCTGAAATCCACATGACACCAACAAATAAACAACTGGACTGGGGCTGAAATCCACATGACACCAACAAATAAACAACTGGACTGGGGCTGAAATCCACATGACACCAACAAATAAACAACTGGACTGGGGCTGAAATCCACATGACACCAACAAATAAACAACTGGACTGGGGCTGAAATCCACATGACACCAACAAATAAACAACTGGACTGGGGCTGAAATCCACGACACCAACAAATAAACAACTGGACTGGGGCTGAAATCCACATGACACCAACAAATAAACAACTGGACTGGGGCTGAAATCCACGACACCAACAAATAAACAACTGGACTGGGGCTGAAATTCACATGACACCAACAAATAAACAACTGGACTGGGGCTGAAATTCACATGACACCAACAAATAAACAACTGGACTGGGGCTGAAATCCACGACACCAACAAATAAACAACTGGACTGGGGCTGAAATCCACGACACCAACAAATAAACAACTGGACTGGGGCTGAAATCCACAACACCAACAAATAAACAACTGGACTGGGGCTGAAATCCACGACACCAACAAATAAACAACTGGACTGGGGCTGAAATCCACAACACCAACAAATAAACAACTGGACTGGGGCTGAAATCCACGACACCAACAAGTAAACAACTGGACTGGGGCTGAAATCCACGACACCAACAAATAAACAACTGGACTGGGGCTGAAATTCACATGACACCAACAAATAAACAACTGGACTGGGGCTGAAATCCACGACACCAACAAATGAACAACTGGACTGGGGCTGAAATCCACATGACACCAAGTAATAAACAACTGGACTGGGGCTGAAATTCACACGACACCAACAAATAAACAACTGGACTGGGGCTGAAATCCACATGACACCAACAAATAAACAACTGGACTGGGGCTGAAATTCACACGACACCAACAAATAAACAACTGGACTGGGGCTGAAATTCACATGACACCAACAAATAAACAACTGGACTGGGGCTGAAATCCACAACACCAACAAATAAACAACTGGACTGGGGCTGAAATCCACAACACCAACAAATAAACAACTGGACTGGGGCTGAAATCCACGACACCAACAAATAAACAACTGGACTGGGGCTGAAATTCACATGACACCAACAAATAAACAACTGGACTGGGGCTGAAATTCACATGACACCAACAAATAAACAACTGGACTGGGGCTGAAATTCACATGACACCAACAAATAAACAACTGGACTGGGGCTGAAATTCACATGACACCAACAAATGAACAACTGGACTGGGGCTGAAATTCACATGACACCAACAAATAAACAACTGGACTGGGGCTGAAATTCACATGACACCAACAAATAAACAACTGGACTGGGGCTGAAATTCACATGACACCAACAAATAAACAACTGGACTGGGGCTGAAATTCACATGACACCAACAAATAAACAACTGGACTGGGGCTGAAATTCACATGACACCAACAAATAAACAACTGGACTGGGGCTGAAATCCACAACACCAACAAATAAACAACTGGACTGGGGCTGAAATTCACATGACACCAACAAATAAACAACTGGACTGGGGCTGAAATCCACAACACCAACAAATAAACAACTGGACTGGGGCTGAAATTCACAGGGCACCAACAAATAAACAACTGGACTGGGGCTGAAATTCACATGACACCAACAAATAAACAACTGGACTGGGGCTGAAATTCACATGACACCAACAAATAAACAACTGAGCCGTACAGACCACTGACTGGATCACCAACTGGCCATTCTGTTGTTCATGATTTACACACTATGTCTACCATTTCAGTGGCTCCGTTAGTCCCTGTTTACAGACTGCCTGCCTGGCTGTACAGTCCTTTATACAGACTGATGCCTGGCTGTACAGTCCTTTATACAGACTGATGTCTGGCTGTACAGTCCTTTTTACAGACTGTCTGCCTGGCTGTACAGTCCTTTTTACAGACTGCCTCCCTGGCTGTACAGTCCTTTTTACAGACTGCCTGCCTGGCTGTACAGTCTTTTTTACAGACTGCCTGCCTGGCTGTAAAATACTTGTCTACAGACAAATCTGCTTGAAACTCATTATGTAACGCAGACAAGTGGGACTGGTCAGGGATAGAGAGTCAGATGACCCCTTGACCTTTATGGTCAGGGAGTGTGTCGGTGACCAGGGAGAGTGTTGATAAACTATAGGACAGTGCATCGATTGAGTGACCTCTTATGTCATTTGACGGACAGCAGACGGATGCATCTTTAACCCAATCAGGGCTGATCAGATTGACCAGGTCAGGGCTTGACCTATAGAAAGCCAGGGGCGATAATATCTTAGTCATTGTGTTGACCTTTGATTGGGCTAAATCTGAGTGATCCTTGATTGATCTTCTGAAATGTGCTGCTGTCTAATCCACAATGGTTCAGTTAGTTATTCTGGAGCTCAGATGAGGGCAGGAAACTCATGCTATTTCTATGATTTTGTACTGTAAATTGTATGTACACTATTTATACAGAAGTATGTGGACACCCCTTCAAATTAGTGGATTTGCTGACAGGTGTACAGCCATGCAATCTCCATAGACAAACATTGGCAGTAGAATGGCCTTACTGAAGAGCTCAGTGACTTTCCAACAAGTCAGTTTGTCAAAATTCCTGCCCTGCTAGAGCTGCCCCTGTCAACTGTAAGTGCTGTTACTGTGAAATGGAAACGTCTAGGAGAAACAACGGCTCAGCCGTGAAGTGGTAGGCCACACAAGCTCACAAAATGGGACCGGCGAATGCTGAAGTTAGTAGCATCACAATGATCAACTGGTGGGTCATATGAAAACATGGAATGTGATCACTGGACAGTCATTTTCACCCAGCCTACACACACACACACACGCGCGCACGCGCACGCACACACACACACACACACACACACACACTCCGCTCGCCAGTCATAGAGGGGAGACTGGCTGGTCTGGGAGAGTGTCTACCTCTGTGGAGGTGAGACTGACTGGCTGGTCTGGGAGAGTGTCTGCCTCTATGGAGGTGAGACTGGCTGGTCTGGGAGAGTGTCTGCCTCTATTAAGGTGAGACTGGCTGGTCTGCGAGAGTGTCTGCCTCTATGGAGGTGAGACTGGCTGGTCTGGGAGAGTGTCTGCCTCTATTAAGGGGAGACTGGCTGGTCTGGGAGAGTGTCTGCCTCTATTAAGGTGAGACTGGCTGGTCTGGGAGAGTGTCTGCCTCTGTGGAGGTGAGACTGACTGGCTGGTCTGGGAGAGTGTCTGCCTCTATTAAGGTGAGACTGGCTGGGCTGGGAGAGTGTCTGCCTCTATTAAGGGGAGACTGGCTGGTCTGGGAGAGTGTCTGCCTCTATTAAGGGGAGACTGGCTGGTCTGGGAGAGTGTCTACCTCTATGGAGGTGAGACTGGCTGGTCTGGGAGAGTGTCTGCCTCTGTGGAGGGGAGACTGGCTGGTCTGGGAGAGTGTCTGCCTCTATTAAGGGGAGACTGGCTGGTCTGGGAGAGTGTCTGCCTCTATGGAGGTGAGACTGGCTGGTCTGGGAGAGTGTCTGCCTCTATGGAGGGGAGACTGGCTGGTCAGGGAGAGTGTCTGCCTCTATGGAGGTGAGACTGGCTGGTCTGGGAGAGTGTCTGCCTCTATTAAGGGGAGACTGGCTGGTCTGGGAGAGTGTCTGCCTCTATTAAGGGGAGACTGGCTGGTCTGGGAGAGTGTCTGCCTCTATGGAGGTGAGACTGGCTGGTCAGGGAGAGTGTCTGCCTCTATGGAGGTGAGACTGGCTGGTCTGGGAGAGTGTCTGCCTCTATTAAGGGGAGACTGGCTGGTCTGGGAGAGTGTCTGCCTCTATGGAGGTGAGACTGGCTGGTCAGGGAGAGTGTCTGCCTCTATGGAGGTGAGACTGGCTGGTCTGGGAGAGTGTCTGCCTCTATTAAGGGGAGACTGGCTGGTCTGGGAGAGTGTCTGCCTCTATGGAGGTGAGACTGGCTGGTCTGGGAGAGTGTCTGCCTCTATTAAGGGGAGACTGGCTGGGCTGACACCTCCGTATAATAACGTTAATTATGGGCATCTGGTTGGACACCCCAGTCTGGGGCCTTCTCTAGACCCTGGCTGTTGCTATAGGGACCATAGAGAGCTGTTAAAGGGCTGGGCAGGGACGGGCAGACAGAAACCCTGCTATTCTCCTGGGGGGTGCCCAGACATGACCTCTAGTGACTCCCCCCCTTTTGATTTGGGTGGGAAAGGGTGAGCAGCCATGGATGAGAAGGGTAATTTGTGATTCATTTTGGGGGGGACGTCATTTTGGGGTCCCAGAGAGATAGAAATAGACAGGCTTCAATTAGGGACATAGAGAAGCTTTATGGCTTTAATGTGAAACCTATTGTTTTCCTCAATCTTCAATGTGAAACCTATTGTTTTCCTCAATCTTTAATGTGAAACCTATTGTTTTCCTCAATCTTTAATGTGAAACCTATTTGCGTCACAAAGGTTGTATCAGTAGTTGTGTTTTGTCAACAGAGGAAATATAACTGTCTGGTTTTACAGCTACACCCTGAAGGAGTTTCATGGGAGTTTGGCATACAGTGAGATACCGACGAAGACACACACACACACACACACACACACACACACACACACACACACACACACACACACACACACACACACACACATACTTACCCTGTGCATATATTAGCCAGTTGACTGGGCCCTGTACATATATTAGTCAGTGACTGGGCCCTTTACATTTATTAGCCAGTGACTGGGCCCTTTACATTCATTAGCCAAAAGACTGGGACCTTTACATATATTAGCCAGTGAATGGGCCCTTTACATTCATTAGCCAGTTGACTGGGCCCTTTAAATTTATTAGCCAGTGAATGGGCCCTTTACATTTATTAGCCAGTGACTGGGCCCTTTACATTCATTAGCCAAAAGACTGGGACCTTTACATATATTAGTCAGTGACTGGGCCCTGTACATATATTAGCCAGTGACTGGGCCCTTTACATTTATTAGCCAGTGACTGGGCCCTTTACATTTATTAGCCAGTGACTGGGCCCTTTACATTTATTAGCCAGTGACTGGGCCCTTTACATATATTAGCCAGTGACTGGGCCCTTTACATTTATTAGCCAGTGACTGGGCCCTTTACATTCATTAGCCAAAAGACTGGGCCCTTTACATATATTAGTCAGTGACTGGGCCCTGTACATATATTAGCCAGTGACTGGGCCCTGTACATATATTAGTCAGTGACTGGGCCCTTTACATATATTAGTCAGTGACTGGGCCCTGTACATATATTAGCCAGTGACTGGGCCCTTTACATTTATTAGCCAGTTGACTGGGCCCTGTACATATATTAGTCAGTGACTGGGCCCTTTACATTTATTAGCCAGTTGACTGGGCCCTGTACATATATTAGTCAGTGACTGGGCCCTTTACATTTATTAGCCAGTTGACTGGGCCCTGTACATATATTAGTCAGTGACTGGGCCCTTTACATTTATTAGCCAGTTGACTGGGCCCTGTACATATATTAGTCAGTGACTGGGCCCTTTACATATATTAGTCAGTGACTGGGCCCTGTACATATATTAGCCAGTGACTGGGCCCTGTACATATATTAGTCAGTGACTGGGCCCTTTACATTTATTAGCCAGTGACTGGGCCCTTTACATTCATTAGCCAAAAGACTGGGACCTTTACATATATTAGCCAGTGAATGGGCCCTTTACATTCATTAGCCAGTTGACTGGGCCCTTTACATTTATTAGCCAGTGAATGGGCCCTTTACATTTATTAGCCAGTGACTGGGCCCTTTACATTCATTAGCCAAAAGACTGGGACCTTTACATATATTAGTCAGTGACTGGGCCCTGTACATATATTAGCCAGTGACTGGGCCCTTTACATTTATTAGCCAGTGACTGGGCCCTTTACATTTATTAGCCAGTGACTGGGCCCTTTACATATATTAGCCAGTGACTGGGCCCTTTACATTTATTAGCCAGTGACTGGGCCCTTTACATTCATTAGCCAAAAGACTGGGCCCTTTACATATATTAGTCAGTGACTGGGCCCTGTACATATATTAGCCAGTGACTGGGCCCTGTACATATATTAGTCAGTGACTGGGCCCTTTACATATATTAGTCAGTGACTGGGCCCTGTACATATATTAGCCAGTGACTGGGCCCTTTACATTTATTAGCCAGTTGACTGGGCCCTGTACATATATTAGTCAGTGACTGGGCCCTTTACATTTATTAGCCAGTTGACTGGGCCCTGTACATATATTAGTCAGTGACTGGGCCCTTTACATTTATTAGCCAGTTGACTGGGTCCTGTACATATATTAGTCAGTGACTGGGCCCTTTACATTTATTAGCCAGTTGACTGGGCCCTGTACATATATTAGTCAGTGACTGGGCCCTTTACATATATTAGTCAGTGACTGGGCCCTGTACATATATTAGCCAGTGACTGGGCCCTGTACATATATTAGTCAGTGACTGGGCCCTTTACATATATTAGTCAGTGACTGGGCCCTGTACATATATTAGCCAGTGACTGGGCCCTTTACATTTATTAGCCAGTTGACTGGGCCCTGTACATATATTAGTCAGTGACTGGGCCCTGTACATATATTAGCCAGTGACTGGGCCCTTTACATTTATTAGCCAGTTGACTGGGCCCTGTACATATATTAGTCAGTGACTGGGCCCTTTACATATATTAGCCAGTTGACTGGGCCCTGTACATATATTAGTCAGTGACTGGGCCCTGTACATATATTAGCCAGTGACTGGGCCCTTTACATTTATTAGCCAGTTGACTGGGCCCTGTACATATATTAGTCAGTGACTGGGCCCTTTACATATATTAGCCAGTTGACTGGGCCCTGTACATATATTAGTCAGTGACTGGGCCCTGTACATATATTAGCCAGTGACTGGGCCCTTTACATTTATTAGCCAGTTGACTGGGCCCTGTACATATATTAGTCAGTGACTGGGTCCTTTACATATGTTAGCCAGTTGACTGAGCCCTTTACATATATTAGTCAGTGACTGGGCCCTGTACATATATTAGTCAGTGACTGGGTCCTTTACATATGTTAGCCAGTGACTGGGCCCTTTACATATATTAGCCAGTGACTGGGCCCTGTACATATATTAGCCAGTGACTGGGCCCTGTACATATATTAGCCAGTGAATGGGCCCTTTACATATATTAGCCAGTGAATGGGCCCTTTACATATATTAGCCAGTGACTGGGTCCTTTACATATATTAGCCAGTGACTGGGCGCCTGAAATGCATTGTTTCATTTTCCAATGCGTCTCAATGTGAATAAAAGGAGATTGGTGAAAGGGAAGCAAACTCCCTCCGAAAAGGTGAATCCCTCTATAGCTGGGCTGGCGTATGGCTGCTGTCATTGCTATGGGAAAGCCTGACACCTCGTGGTAAAAATGTGAATAGCTCATAACAAGTAACTATAGGATGGTGGATTGATTATAGCCTGCTACAGCATCCAATGTAAATCAAGTCAAATCAAATCAAATGTTATTTGTCAGTGAAATGAAAGTGAAATGCTTACTTACAAGCCCTTAACCAACAATTCAGTTTTAAGAAAAACAAGTGTTAGGTAAAAAATACATAAGTGAGAAATAAAAATAAAATCATTAAAGAGCAGTAAAATAACAATAGCGGGGCTATATACAGGTGGTACCGGTACAGAGTCAATGTGGAGGCTATATACAGGTGGTACCGGTACAGAGTCAATGTGGAGGCTATATACAGGTGGTACCGGTACAGAGTCAATGTGGAGGCTATATACAGGTGGTACCGGTACAGAGTCAATGTGGAGACTATATACAGGTGGTACCGGTACAGAGTCAATGTGGAGACTATATACAGGTGGTACCGGTACAGAGTCAATGTGGAGACTATATACAGGTGGTACCGGTACAGAGTCAATGTGGAGGCTATATACAGGTGGTACCGGTACAGAGTCAATGTGGAGGCTATATACAGGTGGTACCGGTACAGAGTCAATGTGGAGGCTATATACAGGGTATTACGGTACAGAGTCAATGTGGAGGCTATATACAGGTGGTACCGGTACAGAGTCAATGTGGAGGCTATATACAGGGTATTACGGTACAGAGTCAATGTGGAGGCTATATACAGGTGGTACCGGTACAGAGTCAATGTGGAGGCTATATACAGGTGGTACCGGTACAGAGTCAATGTGGAGGCTATATACAGGGTATTACGGTACAGAGTCAATGTGGAGACTATATACAGGTGGTACCGGTACAGAGTCAATGTGGAGGCTATATACAGGTGGTACCGGTACAGAGTCAATGTGGAGGCTATATACAGGTGGTACCGGTACAGAGTCAATGTGGAGACTATATACAGGGTATTACGGTACAGAGTCAATGTGGAGACTATATACAGGTGGTACCGGTACAGAGTCAATGTGGAGGCTATATACAGGGTATTACGGTACAGAGTCAATGTGGAGACTATATACAGGTGGTACCGGTACAGAGTCAATGTGGAGGCTATATACAGGGTATTACGGTACAGAGTCAATGTGGAGACTATATACAGGTGGTACCGGTACAGAGTCAATGTGGAGGCTATATACAGGGTATTACGGTACAGAGTCAATGTGGAGACTATATACAGGTGGTACCGGTACAGAGTCAATGTGGAGGCTATATACAGGTGGTACCGGTACAGAGTCAATGTGGAGGCTATATACAGGTGGTACCGGTACAGAGTCAATGTGTAGGCTATATACAGGTGGTACCGTTAGAGTCAATGTGGAGGCTATATACAGGGTATTACGGTACAGAGTCAATGTGGAGACTATATACAGGTGGTACCGTTAGAGTCAATGTGGAGGCTATATACAGGGTATTACGGTACAGAGTCAATGTGGAGACTATATACAGGTGGTACCGTTAGAGTCAATGTGGAGGCTATATACAGGGTATTACGGTACAGAGTCAATGTGGAGGCTATATACAGGTGGTACCGGTACAGAGTCAATGTGGAGGCTATATACAGGGTATTACGGTACAGAGTCAATGTGGAGGCTATATACAGGTGGTACCGTTAGAGTCAATGTGGAGGCTATATACAGGGTATTACGGTACAGAGTCAATGTGGAGACTATATACAGGTGGTACCGGTACAGAGTCAATGTGGAGGCTATATACAGGTGGTACCGGTACAGAGTCAATGTGGAGGCTATATACAGGGTATTACGGTACAGAGTCAATGTGGAGACTATATACAGGTGGTACCGGTACAGAGTCAATGTGGAGACTATATACAGGTGGTACCGGTACAGAGTCAATGTGGAGACTATATACAGGTGGTACCGGTAGAGAGTCAATGTGGAGGCTATATACAGGGGGTACCAGTACAGAGTCAATGTGGAGGCTATATACAGGGGTACCGGTACAGAGTCAATGTGGAGGCTATATACAGGGTATTACGGTACAGAGTCAATGTGGAGACTATATACAGGTGGTACCGGTACAGAGTCAATGTGGAGACTATATACAGGTGGTACCGGTAGAGAGTCAATGTGGAGGCTATATACAGGGGTACCGGTACAGAGTCAATGTGGAGGCTATATACAGGTGGTACCGGTACAGAGTCAATGTGGAGGCTATATACAGGTGGTACCGGTAGAGAGTCAATGTGGAGGCTATATACAGGGGTACCGGTACAGAGTCAATGTGGAGGCTATATACAGGGTATTACGGTACAGAGTCAATGAGGAGACTATATACAGGTGGTACCGGTACAGAGTCAATGTGGAGGCTATATACAGGTGGTACCGGTACAGAGTCAATGTGGAGGCTATATACAGGTGGTACCGGTACAGAGTCAATGTGGAGACTATATACAGGTGGTACCGGTAGAGAGTCAATGTGGAGGCTATATACAGGGGTACCGGTACAGAGTCAATGTGGAGGCTATATACAGGGTATTACGGTACAGAGTCAATGTGGAGACTATATACAGGTGGTACCGGTACAGAGTCAATGTGGAGGCTATATACAGGTGGTACCGGTAAAGAGTCAATGTGGAGGCTATATACAGGTGGTACCGGTACAGAGTCAATGTGCGGGGGCACCGGTTAGTCGAGGTAATTGAGGTAATATGTACATGTGAGTAGAGGTAAAGTGACTATCCATAGATAATAACCAGAGAGTAGCAGCAGCGTAAAAGAGGGGGTCGGGGTGGGGGGGCAGGTAGCCATTTGATGAGCTGTTCAGGAGTCTTATGGCTTGGGGGTAGAAGCTGTTAAGAAGCCTTTTGGACCTAGACTCAGCGCTCCGGTACCGCTTGCCGTGCGGTAGCAGAGAGAACCGTCTTTGACCATTTTTAGGGCCTTCCACCTGGTATAGGGATCCTGGATGGCAGGAAGCTTGGCACAAGGGATGTATTGGGGTACACAGTAACCTCTGTAGTGCCTTGCGGTAGGAGGCCGAGCAGTTGCCATACCAGGCAGTGATGCAACCGGTCAGGATGCTCTCGATGGATGGTGCAGCTGTATAACTTTTTGAGGATGTGAGGACCCATGCCAGACCTTTTCATTCTCATGAGGGGGAATATATGTATTCTTCTCCGGTCAATATTTTTCCAATAGTGTTTTTTTTGGGTGGCGATAAAACCAGTGTGGAATAGTATGCTGCTGCTGTATAACCCTCTCCAGTTGAGTGTCTCTCCTTCTGTCCTGAATCAAGATGGCACTGAACTGCCCAGTTCGGCACATGAGTTTTCACTGCTTAGGATTTCTCTCCTGTCTGAGGGTGTTGGATGTGTCCCCAACTGCCTCCACTGGATGGCGATACTATTCAATCAATCCCACACTAGGGTTAGTGTGATCCATGATCCTTGGGATGTCCCTACACTAAACCCTAACCTTAACCATTTTAAATTCAATCTTCAAAGGGGTGACATCAGAGTTGGACGTCCAATGGATCTCAGATTGCAAGGACCCCTGCACTAGGGGGCAACCATTGGCCACCTTGCTGAAGCACAGTGTGTGGGCAGGCTTTTAATCCACTTCAACAATCACATCTGTTATGTTACCAAGCAGGTTTGGTTCTTCCTTATTCCATTCACAAATCCAGAATAGCCAGATGGGCCAAGGAGGGAAGCAATGAGGAAACTTTAAGGTATTCAAACTGGGATGCAGTGTTTTTTAGTGAAGCTGTTGTACAATGATATATTGTGTCTCACACCTTGAGGTCAGCCAATGGCATGTCTGCTTCTTTCCAAGACTGTCAGAATAGCTTTACATTTTTACATTTACATTTGAGTCATTTAGCAGACGCTCTTATCCAGAGCGACGTACAGTAGTGAGTGCATACATTTCATACTGGTCCACCGTGGGAATCGAAACCACAAACATGGCATTGCAAGCGCCATGCTCTACCAACTGAGCTTTAGGCGTCTCTTCCGTTGCTTTTACAGACGAGAATAACTGATTCTGCAGAACACCCTAACAATTTTCAAGTTGCATTCGTCGTATGTACAGGATACACATAATATACACTGTCCAATGAAATGCTGACTGGCAGATTCCCACTCGACAATGCAACAACAATAAGACGTAATGAAATATAAGAATACGAACATAAAGTAAATGGCTCAGTAGAATAGAATAAACATTTTAGCATCAGTATAATAAAGGAAGGCAAAATGAATAGTCCATTGTTTACACGTGTTTTGGGGACACCCAAGATAAAACCACAGCAAATAAGGATTTTCACCATTCAGCATCTCTGTGTCCTTCAGGTTAGCTTCTCCAAAGACCTCTCAGAATTTGATACAGTAAGTACCATGACAGCAAGGAGGTGAATATTGGACACCGTTCAGGTGTGGAGCTTCCGATGGCGCGAGGTGCATATGATCAAATCATTAAAGGAAGCTCAGGGGAAAGAAAAAGAGATGGGCGAGGTGGGAGGATGAGGAAGGGGGAGGAAGATGACCTTCAAGGTCAGGACTCTCTCTGACGCAGTATACTGTTCAGCTCTCCAGAGCTCTCTCCAGGTTTCAATTATGCCAACCTTTCACCGCAGAGATCAGAGTTCAGCCCTGCAGTTCCTGAGGCTCCTGTGGTCTGTTTATATTAGCGAGCAGTGCAACCTTGAGCACCGCAGACCAGACCACACTGAGTCAGTAGGTAGACTGGGGATGGGCTAGGGAAGAAACTGGAGGTATACTGCAGCCACATAGTGAGGTATCATAGATATCATAACATTTAACACAATAGTCACCAGCCCAGGTTCTGGAGAGCGGATGGAGGTGCTTTTGTTCAAGCCCTGCACAAACACGCTTGATTCAATGAATAAAGTAACCATCTAGACCTTGATTAGCTGAATCAGATGTGTTAGTGCTAGAACAAAAGCATGCACCTCTTGAAGCAGTATTCAAGCCCTGCATTCCCTGTTCCTCCAGCCCACACATACACTTTAGACAAATCCTCCAGTGCTAAGAGGTGATTTAGCGTCCGGTCAAGTACAAAGCCGTCACATTTGTACAGCATGCTGTTACTGTGTGGAACGACGGTTGGTAATGCGGAAAAATGTACAACCCGTCTACATAATCTCCACATAAACAGACTGGTCAGACAGAATGTTCAAATGGATGGCGAGATAGAGGGAGAGACAGATGGATGGCGAGATAGAGGGAGAGACAGATGGATGGATGGCGAGATAGAGGGAGAGACAGATGGATGGATGGCGAGATAGAGGGAGAGACAGATGGATGGCGAGATAGAGGGAGAGACAGATGGATGGATGGCGAGATAGAGGGAGAGACAGATGGATGGATGGCGAGATAGAGGGAGAGACAGATGGATGGCGAGATAGAGGGAGAGACAGATGGATGGATGGCGAGATAGAGGGAGAGATGGATGGATGGCGAGATAAATCAAAATCAAATCAAATTTTATTTGTCACATACACATGGTTAGCAGATGTTAATGCGAGTGTAGCGAAATGCTTGTGCTTCTAGTTCCGACAATGCAGTAATAACAAGTAATCTAACTAACAATTCCAAAACTACTGTCTTGTACACAGTGTAAGGGGATAAAGAATATGTACATAAGGATATATGAATGAGTGATGGTACAGAGCAGCATAGGCAAGGTACAGTAGATGGTATCGGGTACAGTATGTACAAATGAGATGAGTATGTAAACAAAGTGGCATAGTATAGTATAAAGTGGCTAGTGATACATGTATTACATAAGGATACCGTCGATGATATAGAGTACAGTATATACGTATGCATATGAGATGAATAATGTAGGGTAAGTAACATTTATATAAGGTAACATTGTTTAAAGTGGCTAGTGATATATTTACATCATTTCCCATCAATTCCCATTATTAAAGTGGCTGGAGTTGAGTCAGTGTCAGTGTGTTGGCAGCAGCCACTCAGTGTTAGTGGTGGCTGTTTAACAGTCTGATGGCCTTGAGATAGAAGCTGTTTTTCAGTCTCTCGGTCCCAGCTTTGATGCACCTGTACTGACCTCGCCTTCTGGATGATAGCGGGGTGAACAGGCAGTGGCTCGGGTGGTTGATGTCCTTGATGATCTTTATGGCCTTCCTGTGACATCGGGTGGTGTAGGTGTCCTGGAGGGCAGGTAGTTTGCCCCCGGTGATGCGTTGTGCAGACCTCACTACCCTCTGGAGAGCCTTACGGTTGAGGGCGGTGCAGTTGCCATACCAGGCGGTGATACAGCCCGCCAGGATGCTCTCGATTGTGCATCTGTAGAAGTTTGTGAGTGCTTTTGGTGACAAGCCGAATTTCTTCAGCCTCCTGAGGTTGAAGAGGCGCTGCTGCGCCTTCTTCACGATGCTGTCTGTGTGAGTGGACCAATTCAGTTTGTCTGTGATGTGTATGCCGAGGAACTTAAAACTTGCTACCCTCTCCACTACTGTTCCATCGATGTGGATAGGGGGGTGTTCCCTCTGCTGTTTCCTGAAGTCCACAATCATCTCCTTAGTTTTGTTGACGTTGAGTGTGAGGTTGTTTTCCTGACACCACACTCCGAGGGCCCTCACCTCCTCCCTGTAGGCCGTCTCATCGTTGTTGGTAATCAAGCCTACCACTGTTGTGTCGTCCGCAAACTTGATGATTGAGTTGGAGGCGTGCGTGGCCACGCAGTCGTGGGTGAACAGGGAGTACAGGAGAGGGCTCAGAACGCAACCTTGTGGGGCCCCAGTGTTGAGGATCAGCGGGGAGGAGATGTTGTTGCCTACCCTCACCACCTGGGGGCGGCCCGTCAGGAAGTCCAGTACCCAGTTGCACAGGGCGGGGTCGAGACCCAGGGTCTCGAGCTTGATGACGAGCTTGGAGGGTACTATGGTGTTGAATGCCGAGCTGTAGTCGATGAACAGCATTCTCACATAGGTATTCCTCTTGTCCAGATGGGTTAGGGCAGTGTGCAGTGTGGTTGAGATTGCATCGTCTGTGGACCTATTTGGGCGGTAAGCAAATTGGAGTGGGTCTAGGGTGTCAGGTAGGGTGGAGGTGATATGGTCCTTGACTAGTCTCTCAAAGCACTTCATGATGACGGATGTGAGTGCTACGGGGCGGTAGTCATTTAGCTCAGTTACCTTAGCTTTCTTGGGAACAGGAACAATGGTGGCCCTCTTGAAGCATGTGGGAACAGCAGACTGGTATAGGGATTGATTGAATATGTCCGTAAACACACCGGCCAGCTGGTCTGCGCATGCTCTGAGGGCGCGGCTGGGGATGCCATCTGGGCCTGCAGCCTTGCGAGGGTTAACACGTTTAAATGTCTTACTCACCTCGGCTGCAGTGAAGGAGAGACCGCATGTTTTCGTTGCAGGCCGTGTCAGTGGCACTGTATTGTCCTCAAAGCGGGCAAAAAAGTTATTTAGTCTGCCTGGGAGCAAGACATCCTGGTCCGTGACTGGGCTGGGTTTCTCCCTGTAGTCCGTGATTGACTGTAGACCCTGCCACATGCCTCTTGTGTCTGAGCCGTTGAATTGAGATTCTACTTTGTCTCTGTACTGGCGCTTAGCTTGTTTGATAGCCTTGCGGAGGGAATAGCTGCACTGTTTGTATTCGGTCATGTTACCAGACACCTTGCCCTGATTAAAAGCAGTGGTTCGCGCTTTCAGTTTCACACGAATGCTGCCATCAATCCACGGTTTCTGGTTAGGGAATGTTTTAATCGTTGCTATGGGAACGACATCTTCAACGCACGTTCTAATGAACTCGCACACCGAATCAGCGTATTCGTCAATGTTGTTATCTGATGCAATACGAAACATCTCCCAGTCCACGTGATGGAAGCAGTCTTGGAGTGTGGAGTCAGCTTGGTCGGACCAGCGTTGGACAGACCTCAGCGTGGGAGCCTCTTGTTTTAGTTTCTGTCTGTAGGCAGGGATCAACAAAATGGAGTCGTGGTCAGCTTTTCCGAAAGGGGGGCGGGGCAGGGCCTTATATGCGTCGCGGAAGTTAGAGTAACAATGGTCCAAGGTCTTTCCTCCCCTGGTTGCGCAATCGATATGCTGATAAAATTTGGGGAGTCTTGTTTTCAGATTAGCCTTGTTAAAATCCCCAGCTACAATGAATGCAGCCTCCGGATAAATTGTTTCCAGTTTGCAGAGAGTTAAATAAAGTTCGTTCAGAGCCATCGATGTGTCTGCTTGGGGGGGGATATATACGGCTGTGATTATAATCGAAGAGAATTCTCTTGGTAGATAATGCGGTCTACATTTGATTGTGAGGAATTCTAAATCAGGTGAACAGAAGGATTTGAGTTCCTGTATGTTTCTTTCATCGCACCATGTCACGTTAGTCATAAGGCATACGCCCCCGCCCCTCTTTTTACCAGAAAGATGTTTTTTCCTGTCTGCGCGATGCGTGGAGAAACCTGTTGGCTGCACCGCTTCGGATAGCGTCTCTCCAGTAAGCCACGTTTCCGTGAAGCAAAGAACGTTACAGTCTCTGATGTCCCTCTGGAATGCTACCCTTGCTCGGATTTCATCAACCTTGTTGTCAAGAGACTGGACATTGGCAAGAAGAATGCTAGGGAGTGGTGCGCGCTGTGCCCGTCTCCGGAGTCTGACCAGAAGACCGCCTCGTTTCCCTCTCTTTCGGAGTCGTTTTTTTGGGTCGCTGCATAGGATCCACTCCGTTGTCCTGTTTGTAAGGCAGAACACAGGATCCGCGTCGCGAAAAACATGTTCTTGGTCGTACTGATGGTGAGTTGATGCTGATCTTATATTCAGTAGTTCTTCTCGACTGTATGTAATGAAACCTAAGATGACCTGGGGTACTAATGTAAGAAATAACACGTAAAAAAACAAAAAACTGCATAGTTTCCTAGGAACGCGAAGCGAGGCGGCCATCTCTGTCGGCGCCGGAAGTAGAGGGAGAGACAGATGGATGGATGGCGAGATAGAGGGAGAGACAGATGGATGGATGGCGAGATAGAGGGAGAGACAGATGGATGGATGGCGAGATAGAGGGAGAGACAGATGGATGGATGGCGAGATAGAGGGAGAGACAGATGGATGGATGGTGAGATAGAGGGAAAGACAGAAGGATGGATGGCGAGATAGAGGGAGAGACAGATGGATGGATGTAGAGATAGAGGGAGAGACAGCTGGATGGATGGCGAGATAGAGGGAGAGAGAGATGGATGGATGGCGAGATAGAGGGAGAGACAGATGGATGGATGGCGAGATAGAGGGAGAGACAGATGGATGGATGGCGAGATAGAGGGAGAGACAGATGGATGGATGGTGAGATAGAGGGAGAGACAGATGGATGGATGGCGAGATAAAGGGAGAGACAGATAGATGGCGAGATAGAGGGAGAGACAGATAGATGGATGGCGAGATAGAGGGAGAGACAAATGGATGGATGGCGAGATAGAGGGAGAGACAGATGGATGGATGGCGAGATAGAGGGAGAGACAGATGGATGGATGGCGAGATAGAGGGAGAGACAGATGGATGGATGGCGAGATAGAGGGAGATACAGATGGATGGATGGCGAGATAGAGGGAGAGACAGATGGATGGATGGCGAGATAGAGGGAGAGACAGATGGATGGCGAGATAGAGGGAGAGACAGATGGATGGATGGCGAGATAGAGGGAGAGACAGAGGGAGAGACAGATGGATGGATGGCGAGATAGAGGGAGAGACAGATGGATGGCGAGATAGAGGGAGAGACAGATGGATGGATGGCGAGATAGAGGGAGAGACAGATGGATGGATGGCGAGATAGAGGGAGAGACAGATGGATGGCGAGATAGAGGGAGAGACAGATGGATGGATGGCGAGATAGAGGGAGAGACAGAGGGAGAGACAGATGGATGGATGGCGAGATAGAGGGAGAGACAGATGGATGGCGAGATAGAGGGAGAGACAGATGGATGGATGGCGAGATAGAGGGAGAGACAGATGGATGGATGGCGAGATAGAGGGAGAGACAGATGGATGGCGAGATAGAGGGAGAGACAGATGGCTGGATGGCGAGATAGAGGGAGAGACAGATGGATGGATGGCGAGATAGAGAGGGAGACAGATGGATGGATGGCGAGATAGAGGGAGAGACAGAGGGAGAGACAGATGGATGGATGGCGAGATAGAGGGAGAGACAGATGGATGGCGAGATAGAGGGAGAGACAGATGGATGGATGGCGAGATAGAGGGAGAGACAGATGGATGGATGGCGAGATAGAGGGAGAGACAGATGGATGGATGGCGAGATAGAGGGAGAGACAGATGGATGGATGGTGAGATAGAGGGAGAGACAGATGGATGGATGGCGAGATAGAGGGAGAGACAGATAGATGGCGAGATAGAGGGAGAGACAGATAGATGGATGGCGAGATAGAGGGAGAGACAAATGGATGGATGGCGAGATAGAGGGAGAGACAGATGGATGGATGGCGAGATAGAGGGAGAGACAGATGGATGGATGGCGAGATAGAGAGAGAGACAGATGGATGGCGAGATAGAGGGAGAGACAGATGGATGGATGGCGAGATAGAGGGAGAGACAGATGGATGGATGGCGAGATAGAGGGAGAGACAGATGGATGGATGGCGAGATAGAGGGAGAGACAGATGGATGGATGGCGAGATAGAGGGAGAGACAGATGGATGGCGAGATAGAGGGAGAGACAGATGGATGGATGGCGAGATAGAGGGAGAGACAGATGGATGGATGGTGAGATAGAGGGAGAGACAGATGGATGGATAGCGAGATAGAGGGAGAGACAGATGGATGGATGGCGAGATAGAGGGAGAGACAGATGGATGGATGGCGAGATAGAGGGAGAGACAGATGGATGGATGGTGAGATAGAGGGAGAGACAGATGGATGGATGGCGAGATAGAGGGAGAGACAGATAGATGGATGGCGAGATAGAGGGAGAGACAAATGGATGGATGGCGAGATAGAGGGAGAGACAGATGGATGGATGGCGAGATAGAGGGAGAGACAGATGGATGGATGGCGAGATAAAGGGAGAGACAGATAGATGGCGAGATAGAGGGAGAGACAGATAGATGGATGGCGAGATAGAGGGAGAGACAAATGGATGGATGGCGAGATAGAGGGAGAGACAGATGGATGGATGGCGAGATAGAGGGAGAGACAGATGGATGGATGGCGAGATAGAGGGAGAGACAGATGGATGGATGGCGAGATAGAGGGAGATACAGATGGATGGATGGCGAGATAGAGGGAGAGACAGATGGATGGATGGCGAGATAGAGGGAGAGACAGATGGATGGCGAGATAGAGGGAGAGACAGATGGATGGATGGCGAGATAGAGGGAGAGACAGAGGGAGAGACAGATGGATGGATGGCGAGATAGAGGGAGAGACAGATGGATGGCGAGATAGAGGGAGAGACAGATGGATGGATGGCGAGATAGAGGGAGAGACAGATGGATGGATGGCGAGATAGAGGGAGAGACAGATGGATGGCGAGATAGAGGGAGAGACAGATGGATGGATGGCGAGATAGAGGGAGAGACAGAGGGAGAGACAGATGGATGGATGGCGAGATAGAGGGAGAGACAGATGGATGGCGAGATAGAGGGAGAGACAGATGGATGGATGGCGAGATAGAGGGAGAGACAGATGGATGGATGGCGAGATAGAGGGAGAGACAGATGGATGGCGAGATAGAGGGAGAGACAGATGGCTGGATGGCGAGATAGAGGGAGAGACAGATGGATGGATGGCGAGATAGAGAGGGAGACAGATGGATGGATGGCGAGATAGAGGGAGAGACAGAGGGAGAGACAGATGGATGGATGGCGAGATAGAGGGAGAGACAGATGGATGGCGAGATAGAGGGAGAGACAGATGGATGGATGGCGAGATAGAGGGAGAGACAGATGGATGGATGGCGAGATAGAGGGAGAGACAGATGGATGGATGGCGAGATAGAGGGAGAGACAGATGGATGGATGGCGAGATAGAGGGAGAGACAGATGGATGGATGGTGAGATAGAGGGAGAGACAGATGGATGGATGGCGAGATAAAGGGAGAGACAGATAGATGGCGAGATAGAGGGAGAGACAGATAGATGGATGGCGAGATAGAGGGAGAGACAAATGGATGGATGGCGAGATAGAGGGAGAGACAGATGGATGGATGGCGAGATAGAGGGAGAGACAGATGGATGGATGGCGAGATAGAGGGAGAGACAGATGGATGGATGGCGAGATAGAGGGAGATACAGATGGATGGATGGCGAGATAGAGGGAGAGACAGATGGATGGATGGCGAGATAGAGGGAGAGACAGATGGATGGCGAGATAGAGGGAGAGACAGATGGATGGATGGCGAGATAGAGGGAGAGACAGAGGGAGAGACAGATGGATGGATGGCGAGATAGAGGGAGAGACAGATGGATGGCGAGATAGAGGGAGAGACAGATGGATGGATGGCGAGATAGAGGGAGAGACAGATGGATGGATGGCGAGATAGAGGGAGAGACAGATGGATGGCGAGATAGAGGGAGAGACAGATGGATGGATGGCGAGATAGAGGGAGAGACAGAGGGAGAGACAGATGGATGGATGGCGAGATAGAGGGAGAGACAGATGGATGGCGAGATAGAGGGAGAGACAGATGGATGGATGGCGAGATAGAGGGAGAGACAGATGGATGGATGGCGAGATAGAGGGAGAGACAGATGGATGGCGAGATAGAGGGAGAGACAGATGGCTGGATGGCGAGATAGAGGGAGAGACAGATGGATGGATGGCGAGATAGAGAGGGAGACAGATGGATGGATGGCGAGATAGAGGGAGAGACAGAGGGAGAGACAGATGGATGGATGGCGAGATAGAGGGAGAGACAGATGGATGGCGAGATAGAGGGAGAGACAGATGGATGGATGGCGAGATAGAGGGAGAGACAGATGGATGGATGGCGAGATAGAGGGAGAGACAGATGGATGGATGGCGAGATAGAGGGAGAGACAGATGGATGGATGGTGAGATAGAGGGAGAGACAGATGGATGGATGGCGAGATAGAGGGAGAGACAGATAGATGGCGAGATAGAGGGAGAGACAGATAGATGGATGGCGAGATAGAGGGAGAGACAAATGGATGGATGGCGAGATAGAGGGAGAGACAGATGGATGGATGGCGAGATAGAGGGAGAGACAGATGGATGGATGGCGAGATAGAGAGAGAGACAGATGGATG